>NC_139250.1:5068500-5668500 GCF_977018435.1 Lepisma saccharinum | reverse complement strand
CGAGAAAAAGCTCTTCAGAGTTTCGAAGTTTTCCATACGCGCCTTATTAGGCGAAGATATTCTCCGACTTGCAAGTGCCCAGGTTCACGTGCCAAAGGTTCTGGGTTCGATTCCCGTTTGGTTGCGCATGGTTTTTTTTTTAACTCTAGCAACTATTTATTTCATTTTTTTTATGTCTCTTTTAGTTTTCTCATCATTTTACAAACATTTGCAAATTATCCACGTGTTATTTTGGACAAAATATTATGTGTAGCGAAAGATAAACATTTTCTTCTTTTTTTTGGGGGGGGAGAAATGTTAAAGAAACAAACACAAGAATGCTATTAACTAGGAATGCTTTTTGTACGTTTTTGTACACGATTCCGAGTGACAATTAACGTAAAAGACAATCCTGACAATTCGCACAAAAGAAAACATATTTTTGCAATAAATATGCTCGATTTAATAGAAGAGAATAGGCTACCCCTACACGAACTCTCATCCCAAACTCAATTTCCCAAGCCGTGTTCTCTCCTTATAAAGGAGATCTGAACCAAGACGTACCGGGTGGCCAGAATTAAAGTTACCCAACTCAGATCCCTCTGTAGCCTGTTTGAGGCATCGTAGAACTCTGAAATTTGGTGAATCCACCAAATGCAGACCATGGGGAAGAGGATGGCGATACAAAAGTTCAATTTTCCGCCACCAGGTTGAAATATGGCGCTGTAATAATGAATATTGAAAAACATAAGTCAGGTGTACAAATCTTTATTGTTGGTTTCTGCCAGTACAGCAGTGTTCAATATGCAACTGCACTATTACTACCGTTCTGATAAAACAACTTCACCAACAATGCACGTTCTTTCTTATTTAATGGCATGGTGATCACTTCCGAACTTTTGTTCAGCACTCACATTAACTGATTTAGCTGAGTTATTAATTGGAAAGACACTTGTTAGTGGCTGGAAGTTGCGAGAAAATAATCTCTAGTTTATTGCAAGATTGCAAGGTAAAGGCAAATCCATAACCAATTGGAGCAGTTTACGTCATTATTAGAACCCATCAAGGAAATACAGCGCCACATTTCAACCTGGTGGCGAAAAATTGAACTTTTTTTCTTTATCGCCATCCGCTTCCCCATGGTCTGCATAGTGGATTCACCAAATTTCAGAGTTCTACGATGTCTTAAACAGGCTACAGAGGGCTCTGAGTTGGGTAACATTAATTCTGTGCTGGAGAGAACATACACCCACTAAACCGCACAATTGTTGCATATTTTTTTCCTTAATACATTGGAGAAATTGAACATTACAATTGATTGATTGATTTGGTTTATTTTACTTCACTTTTCTGCCACTTTTAGCTAATTGCGGAGGTGCGGATGAGTGATTTGATAAGATTGATGAAAACTCACAAAAGCACCCACACCCAGACTAAGATTCGAACCCGGGAACTGCATCCTAGCGAGCTTTGCTAACCGCTCCGCCACGTAGGCTGGTAGTAGTATAATTGGACCATGAAAATTTATCATCTACCAAAGTATTCATGCTACTATACATAATTGTTATTACACCTTTATAATCATAGTTTTTTTGTTACATTGGTCTTCTGTCCTTATTGCAATGCGACGTAGACTGCCTTAATGTAATGGACTGTGCCTCACACCTCTATAATACTACTGACAATACTACTTTATGCACTATGTATGATAAAATTTGGTCTGTTCGCTACTGTTTCTGTGCGTCATACAATTGGTATGTGATTTTTTTTTTTGCTGATGCCCTTTGATATGCAACCCAAAATACGAGAGTGTAGTGTGGGTTGCGGGCTTACAGGCACTTGCTTATTTATAGTCTGCTGGGTATGAAAAATAAGTATGGATGCATTTGTTGTTCTTTATATTTCCTCTTCAGGAATCTCTAGAATACAGGGTGTTCCAAAAATATTTATCATAAAATTGCAACACCGTATGGAGAAGGGAAGTAAGAAAAATATCTAACAAGCAAAACAGATCCTAATTGTAGTAAGAAACAAAAAACTGGCCCCAGTAACGAAAACTGTTTCCGAATTCCTTTAACTTTAGCATTTCCAAACCGTTCATTACTTTCTTATCTCACCTTTGTTGCACATCTGTAGTGTCCGTAAACACTTTTCTGAAATGGTCAATTTTTGTCGTGTTAAAGGGAAAGATAAATTTTGTACTGTTTTGAGAAGACGACGTAGATGTCATCTGAAGCTCTGCTATACCATATAAGTGAATATATTAATTTACAAATTAATTCTGGGAAGGGAATTCTGGTATGACTATTTTACGATTGGCTACAACACTGGCAAGATTTAGATCTCTCTGTGGAAAGCAAATAATTCCACTCAACCGTCTTGAAAGGATGCTTGGAAATTACGTCTCTGTACTTCGGAAGGTTCTATCTCCCGTCTCTCTTTCTCTCTCCTCTCTTCTTCTTTCTTCTTCAACGCGTGGGAGTTCGATTTAAAAGCGCGCTGTCCTCGCCTCGAAGCACGTGAGGCAGAAGAATCTGCCTATCATTGGCCGCTCAACACAAATTATCGCTCGCTCGACAGAAGGAAATAACTCTTCTTTACGTCAAGAGGTGGCAGCACGTGCAGATCTCTCTTGAAACGCTCCTGAGTGGAGAGAAAAGTTCAAGGAGATGCAAACGAGTGAGGAAAAATTCTGCAAGTTTTTCGAGGGGATCGAAGAAGCAAAGATTGGAGACGGTTTGAGCATCTGAATAGAAGATCGAGATGCTTGTGGACTATCTTCCATGAATTGATTATTGAGTTTGGACTTTATAACAAGGCGCACTCTTAACGCTGCTGCATCTCTTACGAGATGCTTTACTTGAGGGTAAGACTCAGGTTCTGATGCTTTCTGTGTATAGGGGTGTGTTCTAGTGGCTACTAACAGTACCTTTGCTACTGTTAATATCTTTATGCATGAGAAGAGGGTCAAATCTTGAGGGTTGTTCTTCCGAGTTTGAGAACCTTGGGGTACAATATTGGGGGTGATGACCTGAAGCTTCTTTCAACTCTTTCCTCTTACTTTCGCTGTCGCAGTTCAAATACATAATTCAGGTTACGAAACATGTCTCCCAATAATTCTTTCCTTCGAGGTAAAGCTCAAGATCTAGTGGTCCCGGGGTTGATACCCAGTGGAAAGACATTACACAGTGGTTCGGATCCCACTGTAAACTCTATCCACGCGCGATTAGCCTATATGTGCATAAAGTGGACTTAAAACACATTGTTCATAGATATAAACCTTCTGCCCCTTATTCGCAGAGACATAGTAAGTATATAACTTGCTGTCACTATGCTTGCTGCCGTGTTATATAAAAAAAAATATACACGCCAGAGGTCCTGAGTTTGAATCCCGACGCGGTTGTTTTTATTGAGAGTCCCTTCATCAATTTTATCACTCGTCCTCATCGTCGCAATTAGCCAAAGTGGCAGGAAGGAGGCGCTAAATAACAAAAATTAACCAATCAATCAAAAACTAATATACGATCACGTGTTCGAAGAATAAATAAGTATACATGCATATGGGCAAATCCTGGTTACGGTTGTGACACAAATTATACCTTCATCAGGTGGTTACAGCTATTTTGTCTTCTGAAAACATTAATTACTTTTTTCGTGTTTAGCATTCACGTAAAGGTACAACATGGAACATTCATTTGTTCACATTTGATGTTGTGCTTATTACAAAAAAAAATGTTTGTTGTTGTTACGGTTGTGACGCGATTGGTGACATTTTTTTCTCTTGATGATCACTTCACATTTTGTGCCCCTTAAAGAAAAATTCCAAAATGAAAAAAAATGTAAAATGTCACAACAGATATACAGTTAATATTTAGAGTTGAATTCATAAATTTTTCTCTGTAGGTCCAGGTCCCTTAGGAAAAAAATATTATAAATTTGTTACGGTTGTGACAGGGTGTTACGGTTGTGACGTTGTACTGAAATAAATAAAAATTCAGCATTTATCCTACAGTTTATGCAAACCCACAAGTGAGACACTGTCAAGCAAGAAAAAAGCAATGAGTTATTTTGTAGTTAATTATTAAAATTTGTCGTACAACCTACAGTAGAAATCTTATGTTAGAGAGTATTGGGATGGATAAATTTTGCAACTTCAAATTGTTCTTTAAGTAATACTTGTCAATTAAATTGAAGTTGGTGCTAAGTAATAGAAAAGCCAGCTTGCTCCACGTAATATTCTATCTGGATTGGAAGCCATGGCTCTAACAGGACGCAGCGTTGATCTGTATATCACAGGGCATCACGCTTGGAGGCCTCGTTTTACTGAGTATCCTGTAACACGCAAAGCGCCGTACAAATGAAAAATCAACCCTCGCTAATCTTCCAGGATACGAGCACCGTCAGTGGGTATATCTCTGATGTAGATCATCCGGCACGTGCTTTTTTTTTATTCCTTGGTGGTCTCGCGGACGGCTCCACACGCAGAAGCTATTGTAAGCTTGTAGATAGGGAGCTCGATGCAACGAGCTGTCCACCATTAGGAAGAAGGAAATTACTTCATTTCCGCTTTCGTGGCACATGGAAGAGGGGGTACGTTTTCGAGCGCTGTCAGGAAAGTGTTGATGCAGTGGAAATTCTACAAGGACTCTGCGGAGTGGAAAATTAGATGCATCAAATGCATGTTTATACGCTGTAAATGCATCAAAGGATCCACCTCCACGTAGAAGTGTTTGTTTCTTAGGCGAGGATGGTCTTCCCACATAGAGAGAGTGGATGAGTGAGAGGTAAGCATATTGGCATAGAGTCGAAAAAAGTGTGACTCAACTTTACCTACAGCAACAAATATGATATGCAAATTTGCCTGCCTCCGTGGCGGAGTGGTTAGCACACTGTGCTACGACGACAGGGGTCCTAGGTTCGAATTCAGGCCTAGGCATGAATGTTTGTGTGTCCCTTCATCCTCATCATCTTGATTAGCCAAAAGTGGCACAAGTAAAATAGACCAAATCAATCAATCAATGATGTGCAAATTTATAATTGTCTATAATAAAATTATAATTGTTAGGTCATACGGTTACGTGAAAAATGTTCCTTTCTTTATATTTTGTGGAGATTTTCAATGTCAATTCTTCTTTCCATGAGCCTTTAAGCCGGGCCTAGCCTGTGTATGCATAAGCTAGGCTTGAGTATGTTGCTTCCCCGATGTTTGTGTCTTTCCTTGCGTTGATATTACATAAGTACTCATCGTCAAGGATGGAGTAGATAGTGAACTTCATTATTCAGACAAATTAGTCAAATGAGTAGTGTGGGTTGAAAGCAGCGACTCCTCCGGACAATACATTTTTGTTGTATTTGTTGTCAAGTGACTTGCACCTGGATCTTGATTAACTGCTTATAATAATCTTGATCCGCTGCTAATCCACAAAGCAAAATTTAATGAAATTTACTGTTAATGATGATAATTGTACTGTTTCTGAAAACATCACACCTATTTAGCAGCGAAGTCTGTTTCCTCATCCAAGTCTGCGAACTTTAAAACTACAGTACTCTGCTCATACCTGGAAACCCTCCGACAAAATAGCAACACATTAACTGAATAAAGCTGTGCTTAAATGCGACGAATGCGTTCGTGGAAAATTCCTAGTAAACTTCTGCACATGTTATGTTTTGCATTACTCATCTATATTTTATGTAATTTTGAATGTAAAATAAACTATTAGCGCCCAAAATATTATTTTCCGCAATTAGTTCTTATTAATGAGGTTTTACTGTATTTTTTTTTCAGGTTTAATAATCTGTTACGAGAGTGGGTTGTGGAAGCTAGGAAATTATGTTGAATTATCATTTTGCCGAACCTGATTTTTCTGCAAAAATTCATTGCAAATTTACTGCCTTTTCATTTTCCTAAGATTCCGATGCTTGTGGCTGCAGTGTCTTTTTTTATACAACGTCTCATTGTCATGTAAATTATGTTCTTGTAGCTTACCTCCTCACTGAATCTGATTTATGTGCGTAAAGATGTTGAACGAAAAGTTTTCTACACACGAGTAAAATAAATGTTGGCACTGTTTTCATTCCGTGCTCCTTTCGATGCAGAAATTTAACCAGAAAAAACATGGAAAACAAAGCACTCTATGTAATTACAATCGAATTAAATATGTCATTGTTGCTCTGGCGCCGCATAACTCTCATTTCGGTCGCTACGTCATTTATCAATGTCTCATATACAGGCTGACAGTATCAGGCCGATTTGGCATGACGCGCGCATGTGGCGCCACAAGCGGATGGTGCGAAAGTTAATCGCATCAGTCATCTGCCTCGTTCGGTAGCCACCTAGCGTCTCTTTCCCGAAACGGAGCAGAGAGATTTTGTCAGTCTAGAGGTAATTGTGGGTGACGTTTGCTGTCTAGCCAATTCGAGATTTTTTTTGACTGGCTCAAACAAGCCGAAATGCACGAACATTGCCGAATATATACGACACTGGAATCTGTTGATCTTGTGCAATACCGTATACATTATTTTGCTGTGTATCTTTGACATTTGCTTGATAATTAAGTAAGTTTTACGTCCATAACTAACCTATTCTACAGATAGTCTTATTATCTTTCAAATAGTTCGAAGTTAGAGGATTGAAAATTCGACTCGGTAAGGATGATTCCGTGTGTCGTTTGTTTTTATTTATGTATGTTCATGTGGCCACCGTTCCCGTACACAGGCCGACCTCTCAGGGGAAACGTTGTTACTCTTCCCCCAGAAGACTCAAACCTGCGCCCGTTACGTAGCCAGAGCCCAAAGCCTGACGACTTGGTTCGATACTAAAAAAAAAGAGAGAGAATACGTATACTCTAAACTAAAGATATAGGAATAAGAAAGTAAAAATATTGATCGAACCACTGCCATATTGAGCAGTCTGTGAACATTTCAAGATAAGAGGACAAATATACAGTTCTGAAAGTATGCTGTTCACATAAAAAACAATTGAAGATAAATAATAATCCATATAATGTACCGTTCTACAGGTATATTTAGCGTCTTGAAAGCAGAACAGACGAATATAAAATCACATTTTAGTGCTCTGTATAAATTCACAACATTCAAATATTTCAGAATAAGCTGGCAGAGGAACTCGTCTATTCATCTACAGGTATGTTTCACCTTTAGCAAATAATTCAATATAATCAGGTAAATACAGGAATATTTCGCATTTTGCAAACTTTACAGAAAAAAGAGGATAATTATTCATATGTCGTGCGGATATAATTCGCAATAATCACGAAGAAAGGTACGCATAATTGATGTTTCCGGATTTCAAATATCCGATATCCGTTTCATATCCAACGGATAATCCGGATAGAACAAATTTGATGAAGGATTTGTAGAAAATCCGTACAGTGAAATACCAAAATGACAAATGAAAGTACGTATATTTGGATAGCTCTTAAAACGAATAAACTATTAAACTGTCCGCCTAATGCACACATTCGGATAATTGGAATGTTAGGATAATTCTAATATCCGAATACCGGACATCCGGGCAATTCGGATAATCCGGATAAAATTTTAGGAGAAGTCGGGGGAATATGAGCATAGTTAAGGTTTTTCATTAAAAAACTTAAAATCCGAATTTATTACAGTTTTAAACGTTTCTCCGTTTGATTCCTCGGCTTGTTTTCTACTTTAACCCAAAACATAAAAGAAGAAACAGATAGTTTCTTGTAAAAACAATATTTTACAAAATAATGTCAAGTTTCTCATATTACCCCAGACACGGGGTAATATGCCACAATGCTTACAAGCAACGAAACAGTTTCATTCTGAATAGAAAGCCTAATCACTGCGTCTTCAAATTACTATTATGGCATTTTGTCAGACTAACAACTTACATGTTTTTTAGTCTATACAAATATTCCTAAATAACTATGAGACCAGTTTGACAAAAAAAATCACAGACTTACATAAAATGACGCTGACACGACAAGGACAGAAACCGCGCTCGGCTATTTCAAAGGGCTCAATTATTTCACTCTGCCATATCGGTTGTACAATAACGGGGTGACTCCCCGCAGGATCTGATTTTAGAGCCTTCGTGGCAGGCACGAGGCCTATCATTACGAAAACTCAACACTGAATCCCGGGTCATCAGTCACGGGAAATACCTCGTAAAGTACGAAATGGATTTCTCAGCCATTCAAGCCGCCTTTATAGTTGACATTTTCTCACAACGCTCTTCTTCTTCCTCTTCTGGCAGTTTTGAATAACTGGGGATGAATTTAGGAGGGCGCTGGACTACTTTCGTCTCCCGTCGAGTTGGCGCAATAAAGTTTTTTGTGGCCATCGTAATATGGCGCCCAACTTGGGCTCAATTTTATTGATGCTTTTTTTTTATTCAGGCAAACAATGACGTTACAATTGTTCTCCCCAGCATTTTTCATGACAAAATGACATGCCATTCATAAATATTACGAAGTGCATTTATGAATCGTACAGACTCATCATAATTTATTAAGAACGTTTAAAAATGTCATATGGAGGATGTAATACAACACGTTAGGAACTCATTCCAAACACAATAACAACTGAACAAAGTTTCGGCACGCGAACACTAATGAGTTAGATTTGGGTCAGATGTACTAGAACAGTGTTTCCAACCGCCTGCAAGGTGGCTAGTCACCGGGAATTCCTTGAATTCTGGGAATTATGCGTGAATTTCTCTCCGTACACATGAAAAATTGCAACTTTAAATAATTCAAATCCCACTGAATTTATACATATTTATAAATGCCCTGAGGCAAGCTTTTCGTAGTTTAGCTTGTGTTTTTATCGAGGAGGGAAAAGAAAGCTGCGTGGATGATAAAGCTTAATTCTCTCAATCCGTTTGCTTTGTTAGTGACCTTTGCAGAACAATCTCTCTGACAGACGGAAGATTATTTCAAGATATCTTGAAACTGGTTATGTAAATTTGAGTTTGAAATTCTTATGCAATTACCAATTTTTCGTAGATTAGTATATCCCGCAACATGTGTGACTTGTGTTCGTAGATGTATTTCGAGTCTGAGCGTGTGAAATGGCAAACGTATACTCCGCACCTTCAATTCAATATTCTATACATACGTATGTACCGTTGAATTGAATTACAATTTTTTGATACATTGGAATCACACAGACCCTTTATAATGTTAATATATTTGTGTGTGGATGGTGAGAGGAGGTAATACGTAAGGTTGAAATAGAGAAAACAACTGCTTGTACCCTTGAATATTTGGAAAGTTTGTTTTGAAAACCGGGAATTATACTTGAATTTTATCATGGTCCTATATTCCTTTCCCGGATTCTCTGGAGTAAGAGAACGCGAACGCGTTCTGTGCGCATGTTGAAGGGTGTGCACCTCGTCCAATGAACGCGCGGAGGGTAGGGGCATCCACGGGAGGAGGCTCATTCGCGGTCCAGTAGTTCCGTAGTAAACATGTCAGCTCGCAAGTCTAGGGGAACTCTGCATTCAGGAGAGCGTCTCATAGTGTTGAATGCGTTCGAGAACAACTTGTTTGAAAAGTTCAAAACACATGGCTTTGATTTTTTTACAAATGTTTAAAACAAACGGTTTGAAATATGTTTTTCATACTTGTTTAAAACTCATTTTGATACATGATGTTTCATAGTTGTGGTTATTTGCATGTTTTTTGAAAATGTGTGTTTAAATTTGTTTTAATTTTTTTTCTGTTCTTCGTAACATCAAAAGACAAATAAACGTGCAATATTATTTGTTATTTGTGTAAAACAATACACTGGCCATTGTTAAGAATAAAAGAAGAAATTGGCAGCAGAAAACGCTTTGCTTTAAGGCCGTTACACCGCGCAGCACTTCGTTGCTTTCATCATGCACCCTTATAGTCTGGCCCCGCCCACAAGCTTTCCCCTCTGCGCGTCGCTACTCCAGAGAATCCGGAAAAGCAGTATAGAGTGGCCACCTTGGCCTGCCAGCGGCCGGTATAGTGCGATCCATGAGTATTACTGTGCAAATTGTACCTCACCATGCTCGTGCACTTTATTTGACCCAATAAGAGCTTCAAGAGTTAAAGCAAAACTCAAAACAAGATGTTGACAACTTCTGCACAAGAATACACAAAGATGCATCACTTAAAAGCTTGAAAATAGTCATGGACAATTTGTACGATAGTAATCATGGATCACACTGTACCGGGTCCTTGCGTCAATCATATCGGACCACGGGAGGTTTTACTGAAGTTTGCGACTTGCCCGAGCTGGCAACCATCTTGTAATATAGCTTTTCGATCGGGGTTCACCAACGATAAAAGAAAATTCTTTCTCGCATTGCTGGTGAGAAATCAAAGCCGCTGTGAGGGGACTGTCACCTGTGGAATCTCCAAATTTGAATTACAACCGTGAGGCCGTTAACTGAATTTCTCTTTCTCGAAAAGCAGCATTATTTTGTTGAAGAACGGTTAGTTCATAGGCCAAAAATAACAGCACTCTCATTCGTACTCTACCGCCAACAGTCCTTGTGAACATGCATGTCGTGAAAATCTGGACACGCCTTAGTTGCGTGGTATCAGGAGTGGACAAGCATGTTTCTATTTTTGACGCCAATCAAGTTACGGCGACACGCCTTTCTCGCTGATAATTGTCATTGTAACCTATACATTGACTTCCCTATTTATACTTGTCCATGACCAGCGATGGTTGCGAGTGAGGGGTATAACCGAATTGCAGACATTTTCACAGGCCACGATCCCACTGGTATCCTGGCAAGTTCTGTAGTTGTCGACTTCTTTAAACGTCCTCAGTTTAACCAATCCAGGGGAAACCATAGCCATAAATCTAGGTGTGTAGTTCACACCGACAAAGGAAGGCTTTTTCGGAGTTGCAGAACTGGAAAACAGGGTAATGTCAGGGAATTTTGCAGATAATCTGGAATTTACGCGCATTTTGGAGTCTAAAAGAGAAAAAGTTGCAAAATCAACAAGTCGTTCATTTTCATTTCCGGATTCGGTTCTTGTGACTCCACTCCCCACTCAGAGACTTGTTCCTCTCATTCTTATGATACTCAGTCTGGTACAAAATTCTGGTTCCTTCAAATTTCGGTTCTACATAGGCTCGTAGAAAGTGAATATAACAATGTCGTCCAAAATTCTGTTTTTTTCTTCTTTACTGCGGTAGTTTTCACCCGTCATTCACTTTCTCTGTGTTCACGTGTATCGGTTTATACTCAATTCTCCAGTTTCTCAGTAACGACATACCATGTCTTATCCTGGATTCGAACCCGGTCTGTGCATAAAGTGAACTTAAAACTTTAGTTGTCTTTGTTCTTTACTTTAAACTACTAGAAACTTAGTTGTAATAATTATTGAAAAACTTTGAGAATTACTATTTAAACATCTAAAGTAGTTTTATAGATCATTTTTATATAATAATAGGAAGTAAATGAAACTTGTAAAATTAAGCCTCGTTGGCAGAGCGTGAAGAGTTGTTGAACTGAAGAATTCAGGTTCGAGTTCTGACTCGGGTATGGGTGTTCGCACATTTCTCAGTGATTAATTTCGTGAAGATCGTCCATCCACGTCTGTTGTTGCCAGCAATGTTGATGCTGTGCGTGAAATGATTGAGAGACATCGGCATGCGACATACCGTGAGAGGCATCCTTGAACATTGACATGAAAGCAATACATACGATTTTGCATGGTCATCTGAACGTACGGAAACTTTCAAGCTGTTGGATCCCACACAACTTGACGGAAGCTCAAAAACAGGCTCATGTAAATTGGTGTAAAGAAATGCTGAAAACATTCAACCGAGGCAAATCAAATTTGGTGTAACATCGTTACAGGGGACGAAACTTGGATCTATTCATACGAACCCGAAACTAAACAGCAATCCACTGTTTGGGTGTTTCAAAGTGAGCCGACACCAACAAAAGTTGTTCGTTCGAGGAGTGCTGCCAAGCAAATGATTGCATGTTTCTTCGGTTATACCGGACATGTGGCAACAATAGCTTTAGAAGATCGGAGGACTGTAAATGCTGAGTGGTATACAACAATTTGTTTGCCAGAGGTCATCAATGAATTGCGTTAAACAAACCCAAATCGTCGCATTATTCTTCACCACGACAACGCCAGTTTCCACTCAGCACAACAAGCTGTTGTTTTTTTGTCCAGTAAAAATGCCGAATTAATGATTCATTGTCCGTACTCACCTGCTTTATCACCTAATGACTTCTTTTTGTTCCCACACATGAAAAATAAGATGCGTGGTGAGCGATTTGTGTCGCCTGAAGCAGATGTTGACGCATTCCGAACAGCGGTTTCTGAGATATCAGCTTCAGAGTGGAAAAAATGCTTTCAAAATTGATTTGAGCGTATGCCAAAGTGTATAAAGCCATTCCCAGAATTTCACATGCCTTTTTTCATATTGATTGCAGAAACTTTTCCAGCAGCCCTCGTATGCAGAGAAAACCTCTTAGAAATATATGTAATTTGAAGTACAAAGATATAGTTACATGAAACAGTGTACGATATGGTTTTAAGATCATTTCAAGGGATTTTGGAGAATTTTTAGATGAACTTCTATCCCGGTCTCGTTCGGATTGTCTTCTATTCCCCGCCGCTGGTACAGGGTTATCCCTTGTACCGCAATCGAGGATTCGGATCTTAATTGTAATACTTACTGCACATGCACCGTTTTGGGGCAAATTAGCTGACGATACCGCAATCGCCAATTCCAATCTTGATTGTTCACGCGAGGTGTATGGCTGTTAGAATCGGATCTCGGTTAATACGAAGATCGCAATCTTTCCTGGAATCTACTCTGCACGAGGTTGCAAACTCGCAGACATCAGCGTGAGGTTTTGGCCAACCATTTTTATCTTCCCGTAAGCTGATTGACGCACCAGGGCAGTGGGGTATTGTATTTATGCAGAGTACTGCATGGGACTACTTTCGCTCGCCCGTATTCGTTCGAGTGTCCCACGCTCGAACGTATATATTCGAATACTTTAATGTGACAATAATTGTAGACACTGTAAAATATCGTCCTGGCCGTTTCGACCCATAATCTGCTTCATCTTCAAATTGGTAAGATGGACAGAATAAACTACAATTTAACATGGTGATGAAGACTATGTTCACTTAAGTTTCAATTTTACTGCGTCTATCACCTCACGATCCATATTGGAGGGCCCACTATAACAGACAAATTACGGTTACACGTGTACTACTGGGCTTCGAGCGTATACCGCTCGTTTTGCCTGTTCGAGCTTTATTCGCTCGAGCAAAGGAGCTCTCGATTCCGTGCGCTGTCTAGCGTCGTCCGTTCGAACTATTTGGCGCTCGAGCGAAAACCTCTCTCTGCACTGCAGCACTCTATATACACACATAAGCATAATACACTCTTCACAAGAAGTTTGGAATATAGTTATATTAGGCAACAGGTGATAGGCACGGTGGTATATGTCGGCGAAAACACAAGAACGTCCACCAGACAGATACCATGTGTTGTTGCATTCCAAACTTTTTGTGAGGAGTGGTCCTGGGTCCGATACCCGGTGGAGGCACATATTGGTTCGGATCCCACTTTAAACTGTAGGTCCAGTCCCGATTACCCTTACTGTGCATAAAGTGGACTTAAACATCAACTCAATCAATTCTTTGTGAGGAGTGTGTAATGATAACAAAGTGTGAATTTTCATATCTAAAGTACAGTATGTGATTAACAAAATAACCATATTGGATCTCTTATAAGCATAAGTCTGATTTCGAGAAACTTGTTTCGACGTTGTGCGACCGCGAAAAAACTGAAAAATGCTGTTGCGTTTTTTGGCACTGAAATATGAAATTATTTCATTGGAAATCAGTTTAATCACCTTTTCCTTGCTATCAGAGCAGTAATCGTGGACGGTTACGTCATCTGCGTATCTACGATTCGAGCATAAATTACACCACGTACTTCCAGTCTGCCACTGCGAAAATCCAATGCTTTTCATCATACCTAGCAGGTTCATACGCCAATATTTTCAGACTTTAGTATCCATTAAATACCACTGAAAGAAAAATGGATGTCCTTCCCATCAATAGGGATTTTATGTCTTAATTTTTAATATATCGCTGTCCGATACCAGTAAATCACATACGTCGAAACGTACAAGAGTTTTTGTAGGAAATTGGACAGGTTGCAAGGAGCAATGAAAATTCTTTGTGTTAAAAACCCCGTGATTTTTTAATATAGTTTTCCCGATGATATCGTAATTTATGCGTACTTTTGTATTCGGCCACCGTACGTACATATAAATCACATAGAAATAGTGATAGTGAAATAGTTAAAATGAAAATATGACGTCATCATAACCCAGCGGCGTGCTAAGCTAGTCAGTGATATTCCTACAGCATGCCGCTTCTCTAGATCAGGGGTTTCCAACTAGCGGCCCGCGAAGCCAGTTTGCAAAATACATTAATTTTATGTATTTTTATCAAAATACGTTCTATTTTTACTGAAGGAACGGAAGCTCTGTGAAGAAAGACAATATCACAGGTACAATTGATTCGATCAAACAATGACATCGATGTTCGGCAGCACATACACGTGTAGTGTGTTTTTCTTCAATGAAGTTCATCAAGAACCGCTACAGAAGCCAACTGGCAGATTCTTCACTGCTACACCTTCTGAGACTTTCAAATACAGAAATTGAAGTGGACATTCCAACTTTAAGAATAGAGGCAGATCGGCCTCAATTTTCACATTGAACACTTACTATCAAGGCTTATTTGTATGGTGTGTTTTTCAATTCTTTCAATTCATCCATAAGTATTGGGTTTTTGTGAAATAAATTGTAATTATACAATTTTGATTTGTGATTCCATTGTTTTTATTGCCTCATTTTAGAAATTTTCAGTTCAGCAATTTTTGTAATTTTTAATCTCCCCCCCCCTCCAAAAAAATGCGGCCCGCCAATAACCTGCTGGATATAATTTTGGCCCTCGGACCTTTTGAAGTTGGAAACCACTGCTCTACATCATCAAGGATGTTATTTTTGTAACGTGTGCTCATTTCTAAGGTTTGCAACATAATTTAATTATCATAAACCCTGTCAAATTATCTGATTGCATTGATTGAAGATATGGATATGAAGGTGTGGCAGGTTCTGTTATGTAAAATGTCAATTCCTGACAATTTCGTGTGTTCTGCTGGTCAATATTCTACATTATGTATACGAATGAATGATGTGATTTATTTACTTCGAGTTTCTGCCACTTTTGGCTTATTGCGAAGATGAGGATGAATGGTGAGTAGATTAAGATGTCCCTTATATTTGAAGCTTAAATACAAGTACCGGGTGACCAGAATTAAAGTTACCCAACTCAGAGCCCTCTGTAGCCTGTTTGAGGCATCGTAGAACTCTGAAATTTGGTGAATCCACCAAATGCAGACCATGGGAAAGAGGATGGCGATAAAAAAAAGTTCAATTTTCCGCCACCAGGTTGAAATGTGGCGCTGTAATAGTGAATATTGAAAAACATAAGTCAGGTGTATAAATCTTTATTATTGGTTACTGCCAGTACTGCAGTGTTCAATAACCTCGCAGTGCAGCTGCACAACTACTACCGTTCTGATAAAACAACTTCACCAGCAATGCACGTTCTTTCTTATCTGATGGCATGGTGATCACTTCCAAACTTTTGTTCAGCACTCACGTTAAGTGATTTAGCTGAGTTATTAATTGGAAAGACACTTGTTAGTGGCTGGAAGTTGCAAGAAAATAATCTCTCGTTTATTGCAAGATTGCAAGGTAAAGGCAAATCCATAACCAATTGGAGCAGTTGACGTCATTACTACGATCCACCATGGAAGTACAGCGCCACATTTCAACCTGGTGGCGGAAAATTGAACTATTATTTTTTTATCGCCATCCTCTTCCCCATGGATTTACCAGATTTCAGAGTTCTACGATGCCTTAAACAGGCTACAGAGGGCTCAGGGTTGGGTAACTTTAATTCTGCCCACTCGGTATAAACTGGCCATGAGTTCAGACGCCAGAGCCTCGCTAGTCTGCAAAATGCAGTCCATAGTGTACTATGTGGAAGTGAGGTTGCCATTTGGGTATATTCAGAAACGGCCAGCCTTACACCCCTACATTATGTATTCTTCCTGGAGGTAAACTACAGTGGCGACGGGGGAAAAGGGGCGAACACCCCCAGACTGCTCCCTTTCCAGCAAACAATCAAATGCAGATAAATAAATGCTATTTTTAGGAATATAGTATTTTGGGGCGTTGTTAAATATGAGTGACCTCCGCAGTGCATCTCCTTTCATTTCTTTCTGATGCTATTGGTTTGGTATCGAGTCTACTGTGCAATGTGCCTCCAAAGAGAATCTAGCCCGGTATTTCTTGATCACAGGTGAGAGTGTTATCACTACGACGTTACCTGGATGTTCATTGTGAGTGTCTCTTCATCAATTCCATCACTCATTCTCTTCGTTGCGATTAGACATAAGTGGCACAAAAGTGACGTTAAATAACAAATCAAACCGTTACCACTACGCCATTGAATAAGCCCCCGCCATCACTGGTAAAATGCATTAAAATTGAGTAAGAAGCACATTTTTGATGCAGCATTTTCTGACAATAAAACAAGACTTGCAAGCTTCGTTTCATCAACGAATGCCTTATTTTTGCCTTCGTCGCGAAAACGTTCTTTGTTTTTTCCTCTCTACTTCTACCATTCCTCATTAATGTAAAGAGGTTGAAAGCCGGTAAAGTAACCGAAATATTGGCGTAGAAAGACCTGGATGTTATCTACGTCGTAGTGCGATGCGGCATTAATAAAGCAAGCTAAGGATCAATACTATTGATATAGCGGCACGTGTTACCCCATTTTCCATTGCCCAAGAGGATTTCGGGCCGGCAAATTACATGCAGGAGGCAGGACATTGGGAGCCTTTTTGGTAAGTGAAGCCTTCCTGTTGACTCTTGTTGTACACGAGGCCTTATAATGTAATTCGCAGAATGGGCGAATATACGTGGTGCAGCATAATGAACTCGTTATTTTTGTTTGCGTAGTACCCAGCGGGAGAACGATGAAGCAAAACGCAGAAACAGTGCTTAAGATAGACTTACAAACAGACTTTGGTTCAGAAAACTAATAAATATTTATCTACCTGGATTGCCAACAGGCGGGTTTTGTATGAATGCATGATTTTTATTTCATGTGCATCTATATCCTTTAAATATTCTGGTTTGCTCCACTGCATTTGAATATTCTGGTTTGCTCCACTGCATTTGGTGTTCCAAGTTTTATAGTGCGTACAAATGTCTATTTAATGATATTAAGTGCATAGTTTATTTATTTATTTATTTTGCATCTATTGAGACTAATTTGAACCTTTCTACCTTGCTTTACCGTGCACTTGTAAGAGAGTGCATTTCTTGTAAGATTTACTACATAGGCCCCAAGAATTTGTTACTCTTGAGATTGTGGCCAGAACTTGCTTACCTCCAAACATAACCAGTTCTTCCAGAGAACCATGGCAAATGCACCGCATTTGGAGACATATGTATTAGCTTTATACTGATATGCATTTCAAGTCGCATTTCGGAAATTTTAAGGGCATAGTTTGAGTTTTAAGGTGGCAGTTTTGCAATGTACAGGGTCAACGAAGTTGGTAATAAGTTGTGTTTTATACATTGACACACTTGTAGATTGAATTGTATCTTCTACAAATTTTCTGTATAAAGAAACAAACTGCCGGAGTACTAAGTGAGGTGAGTGTACAATCATGTTTTGCCAATTTTAATGTACATGAGTCTGCCCTATAGTCCTAAACTTGCACCGTGCAAGTACTCTAAAAAGAAGCAAATTTGCGAATACAAGTCAGTGGCAAGTATGTTGAAATTGCACCAGTGGAGTTTCCCCAAAAATATTGCTCGTCAGTTTCGAGCAATACATCCCAGAGAAAAGAAAACCTTTTTCGCGCCATTTCTGACCAGATGCCGCCTGCATCGGGAACGCCAGTTCCTTTCTAAAGGTCACGTCGCGTGACATTTCAACCCCCCCCCCTTTCCCGTCTCTGTCGTCTGATGGCCAAACATTTACATACAGGTAATAGGAAAGTGAGAGGAAAAATCACGTCATTTGCAAAGGGCAGTAAACGCGAGATACGAGAATGTCGTGGCCAACATTATGTGCTGTAACCCTGTGGTTAGGTTTCCACGAACATGTTTGTTGTGGGTTTATGGTGGTGAAAAGGGCAAGGACGGTGTTATCTTGCACTGGAGAAAATAACACGGTCAGTTTACTGTTACGATACGGAACAAACATGCAAAATTGTGGTACCTGGAAAGGATTACAATCTTGCCCACCTCTTCCTGAGTAACTCGGCGAGAAGGAATTGCTCACATGTTGCAGAATTGCCATGTTTTTGTTGGCCAGCACCTTTATCCGCGAACTAATATCTTGTCGCCTTTCCCGCTAAAACCTTAAGCCAGTAAGAAGCTCGCCTAATAATCTACCAAACCTCAGCAGTGGATAACGTAAGTTGATTGGTCGCTTGAATCATATGTGCATTACTACGTCACACATTTTGGCGGGATCACCTGCAGTTTTATCTAACAAACTGTAGAATTGGACAGAAACAACATTGTTAGGATAAATGATTAGAACAACAAATCAACCACACCATATGTTATGTTACGATTCGTCAACATGTATGGAGAAGTTGACTCAGTTTTGGAAACCCAATATTATAGTTTAAATGCTGACTACTTGTAGAAAGGGGTGTCAGTATTTTGTGGAGGGTGGACTATTAAGCCATATATTTTCCCCAAGTGTAACAAGTTCGAATTCGCTATTACCAATTTTTTTGTCTCATTGTGAACAAATGCTCAGTGGAGCTGTATGACATGCCTGTGTATTATGTTGAAAATTTTACCAAGCTGAAATCAATATTGGTATCACAAAATACACAAGTATCATTGCCAATATCGAGAATCAATATTTTGATGTGTCGGTTTACTGATTTTACTCAGTACATTGGAATCACTGTCACCGGATGTCAAAAACCTTTTCTTTGGAACCTCAAGACTACTGGAAGTTGAGTCGGTTTAACGGAATAACAAGATACACTCATGCTTGCTGTTTTCAACCAACAAATGTGGCATTCTACAGGTTAACAATTAACGCAAAATCACAATTCCATCACCCTGCACTTCAGAAGAATACAAAGTCGAAAGAAATAATAACTGATTTATGTAGCTTGTGCTAAGTATGACTTCTACTTCTTTTGCATATGCACTGTACAGTTTCCTAATTGTTACAATATTGAAGTCACTGCAATAAACGTGATAAAATGATGTATGTTTTTCAACCACCACCACCACCACACTATTCTGAACATACACTGAATCAGCTTTTATTTCTTCTTGTGTGTAAAAAACAAATCACTTCAGGACTTCCCAGTTTAAATTTTCCTCAAATTTACTATGTTTACTACTAGTCTATAGTGAACATGGGAAAATCATAGCTGTTGCTTTTTATATTCCTAACCATAGAAACGCCACGCAATAATATCTAGTGAAGCTTTTGTGTAGATCAATGGCTTACATAGTACAATCACAGCAACTTCTGGTTGTAATGATCCCACTGAAAGGCAGTGACTGTATAATCAGTACCGTGCCTGGAGGGGGGGAATATTTTCCCCATTCCCTGAAATATTCCTTAAAATATAAAGAATCTTCATTAGTGAGAAGATTATAATGTAGCATTAAAAACAGAATCAATGGAGTTATGTACCTACTACAAAATTCTTGTACAGTTTACGTCATTTATGTAATGCTTTACAATTTGCATATTATAAAGTTGCCTTATTTTCAAGAGTACATGACTGTATAACGCAACAATTAAATCTTTGGTGGTTAAAGGAGTATAGTTACTGCAAAGTAAGATCCAGATGTTTATAAAGCTTTCAAGGATTTAGTTTGCAATTTGTTATATTCTGTGGTTATTACGTGCTGGAGGTCCCGGGTTCGAATCCCGGCCTGGGCATGGATGTTTGTGAGTGTCCATTCATTAATTTCAACATGTCATCACTCATCTCCATCTTCGCAAATTAACCAAAAGTGGCACAAAAAACGAAGTTAAATAAAGCAAATCAATCAATATTACGTGCTGGAAGTTTTTTAATTTTTTTTTTTTATTTTCATGTGTTTTCCTCAATGCAATCACTTCGCTCCTTTTATATAGTTATGTACTAAGGAGACGATTGTTTTCCCGAAAATATGTAAGTCTACTTATTCACGAACAGATAGCTCTTGCATTTGCTCGAGAATGGGTTCGGAAGTTATTGTTGTTGTTTTCTTTTTTAAGCGGCATGAATTCTGTGTCCATCTTCATCGGCCTTGTTTATTATATAATTGAAACCGATTGTCATATTTCATTTTAGTAAGTGTAATACCTTTACCTCGCGAAACATGGCTATTCGTCAATTTTTTACATGTTTTTAGACACATTTTCAACTGTCATGTTAAACTGAACCAAACATGTGCAGAAATGACAAAAAATAACTATACTTTACAAAGTAATCTATTAAACTCCTTTAACCATTTCAGATTTCGTTTCATCGGAATTATGTAACGTTTCTTTTGTTGCACCAAATCAACTATTTGTTTTAAGTGCACTGTTCTATATTTCTTGTTGCAACTGTCCTTTTCTATTTCGTGTAAAGTGTCGGAAACAAACAGGAGGAGGTGAATGGTAATGTTTCATGTGCCTTCGTAATCTATCTTTTTTTTCCTATGCTATCATGTGTCTCTTTGCAGGTTTATTTTCGTACATAAATGTATGATATTTGATGTTCTCTTGCATTTTCTCCCGTTCAGTGTTTCTCTCTTTATAGATTATTCCTATCTTTTTTTCTTCATTCACGTCGACATTAATAATATTGAGAAGAAGAGGAATTTGCATATCCCGTGCAAATTATTGTCCTCCCACGTTCAAAATATCCACCACTTGGGCCAAAACAACCCACACCCACATTTTTATTTGAGATGGTGAATGGGCAGTAGCGATAACTAGACTTCACAGAATAGGCAACCTCCTTAGGAATTGCACGCAATCTCAGCTTTGTACCGCCGCACAATGGCGTCATCACCATGTAACTAGAGATTAAATTATACTAAGTTAATATGGTTCTATTTTTAAGTTTATGTTAAATCACTCTTACATAGTCTTAATTTTATCATATGAATTTTATTTACAGAAATTAATTTTTAACCTATTGGTTTTGTTAAGTTTTTTAGTACATAATTTAGTTAATAAGTTGTATTTCTACAAATTTTGTCACTATCAAAGGGACATATATATGCTAATGCATGTTTGTGGACCTTAACTTACTAGACTAACTTTAATTAACTTTATTTTCCCCCATTGATTAATGTAAGATTAGGACCTTAGTTGGTCAGTCAAACTGGTGATTATGTCATTTTTATAGTGGCTGGCGGTGCTTAACTGAGGTTGATGAGTGGTGTGTGTGTGCAAATAAATTAAGGGGGCGTATGTGTACATCACGATCCACAGCTTGTTTGCTTGTTCATAACTGTAGATTTGGTACGTAGGGAAAAAAATAACATCACTTCCGTAAAGTTTATCACGCTCATAAAAAAACAGCGTCACGGTTGAGCCATTACACGTTATGATTAGAAAATATAAATGGGACATCACGTTGTAACCTGTCTGCACAGAAAATTCAACGAAGAGCCTTCACTACATCACCCTTTCAACCAATCAAATAAAAAAACCTTAACAATTAAATTTTCCATGTGTTTTATCTTGCACGTACATGTAACGTAACAGATGCATGCTTGTTTGTAGTGTTGCCAGCATTAATGCATTTTTATTTGTTTGCACCAAATTACAATTCTGTTGTACAAAGTTTTGCTTGCGTTTTTAAAGTGTTCTAATATATTTTCATCAGAGGCGTGGTGAATATGAAACAAACCTACATGGATTTACTACAAAATGCTTAATACAATCGCTGTCAACTCTTCAGCATAATATTGCTTCTATTGTTTTAAATACTTCACCACGCCACTGACCTTCAACACATGTAGTGTAGACATACATTTATGCTTGCTTTTATTGTAGTGCTATTCTTGTGTAACACCTTTTCCTACAATACACTAGTCAGTAATTAGAGTAAGATATGCCTGGAATATTTTTCATGCTTGTTACTTATGTAAGCTACCATTTACACAATTGTTTCATTTAACAAAAATTTTCTCCATTTTTAGATTGCCTTAGCAGCACGTATTGCTTCTACATATTTGCACATGCCTCAAATAATATATAATAGTTAATTCTAACTAACATACCTTATTCAGTCCATAATATTTTCTGATATGTCTCTTTATTAAATCTCATTGCAATATAGTTAAAAATGCGCCAATATTATATTGTTACATACGAATTCCCTTGCATCGTGTTGCAATATATATTTTTTTCAATAATTCTTGTTGAAATCGTTACTATTATGTAGTATGTCATTGAACAATGAACATAATAACAATACTGTAAAGAATTATGTCTACAGTAGTAGTAGTGTTTTCTAATATTTTTCTCCTATTGTGGTATTCCAAGTTCATAAACGAGAATATTCAATTATTATTTGTTCATATTCTCAGTTCAAAATATATCTTCATACGATAATTATATGGGCATGGAACCAGAAAACAAGAAAGTGTCAAATTTTAGTAAGAACTAATATGTCCGTGATTGTATTGAAATTAATATTACCATCGACTTGCATTGCCTGTGTGTATAATTAGGTTAGAATCAGTACTGCATATTTTGGTCTTGAAGCTTTCAGTTTGCATGGTGGTATATGTGACTTTACCACAGTTTTTCATGAAAATTACTATTATTCATTTCGCTGTTTAATAGTGACATTTCACGCACAAATTTTCTTCCAAGTTTCAGTTGCTTAGTAAATGCCTTCTAAATTTGTTGAGTCCGGTTTGAATATGCACACGAAATAATCTGAATCAGCATTTATAATTGTACTCTAAACATTGTCTTACAAAGAAAATTCCCAAATTGCCTCTATATTAAATCGGTCTTTGAAAATAGTTTCGCTTTTCTTAAAGACAAAATTTTTCTTCAACTGCCGAGGAGATCCCTGTCTATTTAGAAAGAAAGTTAGAAGCCCTTTGGTGAAGGCTTCAGGCTTCGGGGAACTCTAGCAGCTTGCGATGAGTACAAGAAACAAGTCAAACAAACATCTAGTGGTCGAGAATATTGCAAGTTTCCAGTATTGAAACGAACATTGTTTGTCCAAACGATATGGGGCATCGTTCCCCAGCATAATAGAACAGAACAGGTTTCGCGTTTCATTATACAATGCATAAAATAAAAAGAATATATTAAATTATAAATAAAAATTTTAATTGCTAATCCTTAAAAGTTCTCATCTGGTAAAGTTATTTAAAATATTTTGCCGCTGTGATTGCATGTTTCAGAACATCTCTTTGTGTCACGTTCATTTGTCTGACTCTCCAATCCTAAAAAAATGTATTTGATTAACGTAACACCATCCAACCTGTTCACTATAAATTATCACTCCTGTGCTCGTGGCAAGCAGCTTAGTATTAATTTTCAATGCAGTATCAGTAGATTTTTTTATTATTTAATTTCATCCTAGAATGGTCACTTGTGTGATTGAGGAGCTCAAGTGTGTGATGTCGAATATAAAAAAGAGAATCTGCAAAAAAAATCACTTTGTCCTTTTTTTGCTGAAACGCTGACGTCGGAGTTAATGGTGATGTTAAAACTTTGACTTGCAGGTGATAGCAGTCATCTCCATCCTGTTTATAGTGCTTTCAACGATAGCATTGACTCTGAACACAATCCCTAGCTTTCAGGTCAAAGACGCAAGCGGCCACCAAATAGACAATCCGGAACTTGCAATGGTGGAGGCGATTTGCATAACGTGGTTCACCCTGGAGTACGTACTCCGGTTCAGTGCGTCGCCGAACAAGTGGAAGTTCTTCAAAGGTGGCCTGAACGTGATAGACTTATTGGCCATCTTGCCGTATTTCGTGTCCCTGTTCCTTATCGAAACGAACAAGAACGCTACGGACCAGTTTCAAGATGTACGCAGAGTGGTGCAGATATTCAGGATCATGAGGATATTGAGGATCCTCAAGCTGGCCCGTCACTCAACCGGCTTACAAAGTTTGGGCTTCACCCTTCGGAACTCGTACAAAGAGTTGGGCCTCCTCATGCTCTTCCTCGCCATGGGAGTTCTCATCTTCTCCAGTCTCGCGTATTTCGCGGAGAAGGAGGAGCCCGACACAAAGTTCATCAGCATTCCAGAGACTTTTTGGTGGGCTGGGATCACCATGACGACGGTCGGTTACGGCGATATCTACCCCACAACCCCCTTGGGAAAAGTGATAGGAAGTGTCTGTTGCATTTGTGGTGTCCTGGTTATTGCCCTGCCCATTCCTATCATTGTAAACAACTTTGCCGAGTTCTACAAGAACCAGATGAGGAGGGAGAAGGCCCTCAAGCGGCGCGAGGCACTGGAGAGAGCCAAGAGGGAGGGAAGTATAGTCTCCTTCCACCACATCAACCTGAGGGATGCCTTCGCCAAGAGTATGGACCTGATCGACGTTATAGTAGATACAGGTGAGTCTCGTCCTACCTCATGGTCACATCTTGCACATGCTCCGAGGCACAATGTCACACATTCTGGTCATCATACCCCTACATAGCATCAGAAGCGGCTGGTGGTTTTGAAGTAGATGAAGAGCTAGTAGGAAGAAAATAGGGTAATTGAGAAATTTAGATCAATAGCTACACATACTCATTAGAAAATGGGGTTCAGTAGTTACACATACTTATTAGAAAATGGGGTTTCTAACAAAACACATTACATTTTCAATTAGAACCCCCATTTTCTCATGAGTATGTGCAACTATTTATCTAAATTTATCTATTAGCCCAATTTCTTCCTACTAGCTCTTCACCTAATTCAGAACCACCAGCCACTACATAGTAATATTGCCCCTAGATATATATGACATAGTTATTTATTATAACATATGTATCAATTTATTTACATCATAACGTACCTGCAAACTTTACATTACGTTATAGTAGGCACCCAGTGCGTTGACGTTCGTGCACTCACGCACACATCACTAACTGTTCCTCAGGATTGTAATAATGTCCGTTCACATCAGCCATGGAGCAACAACTGACATACGAATTTGATAGAGCGCTCCATGTGACCTCCAGAACAGCGATGCCAACCACGAATACGAAATAATTCCCAAGCAGCCAATTTTCAATATGGTCGCAGCAGGATACGTGCAAGTAGAGGCACGGGAACTTATCGCACATACTGTATGTTTAGTACAGAAGTCAAGTACCAGACTGAAAACTCGTGGTCTTGTGTGGTAGCCAGATTGTGCCATCGAAGTATAGCTGACGACTAAATTTTCTGGTAAACCATGGTTTTCATCATATGTCGACTGCCTCAGAAAATACTTTCTATTGATTCAGTAGTCGCACGACATGCGGTTTCAACAATCGCCTTCTTATACAAAAGGCCTCCTCAGAGTCCAGGGAAACGTCATCAGATTAGGTTATGGATAATAACATGTAATTGTTGACTTACTTTGAAGTAGTATTTCTAGTGTGTATGTGGAGAAAGCGTAAAAACACACATTTGCGGCTGTAATGCATGTATCGTATTGTGACCAGTGATGTGCCGTACACTATAAGTTTACGTCTACATGCGTTGTCTACACGTAATCTACGCGTAGATTACATTGAGTTGTAGTTTACATAGACTACGTAGACAATCTAAAGTGCATTAAAATTAATTTTCAAGGCTTTCTAGAAAGAAAAGTGACATTTTCAACTATATTGGTTCCCAACGAACTGTCAAGAATCCTATTTACAACAAAATTTCTCTTGTCTTCTATCATCATCTATGGAAGAAGATAAATAGTATGCAAAAAAGACAACAGATGGCAGTTATGAGGCAACATTACTCTTTTTCCAATAAAACACTAGAATATTTCCTATGTTAGGTATTTTTCCTAGGTGAGAAATTGTTCGCATTTGGAAGGAAGAGCATGAAAAGTTCTCCTCACACATCAGGAATTGATACGCAATATAATTGTGTTTTACTTCCACGGCGCCCTTTGCTGAGTTATCACCTTTCGCCATGTTGTTTACATAGATTACGTCATCTGCGTGTATAAAATAGTCTACGTGTAGAATGCATGTAGACTATTGTTGTTTACGCGTAAACGCACATCACTGATTGTGATCCATGGCCTAACACTGATGACGCTGCAGGTAAACAAAGTGTGTGTGTACCCAGGCCTTGTACATAAGGTGTTGCTTCAAAGCATACTCTTATCCAGCCTGGTAATTAGATATCTGTGGTGCATACCAACGATGTCTTAAACTCTAGATGCCTGCCTCGTGTGTTCTGAAGTCAGGCCGGATGAAGTCAACCATATTGTACGGCAAGATTCCAATGCATGTAACAAATATCTACTCAAGGATGTACTGTATATACGTACATATGTTGCCTATGCAGTTGCATTCACCAGGTGTTCAACTTCCTTTGTTAATGCAGCACAAAGCCGGTATATGAACGATTCTCCCACTGAGGCTAAACAAAGCATATAAGACACACACTCTTAAGTGTAAATAATACTGAAATAATACGTCTACGAGAAGATAGCCCTGTAAGTATCGAATATCATAATATCACGTGATTACTTAATAGCTTCATACTTCAACTATGATTACCGTTTCTATCTTCTGATGATAGCACAGGGTAAACTTCGACAAAAGATTAGTTCTCAATACTTTTCACCCTACTGTGTCTTGTGCAGTCACGAACACTTAGTTATCCCATTGAAAGCCAGTGTGATAGTTACAGCCCAGAAGTGTCCTTGACTGTATATGTCTCAACAGTGTGTTTGAAGGCATGGACACTGCTGGATGTAACGATCCCATTGCTTTCCGATGGGGGCATTACAACCCATACATATCCCTGACTGTACCGCGTATCGCAACATGAAAAAAGTGAATTTGCCTGAATACTTAATGATCGTCCGTTCTTGAGCTATCGTTAACTTAATATTGATTTATAATTGGTATATCTATCACAAATGTAGTCACATGGTTTAGGGTAGACAGTCCCTATTAGCCAAAACGTTACTATAATTTCATGCTAACCAACGCTTAATTCCCAATTGCCTTGATATCGATAATTTGAACTATTGGTATCATTCGTAAATTATATTGGTCCCTACATTTCCGGTTCTCGTGTTTAAAGGTAAACGAACAATTAGTTTACACTAACCAGGTGCATAAAACGGACTAATATAAATTATACTATAAGATCGAAGTTGAACAATAGATATTGCAATGAACTACTTTCCACTATGGTTCTGTTACTAATATATAAGTTATAATAATAAGTTCAATTAACCTCATAATATTTTGCTTTCCTTCCGCTATTTAGATTGATGAAGTAAATTCACTAAACATTAACATAATAATTCCATCTGTGTGCAAAATTAAATGGCAATTATGCTTATTGACAAATATGCTCAAATTGGCAAAAATTACAACATTCATTATCTACCTTTACGATAAACATGCAGAATGTAGTACATTGTGCCTCTCAAAAACATATCACACGAATGCACCATTTTAATAAAACTATAAGCTTTGCGAATAGTGTTATAGTGTGTGCGGTATGTGTTATACTGTCTCCCTATTTCCCCAATTTGTAGAGGATGTTTGTATGTAAAAGTAGTTGTGGATATTGGTTTCAACATTTCAAAAATAGATCATAAGGTAATTGTCCAATATTTTGTACACACCCCTATATTATATCGAAACTAATTGCTTGAATTAGGTCTTGTCAATGTTTGGTTAAACAATGGGTTATATGAGAAAATATAATTTTTACAACTTTCTAGTTTTAACCTTGGTAACTCTAGGAATTGTGTTCCCAAACAATAAAACGAGACTCATAAAATAACTAATACTTCACATTAAAATATTACACGTACAGAAACTTTAAAATAAATCATTGTGATGTTTTTGTATGTACGCAACGGTAGCTTGTAATGTTTTAGCTGCTTGAATTCTAGTCGCTCATTTTAGCTGTATCTGACTGATGATGTCTCACTTATTATTTACGAAGACAAATAGCTATTATTGTTGCTTGATGCAAAAAGCAGGATATATACGTTCAAATTTTACTGGTTATCTTGCTTAGCACAACCCGTAATGGTTAGCCACGACGCCAGAGGCCCTGGGTTCAAGGGTGCTCCTTGTAAGTGTCCCTTCATAAATTTTAACATATCATTACTCATCCTCATCGTCGCGAGTGGCAGAAAAGCGACGTTAGTTGGGTATTATTATACGTTCACTGACAGTCGCACACACAGAAAACTAAATGCATCATATCGATTGATGCACCAGAATGCATCACACACTAAAGTATGTTTTATGGCTTCTTCGAAGAATCAGATTCACATTTGATGCATTTGGGTGCATTTTTGTATGTCGTGAAAGAAACACCAAAGTGCATCATTTGATTCAAGTGAGGATTTCTTTCAGTCGAGATACACTTCAATGCATCAGTTGATGTTCCTTGATTCACCTTCCTGCATCTTTTTGGATGATACACTTAAATATTTGGTCTGGGCTACAGAGTTTATGTAGCTCGGACGAAACGTTTAAGTGCATCATCAAAAAAAGATGCATTCTGGTGCATCAAAACGCATCAAGGTGCATTCAAGACTGAAAGAAATCCTCGCTTGAATCAAATGATGCACTTTGGTGTTTCTTTCACGGCATACAAAAATGCACCCAAATGCATCAAATGTGAATCTGATTCTTTGAAGAAGCCATACAACACACTTTAGTGCACCAATCGATGCATTCTGGTGCTTCAATCGATATGATGCATTTAGTTTTCTGTGTGCAGACACTTCTTGGTTGTAACGATTTAATTTAGGGTATGGTACTGTTACAACCCAGAAGTGCCCGTAAGTGTACTAATGTGGTGGCAGGGTATTCCATCAGTCTACTCTGTGTGATGCAACGATGTCGCAATGATTTATTTTAAACACGAACTCATAATTAATGCCAAAGTACTATACACGGAACTATACCTAAATCGCTGTTCTGCTTGTAGTCAAAGGTGCACCTTTTTTTCTGTTTTTGTTAATGCAGTTTTGTGTTTCTTTGTGTGTATGTTTAGTGTTGTAGCGGAAGTGGATTGTGGTTGGTGTTTTTCCTATTGGAAAAGAACTGAAAGGGGCTTGGTTCAGGTTAATGGTATATTTCACATGCTCAATTCTTCGCCATTGCCACATTTCTAGAGCTTCTACTTGGCTTTTCCTCGCCGTAAGCACTGAGCTAATTAAGCATTTTGCTTTGGGGGGAGATGCCCACTCAGTGGCGTATTTGTCATTTTATTTGGGGGGTATGGAAATTTGTATGTGTGTTACTAGTCAGTAAACAAAACTATTTTCTTGCGGTTAGGTTAGGTTACAACATTGGTTGTAGCCTACGTCGTTAAATCTATGTTAACATTTACACATAATTTAGAAACACTTACTATAGGTATATTTACACCCTAAGAAAACCCCTCATACACAAAGAAGAGCTATCGAACTAGTAACAGCGAAAACTTGACCAAATTTCTATTGCCAAGTTCAAACGTAACGTGCATCCAATCTACCTACAAGTTTCTTGTGAACACTTGAATACATCGTCCATTGAGAATGCAAATGTTCTATTTCCAAATTGTAAACAATTGAGATATTTTGGCTATGGCTTGTTTGGGATGTAATTCTTTCATCTCTGCAATCGTCTGATACCTACATACAACCAATGTTAATATATCGAGAGTCTTTTTTGGTCCATGTGCAGAATTTGGAAACAGCCACGAGAGTGCAAACTCCAACAGCCAATGAAACCATATGACAATTTCCTCAACCAACTACAAGCGCCATCCGAGTATGATATAAACCACTTGCATTCTAACCTCAGTAACTTGTGGGATAGTCCTATGCTTAACAATGGTAGTAGTCTTCGGTTCTTACTTTTGTTGTTAACAGACAGGAATTTTGAATAATAGTGGATTCAAAGTAGTTGATTGATTTCCCAAAATATGAATTATTTATTTTACTTTGCTACCGAATGACAAATTTATAATGAAATTGTTTCATCTCCATCTCGTTTCGAGAATGCAGTGTTAAATCTGGTAGATAGAACACTGGCATTCTGAAATCACAGCTGGTGCAATTGTTCTTTCTGAAATTTCGATAGTGAATTACAGCATAAATACCTAACCAAACAACAACTTATTTTTAGAGAGGCTTCAATATATCAGCATTTGAAATGGCACAAACTTTCAGCACAATCGTGACAAAGGTCCAATAAATATATCATGTCAAACTTTAAATGGCTCTCCTGAAAACAGAAAAAATTGGACATAGAACATTTGCATTCTCAGTGGACGACATGTTAAATGGCAGCAATATGCCATGAAAACTTGCAGATTGCTGTTGTCTCGATTCGGTGAGGTTGATCGATCAGTTGCAGAGTGGTGTCTGTCTTTAATCCACAAGGGTGCATACTTTTCGGCAGGGACATCTTTGATGACTGGATCATTAATGGACAAGAATAGTTTTTCAATTGTGTTTGTTAATTTTTTTAAGAAATGAAAAAATATATGCTTTCAATCTCATTTTCTTTGAAGAGGATAAAAACATCCCTGGCACGGATGAAACTATTTTTCTTTTGCCGGGGATAAAATGTTTTGTGGGGGGAAATCCCCGGCACACCCCTAGGATCCAGGTTTCTGGGCAAAACAACACTCCACTCCACACAAAACACTTCATTAGTCTCTTTCTTAGTTGTGTGTGGTCCACAAAACACACTTCTTCTATTAGTCTTCTTTTGTCATTGCTATTCTCACTGTGACTTCCTGACTGAAGCTCGGGGCCTCCCCGATGAAGCAGTGGTAGCGTCGTCGCCTTGTAATCAAGGGGTCCCGGGTTCGATACCTGGTGGAGGCACAAGTGGTTCGGATCCCACTTTAAACTGTAGGTCCAGTCCCCATTAGCCTTACTTTGCATAAAGAGGACTTAAAACACCAAATCAATCCATTCCTGACTGAAGCTCATGTCACTTATCATGAAACATCCCATCCCAATAGATTTCAGAGTTAGAAAACTTGATTTTAGATATCAAAGACAACCTTAAAATGCACGATTTATTGATAGTGATGGGTGATGAAACTAGATGTCAACAGAGAGGCTGATCGTTTTTCAAAACGTCACAGGGAATGATTGTTATTAACTATCATGGTAATATGACGATTTATTGTTAGTTCTGGTCGTCTGAGGGGTAAACGCTAGAATTTAGTTGTCAAACAGGAACGTATATAGCAATTTACTCGTAACTGACGATTTATTATCGATTTTAGTCAATTTGAACTTTGCTTAATTAAACCGGCTTTAGACAAAAGCATTTTCTTTAAAATTTTTGCTAGCATAAATGCTACGTAAATGTTTTCAAAAATCTTATAAGAGATAGTACTTTACACGAAAGCATTTTATGGAACACTTCGGTTAGCTGTTTGAATTACAATGTACAATACATACAGCACGAAAAGCACCTTCGAGTTACACCGTCAATGCTGTATGCACGGTGTTTACAATTGAAAAAGCTAAAATATTCTTCCATACGTGTACAGTAAACGTTGTAAAGTATGTATTTAAGCAGTGCCATTGCTTTTGTACCTAAAACCATTGAATAGGAATCCTTATTCCTCTCGGTTGAATAGTTATCGTCTTTTAAAAATGTGAAGTGATACGTTGCTTACATCTCACGCGACCGCCATTACAACTGCACTCGTGACCATGAGGTCCCTTCTGATTGGTTATGCTACGAAAAACGTAACGTACACACAACCAAAGAATCAAGATAATTCCCTGTTGCTTGTGAAATGACTGACAGATAAATGGGCACACGGTTAGTCATAGCCAAATACTATTTATGGACTGCCGAAATTTAATTACTTTTGGGTAGAATCCTAATTTCAGTTCTTTTCCAATATTCCTCTCCCCTATCACGAGAAAACCGGTGACACAAACCAAGGAAAACTGCTTATTGTGTGGAGGTAATGCACATTATTGTTTTTGGCTTCTCTTTACTTTTAAGTGATATGGAGTTAAGTTTTTTTAAAATTTCTTTACCTGCGCACTCATGTGAAAAGATTGTGTTAGTCTTGTAAGAGTATATATGAGGCGTCTTTGTGCTCTGTTTTCCCAGGTGACATGTCAGTTCTGATTGGAGAAGGAGAACCCCGCCCCTCAAAGTATCAAAGACTCTGACAGGACAAGTCTCTTGTGGCCCCTCCTCCCACTACAGAGCTCAATCAGCAACCGCTCTTCCAGGAAACTGAGGATAAACCGAGTTTAGACAAAAATCCAACATGTATTGAGCCATCTCCCTCCTAATTCTAATTGTTCTGTGGTTATTTTTCTAGTTCGTCTTTGTGTTGCTATTTTCTTTTGTATTTAGCACATTTTGGATTATTTTTATTTCGCTTTTCCTATTCGGTTTTTCTCCTATATTTTCTTCTAGAAAAGTATTTTAAAATTAGGATCCCTCTAGGGTTTAGTCTTTGACCTGAGCTGTGGCGAAAGTGCTGTATTGATTCCGAATGCGAATATAATAAATATTCTACCAAAATATGTAATACATTTTTAATTTTACCTGGAAGAGGAGGTCCTCAGCACGTCCCTTCATAGAAGATGGATCTTGTCTGGCAGACTTGCGTCTCTGCTTCCATTGCTGAAGCAGATGAAAACCACGTGACTTCTGATCACTGATTACTATTCACTGTATTTTATAGTACTTCTAGTTTGCTATTCCACATCTGAATATTTTGTGACAATAGTTCCATAACATGTAATCTTAAATCGTAAAGACGAGAAAAGAGGCAGCCTCAAAACACATTAGAAGATTAGGATTTCACATTTAAATAATCCACCAATTTCATTATACATCCCTTGTCGGTTTCTGTAGCGGAGTGGTTAGCACAACGCGATACGACGCCAGGGAATCCCGAATGGACGTAGGTGTTCTTTGTGATTGTCCCAATTTCATCATATGATCAATCATATACATCCAGTTTTTGTCTGAAATTGACCTGATTGGTCAATATATCACTCCTGTTTATCAGGATAATTTACATTTTACTCAAAGTAAATTAATTTAAAATCATGTATTGTTAATTTATGTAGGCTCTTTCGAGCTAATCGACTTAATGGAGATAAAAGTAAATTTCATTTTAGATCGGTTGGTTCCACGATGGCGTAGTAGTAGCATCGTCGCCTTGTAATCAAGGTGTCCCGGTTGAGGCACGTTCCACAGTGATTCTGATCCCACTTTAACCTGTAGGTCCAGTCTTGATTAGCCTATCTGTGCATAAAGCAGACTTAGAAACTAAATAAACTCATTTTAGATTGAAATGTAGTTGCTTTTTCGTCAGGAAATTTCATGTTGTGACTATGAATCTAGGCAAGTAATTTAATCAGTTCGTATTGAATGTATCTCGAACCGCCTCAAAATGTCCTAAAAGAAAACCTATGTTGTTTGTGATCATTTTGAGATGCTCATTAATACTATCCTCATATTACGAATGTTGTAAGTACAACTGCAATGTGTTGGGACTGTGCATGATTGAGGATACTTGCAAAGTTACTCCCCTAATGAAGTCGTAAGTACGCCACTGGTATTAAGTCTCTCCCAAAACATTCTGGAGCAAGAATTATGTATCAATAAAACCTATCATGGTAAACGCCAGAATGAAACAACTTGTGGATAGGATCAATTAGGCATATTGTAATGTACATCGTACATATTGGAATCAGTTATATGATTCAAGTTAGATTTGACTTAGGTTAGGTTAACACTCGATATAAAGAAGGCCTTCTGGCAAGTGAAACCTTCCCATAGCTTTATTCAGAAGATTACAATTGAGGAACTTGTTAGAACCAAATTTGCTTAAATGATGGTTGTGTTCATTTACACAGATTTATTTGACTGGTGTCACTAATAAGTATCATTTCTATTGACAAGTCTGTCAGACAAGATCCAAGGTCAGATTTCCCATGAAGCTAGAAGCACTTGGAACGCTGAACTTAGTTTAGTACCCAGTAAGTCCCACACTAACCCTCCGTTAAGTTCTTACATTATAACATGCGAAGTGGTTAGAATTTTGCCCATCTGTCATGCTGGGAATATGATTGCTCGAATAGGAGACCAATGTTAAAAGAAACGAAAATATGCTTGGATTTTATCCTGGTAGATTTTAGACATCAAAGTAGAATGGATTTGTTTACATGTAGGTAATGCATTACAGCGTCCTTTTTTCAGCACCATTTATGAAATGCTTTCAATACATGTATGTATTCCATTTATGTTTTATGTATTCCTAACTATGTGTAGATTTAGTCCGTGTATGTTTTATGTGTATGTTTAGAATATGAAATGAGTAGCAAGTTAGTTTGCTAAGATATTCAAAGTGTGTGTGCGTGTGTATGTGTGCGTATATAAGTTTCAACCTTTCCGTACTAGTAGATACCACTTCGTTGATACAAATTCTAATCTCCTCTTTTCTAACAAATTTCACGAGACTCCTAATCCAATCATCCAGAAAAGTTTTCCCATCTCCCACCTTAAGGGCCAGGAAGATCCAGCATCTCTGTTTCAGGTACAGTCTTTAATTCATTGTTTTCTTATCAGCATCATGTAGGACTGCTCTCAGTCTAATGCAGCGCTTACTCAAATTTAATGTTTTGTGTCTATCATTGTTGCTTTACAGTGTTAGTGCTCCGCTTTAGGACAGCTAGTGTAATCCTGCCTGGATAAGTGGAAAAATTTAGATAGCAGCATGCAGACTATCCCATCTGTTACCTTTTCCCGTAGGTGAGCTGTACCATTGTGTTGTCTTAAAGTCAGTAGCGAATTAGAGTTTTACTGATAATATTGTGTGTGTGAGTGTGTTTGTGTAGAAGTGTATATTTGCACGTGCTGACATAGTTAAGCAGTTGGAGCTTTGTTTTCAAGTCAATAAAATATGTGTGTGTTTTGTAATATAATTGTGACTGTGTGTGTGTGATTTTGTTCCTTTATCATATTGCTTCCTTTTTAAATTACAGCATAAATTAGCCAGTTAAAATTACGAAACAACTAACTAACACTCTTACTTTTGATTGCATAAGCAGCAACTAGAACATTCAAGTATCTTTTTTTATGTTTTTTGATTAGCACTAAAGCTTTGTTTGAGTGTGTTGTCTGTATAGGTAGACTTGGTCTGTGTACAACACGTAGAGCTCCATACCATACAGTTAACTCCATACAAGTAGACAGGAAGTCAACAAAACATGTCCAAGGTAGAGTTATTAGACGTGGTGCCTGAATACATCAAAGTTTAAGGGGCAGAAGACAGTTTCTTTTTTTTTTTAGGTAAAACAATATTGCAATGACCATCCCTCGATCTCCTCACACAGCCACCACCCCGGCCCCTAACAAGACTATGGTTATTTCCAATTCCTTTGTCCAGGTCACAACATCTCGCAGGCTGACGGCAATAGCACGGGCGGAGAGAGTAGCGGACCACGAAATCCCAGTCAGACTGGCACTGGCTGTTACAAGAATCATGACCACTCGTCGTTGTATGGCAAAAGCAACCGGAGCAACTCACAAGCACCTAGTCTTCCCTCAGGCGCCATCAATCCTGCATCGCCACATCTCCTGGATATTCCTGTGAGTGGAGCGCAGCAGCAAGAGGACCAGGTCGTGTCCAGGTCACCAGGCTTTCACACCCCGGTAAGCCAGAAGAGAGAAATTGTACTCATGCACATGTTTTTCTCAAGTTTTTCCACATGTTTTTTGAGAGAAAATTTTTGTTCGGTTTTTCTTGAGTGTAGTTTAGAATCACATTCACTCTTCCTTTTCTTCTACACACTTGTTATCTTTTGTACTGCTTAAAGAGGGCTTTACAGTGTTGTTTTGTGTCTACTTAACGTTTTCATTCTGTGCATGAGGTAAATATTTATTTTGTTTCCCTTTAATTCTTTACACCAAGGGTCAAATGCATTTTGCTTGTAGGAAAAAAAAAAGTATTTTTTTAAGTCCTTGATAATGTTTCCCCTTTCGTAAGAAAGTCTTTAAATTTTATTATATATACTGTGTGTACCACTATTTATGTTTTGATTAATATCTTTGCATATGGAAACAACCAAACTAAAATATCTTGAAGATCATATCTAGTAAAATAATTTACATGTTCTATCAGTTTACAGATTCATAGTAATATTTCACATACACAAGTCTGCATTGATATTTAAATGTTTTAAAATTACCTCATGCATTGCAGTGTGTGATGTGTACTTGCACATGTTTGGCACAGTACATGGCTTTTCCCGTACCAGTGTGTTTCTATATGCCACTTCCCTATCTTAAGCAAATGGAAGATTTACATTGCTGTGTTTTTATATTGTGTGTTTGTGTGTCTATTCTAAATTTTCTATCTTTCCTATGTGTATGGTTTCTGGTGACCTACACACTGTAGGTAATACATGTGAAACACGTGTTCGTCTAACAAGCTTATATGTGCGTGTATGGTAATATAGATTAATGTATATGTTACTGTGTGGTATAATTGTGTCTTTACTAGCAACTGGTCATGCAAGTTCAGTAAAAGTTAATACTTGTAGTTCTCAGAGATATTAAATCTTCACAAGAATTCTTTTAATTTCTATTCATTTTAAGATAATGGAGTATTTGCTCCTAACAATAACAAGAAATGCTTATATTTTTGAGTCGTTTGTATGTGTATTGAGAGTTAGGTTTCCTATCTTCAGTTAAGTCAGGAACACATATCTACAATAATTGACTACATAAGTATATTTTTCAGCTCCAATACATATTTTCACATCGTTCTGTCCGTATTTGAACATAAGTATTTCATATTCTGTAAGGAATATCTTATATTAAATTGTAACGTTTTACACTTTTTCGGTTAATTCGTTTATATTATATGTTGTATTTGGGTCAGTACAAAGTATAAAGTTTTATTTAATCATTAAATATCTACATCAAAATTATGTGCATTGAAGTCATCTTAGTTCGTTATCATACACAAAACATCGGTAGAAGCTGGTTTGTTTTCCCAAATGTAAATTTCTTATGGGTAATACTACTTAACATCATACATGCATACACGTACTTGTTTACGGATTGCACAATTTTTATTTGAAATTTGAAATTTCGTGAATTACAGATATAATTCAACTGTCGCTTAATTTTGCTACATGGTAGTCATAAATGTGTATGCTTCTTATAAGCAAACCAACAGAACATATTATTTACATGGTTATTTTAAATCCTTTGAATGGAAATTGAAAGAATCTTCAATATGAAAAGCACATTATTGCATAACACATATGTATTATTAGTATTATTATTGAAATTTTTCTTTTACAGATTAATTGTAATGATTTTAAGTCATGCAATTAGCATATTCATTAATTACACTATTCCAGTGTGGTAATTGACTTTATTTAAATAAATTACATAATAAAATCTCATTATCACTCTTTACCAGACGTTTATATATTTATAGAAATATATAAACAATAAAAGTAGGAGACTTTTTTCGATTAAAAATGTCGAAATTGTACATGATCTGAAATGACACAGAATGCTAACATGGACACTCAATTGTTTGCTTTTTTCTCAATTTTTCTTTGTAGGAAGACAGCAAAAAAGACAAGAAAAACGAGAAAATAGATGAATTTCCTAGTGAGTTCGAATGTTGCTTTTGCACTTCAAAGGTAGTATTTGCATTTCCCTCCAAATATATATTTAACAGTAGATGCAGGTGTAGTTATTTAGTATCCATCTATTTACACGGAGATCTAGAGTGATTTTTAATTTATTTGTTAAAAATGTAGTGTAGAAACAAAAGAAACTCTTCAATATATTTCTAGTCTTTAAAAAATTATAAATATAATGCATGTTTCTTACACTTTCAGTAATAAATAGATTTCAAAAATAATAATATGTTTGGCAAGATATTTCTTAAAGTTATTAATATTGTACATCGGTAGAAAGTTTTCAGTATGATTAGTTTTTAAAGTGCGAGATATTTCTTAAAATTCTAAGAACCGATTCTATATTCTACTATTAATTTTTACCGCCTTGATATATTATTACAATTGCATAATTCTTTGATAACTGGCATGCCAATAATAATGTTGTGCTTGAGTTATATCGATGTACAAATAATTAGTTTCACTTTTACCATGAAATATCCACTAAATCTTTTTGAATTTATCTTTTAACTATCTTTGTCTCTGATACTCCGAATAAATATAATAAGTACATTGTTGCAAATGTAATAAAAATGTTTTCTTTACAGCGCTTTTGTATTCTGATCGCCTAAATGAACTGCTGACTGTTGTTCACTGTAGGAATTAAATCTGTATTTAGTTTTTTGTAGGGATGAAAGTCACACAGTTGAAAAGGACGGCTAAATCTAACAGCATGGTATTAAGCATGTGTTTAATATTAAACATTTTAGTATGTATAAGAACACGTGTGGGTTTCATCCTAGAATAAAAATAACTATGTTAGATTGTAGGTGTATTTATAGTCTAGGCATCTTTTGCATGTTTAGCAACACTTTGCTCTTTAAAAAAATAATACCCTCCACTACTTTTTTCAAGTGCATGTCCTTTTCTATTAAGTGTAATGAGTTGCTTTCAAGCCAACTTTTCCATTTACTTGACGAAACTTTTTGTAATCATCAAAATGCAATTGAGCTATATGAAAATTATACCATAGTCGATATCTGTACACTGTGTTTGTGATTTTAGTGTTGCATGTGTAAGAGCATGGCCGATTATAGCAATCGTTTATTTCATGTAGCTCACAAAGTTTACCTGTATCATATTAAATGGAAAAATAATCAAATGCAAGGTGCTAAGTTACAAACATTACATATACAGGGTGTTCCAAAAAAGGTGACCTAGATACTGACGACTTGATCCTTTCGGTCACCTTTTTTAGAACACCCTGTATTTCTCGCTTTTGGCTGCTCAATCTTGAGAACATGGCCTCGTTTCCCGCCAGTAGCACTAATTTGCATGCGCATGAAATGTTAGTTTTCTAATTCTTCTCCTTCCTGTCTCTTCTTTGTAGTCTATTAGTTTAGTTTCTGACGTGACGTTTGATTTCCGTAACATTCACTTCTCTTCCGTGTACTATAGTGACAGTTATAAGACTAACTATACCAGATCTTTGAAGAAAATTAAAAAAATGAAACCTTTCTCTTATTTTTTGTGTGTGTTTGCGTGATGTCCATAACATCGAGTATTACATAACATACAGTATATGTATATGATACTACATACACATGTGTGTTTGTGTGCGTGCGTGTATATATCTACGTGCTTGAACTTGTGCAATGATTGTACTATCGCATCGTATTAATAGTGCCTTCCTGCTAAACAAAGTACTTACTTTTCACTAACAAGTTCATTTGAGAAAGCAAAAGTGTAAAAAAAAATATTGTAAACCAACCGTATTTTTTTTCTTACATGATTGTACTCAAATGAAGTGCCGCAATGCATATACTAAATCTCGTGGGAGAAAAAATGAAAAAGGAAAAAATAATAGTTTTTGAATGTTTTTAAATAATTTTTTTTTGTTTTACTATTTCTAATCCAATATACACCGCCGTTCTAATTTTCACCTATGAAGTACAGCATTTATTTTATAATAATTCTATTAAATGTTGGTTCTTGCAAATCAAAAGAAAACAATTGAAAATCATTCATAGATGCATATTGCATATTTCTGCCTATCTTCCTTGATTTTGTGTGTAGTTGGCGAACGAACCTTACAAGCAGGTGCGCAGAACAAAAGTTTTTGTGTGACGTCAGTTGAGTGACTCACACACAACCTGAACACATACATAGTAGGATATGAGAGTTATAGGAATCTACATTATTAACAGTCATAAATTGCAGTGAATGTATAGTAAGTTATCTGTTAGAAACTTAAATTTAAAAACTGGAAAACCAAAATTATTTCCTTTTTCTTTTTTTACCCCCTTGGTTTTTCATTTATCCTATAGCCACTCGCTGCATGACGTTCTGCTCTTATAACCACCATCTTCTAATTTTGATTCTAATTTCAAAGATCTAACGATGTGTTGTCCACATTTCTTTCATTCTTATTTCCACTGTCGTACTTTCCTATTTAACTTATATTTTCACTTTCTTAACCACTCACGCAAGTCTTTATTATTATTTTTGTCACTCACTTGGAAGACCGTTTAATTTTTTCTGAAAATAACAAACCATTGGCGGGACCAGAACACACTGCACGGTTACAATCTCACTGCAACAGCTTACTGCTGGATAATTTTTCTTGTAAACGCGGGAAAAATCACGCCTTGTACATAAAAGCCACCACTTGAGATAATAGTCCATGCACAAATCTACGAAGCAGGAAACCATCGCTGTAAATATCTTCTCTTTCGATATTTGTATAATTAATGCATTTAAAAATACTAATAAAATTGGCACACATTTAATATTTTATGAAAATTCCTATACATTGTATTTCTATCTGTTTAGCTTTTAATCCAAATGCCAGCATGAAATTTATGCTTAACACAAAGAATATTGCACTTCATATTCTTAATTCTACTTTGCACTTGATTTGCGGAGACTTGACTGCCATTCCCATTATAGATCTTTCTGTCAAGTACATCTTGTTCTTCATTAATAATTATAACAAATAAAGATTTCCCTAATGTAGAAAAATGGTCATTAAATTTAATATAGTTATAGCTAGTTTGAACAATAGCAATGGGCTTGTCAACACTAAATGATTTCAGTATTGTTGCCTTAAATTGTTTGAAATCTTGATAAAATGTTGCCCGTTGTCTCCAATCTTGTACAAATTTACTGTACTGTACTTGGAGGAATCTGAATCTCGTTCCGTTCTCGGAATTAACATTCCTATTCGACTGCCTACATTCTAATCACTACATTCTCATCGTGTGAAGAGTCTGTAATGTTTTTCTGTCCGTTCTTCACAAATTCCAAATATTTTAGTTTTAATATTTCCATAATAGCCATTCGACTATAATATTTCTTCTAAGAACTGTTCAAATTCCTTATGTTAACATAGGCATTTACATAGTTTTTCACGTATTACTAAAATCATTCTCAGTTCTTTTACACATTCTTGGACATTAGTTCAATTCATTTTCAGTATTATCGAAATATAAATTTACTTACCAATTTCCTCCATAGCCACCACCGTTACTTTAATGGCAAATTTAAGTCGTGACAGTTTTCATCATATCTCTTATTTTGACATTATTAGAACCACTTTCAACGTTTACAATTCAAGAATGTATAATCTGAGAGTCAAAATTATTCTTCAGACTATTCAGGCATTCATTCATCTGAAAATGTTTCACTAATTCTTAACATCTGTTAGAAAACTTTTCGTTTCTTAGTTTAATCCATTCTTAAAATTGCCTATACAGTCCGGCAGTCTCGCATGCAGACGTTAATTATCCAGCAATTCAATTTTCAACATCTTAAACCATCTCAGCTCAACTTAAGAACATTAAGTTCCAAACTTATGGGATTTACAATTTTCTTCTTCCTTTTAGCAAATCGTTTGCTAATAATTGCAGCCATTTTGATGTTAACTTTGGTGTCTACTGCCCAGATTTTTTATTTTTGTCAAGTCGATTTCTCTTTTTTAAATAAAAATTTCATTCACTCTATAACTTCCATTTACTCTAAATTATCATTAGCCACTAATATGTATTTACTAAATTTGGTTATTCCGATTTTGTCATACCAAATCAAATACCGTGACTATAGGGATAATAGCTTTTGAAAGGTTAAAAAATGTTAAAAAATCATATTGTGGTTACAAGTTAACACTCGTTTCTTAATATTTTACCAGTTCCTTACGAACTCAAACTTTCAAAACAGAGTCTAATTTGTAATTATTAGCGTCAGTGAAGAGTGTAAATATCGCTATTAATTTAGTAATTATTTAAGTATTTATGCATGCATAAATTTTAAATCTGCTCTCAACACAAAATAATTCAACTGGTTTCCTGCTCGTAGCAACGCACTGGCAATATATATATTCATATATATTTTTAATATACTATTGAACTCAGCTGCATCTTGTATTGCTACTATTTCACCTTGCCAAGACGACTTCACGAATGAAGCAGCACTGCACTAAATTGTTAAGTGTTGGCGCCATGTTGGATCTGGAGGTGCTAGGAGTTCTTTTTTAAAAAGGAAAAAGATATGTCATTCATGTTTGCTTTAACTCTTTTAATCGAAAGACGTATGGTTATAGGATAAACACTGTAATGCATTGCAGGACCACTCAAAAGAGGAGTGTGGGGAGGGAGAGAATATCCCTCTTCAAACCCAAAATGCGTAGACGTGGTGACGTCAGCTGCGGTGTTGCCGAGGTGAGTGCGCGGTTGCCAGATTGATCCTGCTTTTTTCTTTCTTTAAGCTTACATAAGTATGGTTATACAATTCACTTTCTCGTACAGCATCAGTTAATAAAGATTAAGCTCAAGATATTATGGAAGTAATTATGCTTTTTTTTACGTACACGTGAGACACTCAAGTAAATAAATGCTTCTCGCAGTTACTGTTGTATCAAGTTACAGAGGTTTTTCATGTCTCATACCAAAGCTTGATTCTTATTTTCTGCAGTCATACAATTTATAATCCTTGTTCGTTTACTTTTCAGTAATTACCTTACTTTTTAGTTTTTAAACCTAGTTTGCTTAAGTATTAAGTAAGTTAATTTGTACATATGTTGTTTTTAGACTTGCTATACATAGACTGACAAAATAAATCGATATAATATCAGTTTACATTAGTAATAATCTATGTACAAAAAGGTACAAAATCTTAGAAAATCTATATCACTGGCTTCAGATCCTTATGTTCTCTATGTGCTTACTGTGTTTGTATATACATTTATATATAACCACGCGTACATGCACAAAGAATGTACATAGGAAATAATATGTACATACACATGCCATAAAACAAAACGTCAAGCTCGTTTTGAAAGTCTCACACTTGCTTTGCATTTCTTTCTCTAATTGTTTCCTTTGTCGAATATTTTCATTCCTTTGTATCTCAAAATGTTTTGCTTCAGCGCAATTTCTTTTATTCCTTTACCTAACTTGCCAATATCTTTTCTTTGCACTCATCTAGCCATATTCAGCTTCCGTATTCTTAATAGCAGAATTTCAACATTTTAAAATTATATATTATTATTTCAAGGTATGTCTGTAACTCTGTAATTCATAAGCCACATGGTTTTACATCCGTAGAGGCATGTAAACAATTCTGTGGCTGATGTTTTCGAACAAGTTTGTATGGAAAATACAGGAGAAGAGAGGATGGACGAACAAGGCAGTGGAAGGTAGCGTCAGTGGCTTTCGTTAAATCTATCATCCCAGCACTCTTCTGGAACACTAGAAACTCATAAGGAAGAAGATAGAATCTTCACAATATGAGATGCGAAATGTAGTGGGCTGTCAATGTCGTTGGTTGTCATACAGCTTGTTTTCCACTGTTGTCCCAAAGTGATATTGTTTTAATGTGCCTTTTCCTTCACGTACAAACTTTTGTCGTCATCATCGTGTCAAATTCGTTTCTAGATAACTTATTTTGAAATTGTAGCCTTTAAAACGCCCCACTAAGAGTGCGCGATTGACATGAAGTTCTTTGCAAGCTCTCCACAGCAGCTTGTGGCGCTGTTGAAATGACGTCATCTTGCCGTGGGTTGAGAATCGACACCCCCTGGCGATTGGAAAGAGTACTCAATGAATAGTGTGACGTCACCGCCCACATTGCCTGATAACGTGGGCCATAAAGGAAGAACGGATGAGTGTGCCTGAGTTTTGCGTCACTTCTCTGTCCAGATAGTGGGTTTATCGGTTTGTAAAGAAGACCACCCATTAGATGAGAGGTTCCCTTCAGTGACGAATACTTCAGTTCAAGTCCCACCATGATTTTTTAGATGTTTTGGAGTCAAACAAACCTACATGGTGTCTTATCATCATCTCTTTTTGCATTCAATTAGATCCTTCTTTATTTTCTCATTTTTGTATTATCATGATAATTTCTTTAAATTGACTGAATTTCTCATTCTAAACAGAATCCTAGCTTGTATTGACCTTTGGAGTATATGATGTTTTATCGTTAAAAAAATTGGGAGTTTTTTTTAACTTTTTTTAATCCACTTTACAGGCCCATATGAGATAATTGTATGTATGAATATGACACATGCATACAAGAGTTGTACACATTTGTTTATATCCTACTTTAAATATAGTAATTTTTCACTAAATTATTTCCCATTTATATGCATATGGCCAAAAGTTGTGACTTCGCGATTAGTTAAAAGTGGCAGAAATGCGAAGTAAACCAAACCAACCAATCAATCAATATAAACAAGAGTTGTGGAAATATTTCACTATTTTTTTTAAATGGACTATCTTCCATTCAAATGACAGTTGAGGTTGTATGGATTTCCTTAATTATTTGGTCTTCATAAACGAACAGATAATCTTAGTTATTGCATCTTCTGAAAGAAAATTAAGTACTATGGACGAATAGTTAAAACGTACAATCAAATCAACGTGGCGGAGTACGGGCGCACTGTTTAGTGCTTCTGGTATCTAAATAGCTTCGATCATGCTAGTAAATTACCCAAGGTTTTGATTATTTCTTTTTCGCTATTTTCATTTTTTCTTAACCTTTCATATCCCGTTACTTCCTATGCTGCATCTTTCTGCAGAACATTGTCAGTAATCATCGACTTGATGTAGCGACCTCTAACATAGGGAAGAAATAGGTCTAGAATTGTTGTTTTTAACACCAGAGGTGTTCAAAGTATTACTAATATGGGACCAAAGGCTGGTTGGCGATATCGAAACCCTCTGGTTGTGTGACAGGCGTCTGGAGTAGAGCGGCTTAATCTATCATGTGATGGAGAATTCATTGCTGCATCCATCACATGATATCACAAAATGTGCCACTTCATCTGCCCATGTATCAAATTAAATCAGAGAAAATACTGAATGATCTATCAAGTGATATCAGGGAAAGTACCGCTTCATCTATCAAGCGATATCACGAAAAGTACCACTTCATCTATCAAGTGATATTACGGAAAGTACCGTTTCATCTATCGAGTGATAGCAAGAAAGTGCTACTTCATTTATCAAATTATATTAACGAAGACTTCAGCTATCAAATAATATCAGGGAAATCATTCCTGTATCTATCACATGATATTGCAAGAAGTACAACTTCATCTGTGCAAACAATATCAAAGAAAATACACCATCTATCAAATGATATCATGGAAAGTGCGAATTCATTTGTCAAATAACATCAGGGAAAGTGTCATCTATCAAGTGATGTCACAGAAAGTACCGCTTCATCTATCAAGTGATTTCATGGAGAATACTGCATCATTTATCTAGTGATATCGGGAAAGTACTGTTTCATTTTTATGAAATAACAAGAGGGGAAAATGTCGCTTCGTCTATCACAAAACTGCGTTAGAGACCATCCAAACCGCTCCGCTACACAGATCATAGTAATATGTGCTGCAATCCCCATCACATCTTTGAAAACCGAACAGGGGCGTGTTGGCGCTTGTATTTGTTCTCCAGTTCGTGAGATTTTCACCGTTGGACTACGAATCAAAACGAGAAAAATCCTGCAAGAAAACAAAAAAAAACAAACAGCCAGCACCCGCCAGCAAACTTATTTTGGCAGGTTCACAGAGTGAGTATATGCTCTTACTTTCCATCGTCAGAACTCCTAAAAAAACTAAAAACCATTTGGCAACGTACGAAATATGAACACGAAGACATTGTTGTCATCTCAAGTTGCACAAAAATTAAGAAAAATTTACCGAAGCCTAATGAACGAATTGGCACCGGAAGCAAAGGAAACCAAATACGAAAATGCAATAAAAACACTGTTAAAATTGATACAAGGCGCTTAGACACGGACTTATGGGTATTTCCTTATTTCCTGTTAGTGTGTGTTCGCACACGAAAAAATAATATACTGTTTCTGATGAAGAAGTGGTGTCACTTTTCACAGATCACAACACGGAGGAATCCTACAAAATTCTCCATTTTTCCAAAATGAAAATTTTTCATATTTTTAACGGCCGTTAAAGTATCGTTTCCTACAATTTTCTAGGGTGCTGACTTCAATATAACGAGTTATAATATTATAAGGTTAAAATTTAACGTTATCTTGTAAAGAGTAAAATTTTACATGAACGCAGCACACAACATACAACGAATATTCCGTAATGCAAATGGTATGCTCAGTATAACACTTGTTTTTACCTTCAGTGTGTTCCTATCATCTACGATAATGTTATTTACAATATCATTGACCCTACTACATACCATACGTTTTCAAGGTGGGTTCCAAACTATTCTTTCATATTCAGTGGATGGCCCTTTTGCTTAAATTTCCTAGGTGCTATGGGCTTGCTCAATATCTAGACATTACTTCGGCAACTGATAAGAAAGCTCATTGTTTCAATATGGATGGAATTGTGAGTTTCGTCATTTCCCATAAGTTTATCAAACACACACAAAACTAAGAGAGAGCGCTGAATTAGCTTGGAATCTAGTTCATATTGGATTGGATGTCCCGCATGTAAACGTCATCGGTGACCATTTTATCCCATTGGACAAGATGATTGTTGCCCTTTGTCGCTCAGCTTTCCGCATTAAAGCAAATGCAATGTATAGTCAGCTTTATAATAGTATGGGCGATATTGTTAATTTCTTCCTGGGTGGCTGTTAAAACTCGTTTAGTTTAAATAAAAGACTGAGGATTTGTATGCACTACATAATAAATTAACATTAACAGTAATTACGAATACAATTCTACTGCTGTATACAATGACATACTGCCACACATTCAAGACAGTGTATGAGAATTTAGCAATTTTATACTGAAAATGTTACATCAAAACGGCTCATAAAAATTCATGTTGCAATCTTCAGCTCAATTTATTTCCAGATTTTTAACAGTCTACAATTAGGCTTATCGGTACACAATAGTATGTAGGCTGGAATGTGCCCCAACAATATATGTACAATTTAGTGAGAGAGTGAATTTCGTGTTTGGTACATTACATGGCTCTTCTATTTCAGCTGCAAAATGAAGTCGACAAGTATTCTTACCTAATTCAAACAAACATTACCAAACATGTCATTGCAGTCACTGCAGTCCAGTACTCTCCCCGCCCCCTTGTTCAAAAGTCAAGAATGGAATATCTCCACTATCTGGCATCGTTACTTTTTGTCAATCTGCTTTCATATATTTCAATCTGAAGAGTTTAGGAGAGAAAATACCACTAAATATCACTAGTAATCGATACAAGAATTAACCTAACATGGTGAGTTGCCAGTCGTGCCATCCAGCAAGGCACATTCCTCCCCATGTGGAGCGACGGGTGAATTGGTGGCCTTGGTAACACCCCCATTGTGGTTGCTAGGGGTTAATTAAAAAGATAACGTCTTTATATAGTGAATCAAACAAGTTTCCAATCTGGGAAAAGCCTTTATTGTGCTAAAATAAGTAACAGTTGGGAAAAATTTTGCAAAATATGCATTGATACCTAAAATATGAAATACAAAAGAGCTACGATTTACGAGTTCAATAAAACAGTTATTGTTAAATATGCCTTTCCAATAAAAACGTTCATTTCAATAAAAATCCTCAGTCTAATTATTAACAATAATTCAATGACCAGAAGATTTCTGATTGTGTCATCTTGTTCTTAAAGAGACATGGATATCTCTTTCATTTACTTTGAAGTTGCATTTTTATTGCACATAGCGACGATGAGGATGAATACTGAGTTCATGGAATTGTGGAAAAGGCACAACTTTTCAAACATTGCTACTAGCCTTTTTTCCGAATCTTGTAACGTTTAAACGTCGTTGTTCATACATTCTTAAGAAATTTGAACGAAATCTCTTTCACGTACAAGCTTCAAAGATGTCTGAAGAAGTTTGAACTTAATTTTCATTTTTATATAATTTGAATATCGCATACGTTATTACTAAGTATTTTACAGAAGAGAAGGGAAATATATGTTGGCTGCATCCAAAGTGCACAGCTGTTGAACTGTTGAGAGGGATATTCGTAATGTTTTCTGGACATACAGAGGTGAAGTGAGTGTCGGGATCTGCTACATGAAATGAACAATCTGCATGCTTCTTATTAGTTATTTTAAACAGAAACTTGAAAATCAATTGGTAGGCCTACTTGTCAACACGAATGAGTAAAGATAGCACAGGCGAAAAACATGACGGCTGAGCATCTGAGGTAGTGGCATTGCTCTTTTAATTCTGATCCAACGGTTGAGTACTTTGTACCCACCCAAGTACCCATCACTTTATTCCTCACCGTCAGAGCTGTTCATATTTGCATGCAATATAAACTATTCTTCGTCTTTTGTATAAAAGAGAATTAACCGTATACGCTGTTTCACTTTGGAAGAACGTATTAATTCGATCAACAGTTTTCAAATCCGAAGCAGACTGATAAACAATTTTTAATCCCTTGAATATAAGAAAATGAACAATATCGCCTAGTGTTTGCTTCCGAAATAATTTAAGCAATTCCTCCAATCTTGTGTAGTGAAGTTAATATTGCCATGTTTCACATCTAAGCAATATCTTAACAATACAAGCTTTTATTGCATAATCGTTAAAGGAGAGTTCATAATTTCATTATTTTTACTCGCAAAGAACTTTGAACTTCGTCAGTCACGTAAAAGGATTTTGAGTAATCTGAATATATTGAAACAATCTTCACGTTGGTTGACTATACATTCACTTGCATCTTTATCGTGCTATTACTGTGTGAAAACAGCTGTGATTATAAAACTTTGCTTTTGTTTTTTGGTTCATCTTGCAGCTTTGGCAGTGGACAAAAGGCTTGAGCTCGATCCAGCTCTTTATTCTAACGATCAACAAACATGGTGTGTCTCTCCAAACGGTGCTACATCTGTTTTCTTTCTGTCCTCAGGAATTTAAGGAGTTTATCGACGCCGAGAACCTTATGCCCCTCCCCACGAGTGATTTCAAAAACACAGTGTGCATTGAAATGAAAGCCATGAGAATGAACGATATGGGAAGTGTGGATAGCTCGGACACTTATGCAAGCTGCAATACGCACCCTTTTGTTTCTCAAGGTGACCTAACGTCCGACATAGTGGATCCCTCTTGTGCTTTCGACAGTAATCTCTATGTGAATCCCTTAGATACCGACCAAGGAGGGCAAGTGAGGACTCCCAGTCCCAAGGGAGTAGGGGGTTTCTTCGGTCATCAACCGACGCGAGGCCCCGTCAAAAGTGCCTCTGGTGACACGGCGTTGGAGAGTGCCCTCAGAGGGGATTCAACCCTTGAGGAGGCGTTCAATAGAAGTCTGAGTTCCGCTGATAGAGGTAGTCATGGCAGCCTGAACGAAACGCCGCTGCCCAAACATCGGAAGACACGGTTCCAGCAGGTAAGACTTTTTTTGTGCAGAGGCGTCTCCTGAACGCATGCTGCGCATGCGTCAATTGTGGGATAAAGGACAGCTTACTCTGCGACGACATTAATGAGCATTTCTACATTCTAATTACTTCATATAGGAGAATTATTTATTTTACACGAGAGCGCTCAACTAAGCTTTTATTACATTTCTTGGATCTGAGGTGAAAGAAAGTAATAATTATTTTCCCACAATTGACGCATGCGTCACTTCAGATCCAAGAAATGTAATATAATCTTAGTTGAGCGCTCTCGTGTAAAATAAATATTTCTCCTATATGAAGAAATTAGAATGTAGAAATGCTCATTAATGTCGTCGCAGAGCAAGCTGTCCTTTTTTTCACAATTGACGCATGTACAGCATGCACCGCATGCGTTCAGGAAACGCCTCTGAGTACTTGTTCAGAGTTTGATATTGCTATAGACCAGTGATGGCATTTCGGGTAAAATTTTCAAGCAGTTTTCTCAACAGTTGACGAAATGTAACAACGGATGGCGCCTCATACAAGCATTTTGATAGAGGCTGTTTCTTTCAATTTCTTCTCCTCCATTGCTTTATCTAAAAAATATAATCTCATTGCCTGTTAGTTTTCAATATTACTCTTTATTGTGTCAAGGGCCTATTAGTGATTATTTGGTTGGTTGATTTTAGTGTTTTAAGACCACTTTATGCACAGTAAGGCTAATCTGGACCGGACCTACAGTTTTAAAGTGGAATCCGAACCACTATATGCCTCCACCGAGTATCGAACCCGGGACCCCTATTAGTGATTATTTCTATACTGTTATTTCCTTGCCATTATTCTCATAAGGAACCTGTTAGTAACATTTTATAGTTTCACTTTTATTTCTTACTGTTTATTTTTCATGATTATTAAAACCACTGTTATGAGTATATACTACGAGCATTCCCTGACATTCGCTACGAGACTCGGCGGCAAGCGGCCCGGCGTCAGCGCTTGTCTTTCCCGGTGAACGGGTCGGCGACAGTCGCACGCTACAGTCTGTTTCACTCTCCCTGCCTTCGCTCTCTTTCCTTTTCTGTTGACGCTGCAGACTGACGCCAGTATAATCCTCCCTCGGAAGTTATGTTGTGTCGTGTCCGTGTGTTGATTATTGTGGCTTAATATGGCACCACAAAAGTTTACATTACAACAAAGGATTTATCTTGTCGAGTGTTACTTCGGAAAGAGGAATTGTGGAGAAGTGCGACGACGTTTTGCAACGAAATTTCCTGGTATTCCCGTTCCACGTAGGACCACTATATTAAACATCGTAAAAAAGTTTAGAGTAACAGGGTCAGTTCTGAATAAAAGTGGAAAGAAAAATGGGGAAATCTAAAAAATAAAGTAATACAAAGACAATCCGCACACCATCCGTGAGTTAAAAGAGAGTATTGTACGAGAAATCGGGAGAATTACAGTAGACGAACTTGCACGTGTAAATGCCAATTTCCTTCGGAGATGCCAGGAATGTGTTGCAGCAGAGGGACATCATTTTCAACACCTACTGTAATCAGGGTTAGTACACAATATGAAAACTGTAATTTTAATAGCCGACTCTAGCGACTGTCGCGGACCCCGTTCACCGGGAAAGACAAGCGCTGATGCCGGGCCGCTTGCCGCCGAGTCTCGTAGCGAATGTCAGGGAATGCTCTGTACTTTACCTATTGAATCATTTCACGCTTTATTTGTACAGTCCTGTTCATATAAAGTGGCATATTCTTCAACTGTCCAATTTTACAAAATGTGCCACTTCATGTGAACAGAAGCGTACAATTATAAAATAATGTTTGATATTATTTTGTTACTTTTATTCTCTGCGTGCGTATGTTTATTGTATATTGTACATTAACGTGTTGACATTTTCCTTTCATTTCTTTCGTATTCTTTTTGTCCTCTTCCTCTCCCCCTTTCTTTATTTCTGTGGGGAACTTTATCTTCACAACAAACGATTGTCTTATTAAATTATTTTTTATATTGTTCTGAAATTTCTTATGTAGGCTATTTAGGCGGTCAGTAGGGTGGCTAAGACAATTTCATGGTGGGTTAAAGCCCGTCTACGCCCCCCTAGTGGCGACGATCCTGGATCTGCCTCATTATTATTATTATTATTATTATGTTATTAAATTTGCATATCCTTTGAGAGATTTGAATGCATTTCATTCTTTTAATCTATATAAACTGCGTTTGGTCTAACCTGTTACCTTCCCACGCTAGCAATCGCTCGACAATATCTGCACCAATCGGAAACGAGAAAAATGTCGTCTCCTAAACAGGGCGGAGCGAATGGAAAGCAGAGTAGCACACGATCTGTGTTGCCATTTCATAGTTTAATCCCGACTTTTAATCTCTTTAAGACAGCCCGTTGCGGCCAGTTTTCCTAGAAGTAGTTAGTGTGCTGTGTGCACATTTGTGAATTCTCGTGTAGCGTTTGCTTAGTGTGGCTTCCCCCAGAATGTAGAGGTGAGAGTGGCAAGGCCTCGTGGCTTCTGCTACAAGGGTCAACGTTCAGGCCAAACGAGATTTAAACAACGAGATAAGTTTAACTTCTAATTACCCAAGAAAACCGCATATATTATTAATAAACAAGGCTACAGTGTGTACGCATTAAAATATATATTTGTAAATATTGACTTGATGTACAGTCATGAACAAAAATACTTCTCCCGTAGTGCCTTAATACCGGTGTCTTGTAGGGGAAGTATTTCTTTTCAAAACTGTTATTATCTATTATCTATTCTATTATCTCTGACTGCATTTTTACATCAACGTTTGTTTAAATAATTAAAATTATCTCTAAACAATTATTGTTTTTTTATTTTTGAAGATATAGATCATAATTTACTTCCTCTTTTCAAAAAAGACTTGGTATTGAAACGGTGTAATATAAAACGTTAAAATGAAACTGAAGAAACTACAGGGTGAGGCAAAAGTCAGCTTGCATAGGGAAACAAGTACGTGCATAACACACACATGACTGATGTGAAATTCTTACAGTTCGTGTTGAATATGCAGAAATGCATGCTTCAATTTTTTACCGTGCTGTCCTTTACGTGTCTCCACAAGAAAGAAACACAGGGTGTTAGGTTCTGGGGTGGCCCTTTCTCAAGACACTCAAATGTCAACCTCACTTCCACATAGTACACACTGGATTGCATTTTGCAGACTAGCGAGGCTCTGGCGTCTGGAACCATGGCCAGTATAATCTTCTATGGGACTTTATTGTGCGCTCTCCATGTGTCTTTGTGAGTGTTCCTTCATCTTTCATTTCTTTCTTATCACCTTCATCCTTATCTTCGCGATTAGCCAAAACTGGCAGAAAATCGAAGCAAAATAAACAAATTCACTGTTTTGCGCTACGACGCCAGGGGTCCCGGGTTCGAATCCCGGCCTGGGCATGGATGTTAGTGAGTGTCCATTCATCAATTCCATTATATCAGCACTCATCCCCATCCTAGCAAATTAGCCAAAAGTGACACAAAAGGCGAAGTAAAATAAAGCAATTTAATTAATCTATCTATCAATCAAGGTCTGGCGACTGTGGTGGCCATTCACCTATGTCACCTAACTTTTACTTTCGCCCTGTATGTCCGGAGGGATATCATAAATAAAATGCTCACAAAACATGTAAATATTTTACAATTCTATGCATTTAATCATAGTGTTGTGTTTTTAAGGAAGAACTCTTTATTTTCCATTGGAGAAAGAGCAAAGATGGCCGATAGGGTTTTTGACATGACGTTTTCTGTTTTTTAGGGCGTGAGACCGAGAACAAGGTTCGGGGAATCCGAGAGGAGCCGAGACTCGCAAGACAGCTTGGACAAGAGAAGCCGCCGTCCGTCTTTCATGCCGACCAGAGGATTCGCTTCCGCCACACGGCTCATCAACCAGCACCTGTTCGGCCTCCACACCTTAGGCAGCGCACGAGCGGGTAAGCTTACAGGAGGGGGATATTTTCCTTGCCTTTCCGTGAATAGGGATTGGACGGTGGAATTTGCTTGGTATAGGTGTCTGTCTTATTATACAGAGCATTCCCTGACGAGAATCGGCGGCAAGCGGCCCGGCGTCAGCGATTATCTTCCCCGGTGAACGGGGTCCGCACAGACGCACGCTACAGTCTGTTTTTTTCGCTCTCCCTGCCTTCGCTCTCTTTCCCTTTCTGTTGACGTTGCAGACTGACGCCAGTATAATCCTTCCTCGGAAGTTGTGTTGTGTTGTGTCCGTGTGTTGAAGATTGTGGCTTAATATGGCACCACAAAAGTTTACATTACAACAAAGGATTTATCTTGTCGAGCGTTACTTCAGAAAGAGGAATTGTGGAGAAGTGCGACGACGTTTTGCAAAGAAATTTCCTAGTGTTCCCGTTCCACATAGGACCACTATATTAAACCTCGTTAAAAAGTTTAGAGTAACAGGGTCAGTTCTGAATAAAAGTGGAAAGAAAAATGGGGAAATCTAAAAAATAAAGCATACAAAGACAATCCGCACAACATCCGTGAGTTAAAAGAGAGTATTGTACGAGAAATCGGGAGAATTACAGTAGACGAACTTGCACGTATAAATGCCAATTTCCTTCGGAGATGCCAGGAATGTGGTGCAACAGAGGGACATCATTTTCAACACCTTCTGTAGTCAAGGTTATTACACAATATGAAAACTAATTTTAATAGCCGACTCTAGCGACTGTCGCGGACCCCATTCACCGGGAAAGACAAGTCCTGACGCCGGGCCGCTTGCCGCCGAGTCTCGTAGCGAATGTCAGGGAATTCTCTGTAGCTTGACTCGTCTCGATACTAAGGATGGCGAAATCCGGATTAAATTTTATCCGGACATATGGATTATCCGATATCCGGATATTCGGATTATCCTAAATGTCCGGATATCCGAATGTGTGCATTATCCGGACAGTTCATTCGTTTATCCGTTTCACGGCTATCCACATATTATTTTATTCGTCTTGTTCATCAAATCTGTACTATCCGTATATTCGGATTATCCCGACATCCGAATTATTCGGATATAAGGATTATCCGTTGCATTCGGATATCCGTTATCCGGATTTTGTGGCTATTCCTACTCCATACCATTCCTATTAACATATATATTTGATTTCCAGTCACCTGTTCTGGCGTAATTTCCTTGAATACATATAGGGGAAGGAAGGGTAAAGTGGCCACTCTAAGGTTTAATGAATTCTTATCATACCTTTTTAATCAGCAAAGTTATAGAAACATAGACCAATAGTAAGTATAATAACTTTACTTCCAATTTCTATTTTATATTTTTTTAATTCTTGTTGTTTTGAAATGTAACTACACGTTACTTATTTTTAAAAAAAGTACGAAGTGTCCACTTTGCCCGCCTAGGTTGGGTAAAGTGGCCAGCCCCGTCCCATTTTACCTGCATAGGTAAATGAACAAATCACATTGATTCAGAGTGTGTATTTAATCAACACAAGCTGAAGTAATACACATTAAGAAAAAGTATTATGGAAATCTTTAAAAGATAAAGTAAATAGTAATTCGTAATCAATAGTCTTATCAATAAAGGATTAGGCGTAGGCCTATTTGCAAAATTCGCTCAAACTCATCATCTTCTTCGTCACAACCGGCGCACTCTTCATGTGCCCACTTCTTACATTTTAAACATCTAATCCATCCTTCATTGCCTTTCGAGTCTGTCTGTTTCGTGGCCACTTTGCCTGGAATGACGTCATTACAAAAACTGTGGTCTAACGCCTAACCTACATGACTTAGCGTTTTCAAACAGACATCATTTAAAAGGTTATTTCACGCTGATCAAACACACAAGAGCATATAATTATAACACTTACTATTATTTAGCTATAATCAACAATTTGTACCACTTAGCTAAAATCAGACTTGCGAAAAAACAATAAAATGAGTTCACATCTAAAAAAGTGCAGCTTCCCTCTTCAACGTCACAGACAACACTGACAGCATCCGTGGTGACTGTTTCGCCCGGCTCCCGCGTGGCGGAAGCGCTGTACAGCGAAGAAAACTCACATTTTATTTTATAATTTCTATAGTCGTGGCGGAGTGCTTAGCACAGCGCTACGACGTCACGGGTCCCGGGTTTGAATCCATGAGTGGACTGGACATTGATGTTCTTTGTTAATCTCCCTTCATCGATTTAATGACATCATCACTCACTCTCAACGTCGCGATTGTCCCAAAGTGGCAGAAATGCTACGCTAAATAACAAAAATAAACAATAAAAGTTCCTCCACCATAAGAATGGAAGTACTTTCGTAGTTATTATTTATTATTCTTCAGTAATTTTCAACACGATATAGTGATAAGTCAGGTTTTGTTTACAAAATGGAAATCCTTGAACTGGAAGTCATAACAAATGGCATTTCTAAGATAAAAATAGTCTACAGCATTTATAATAAATAATACACTTTGTTCTTGTTGATATTGATATTGTAAAAGGTCACAATTTTGAAATAATTTCTATCACGTAGGTCATGACACTAAATATATATGCCTAAATGTCGAAAGAGAAATTTTACCCGCCATCTATGATGGGTTCAATTTGATTTGTTGATTTGGTGTTTTACGTCCACTTTATGCACAATAAGGCTAATCGGGACTGGACCTACAGTTTAAAGTGGGATTCGAACCACTATGTGGCTCCACCGGGTACCGAACACGGGACCCCTTGATTACAAGGCGGCGGCGTTACCACTGCGCCATCGGGGAGGTTGTGGTTCAATATAAACACTGCCAACAATAGCGCTGTGTTCTTTAACAATGACCTTCTGTTAGTTTTCTAATGGTCGTGCGTTTTGTAAGCACAGAAATCACCTATCAGCATCGCCAGAAAGAAAATGCGATAAATGACCCAAATTTGCTGCACAAGCAAGCTCATAAATTCACCAGCAAACATGCAACGTTGTGTAGAGACAGGACAATACATTTCTGCTCAGTGTGGCCAGAGACTAGTCGTACACCCTGCTGCCAAAATTTCTTGGAATCTTCACGTGTTGGGAAAAAACAGTGAAGTATTAACCCTGTACCATAAGACCCAAGGAGTTGCCAGGAAGGGTAGGACATATCTCTGAATGGAATTGGACAATCGCCAAACTTCGCTGGCTGTCCGCCAGATGTCCACTTCATCTGTACGGGCTGTGGAGTGAGACCATGCGACAAATAATCCTCACCGGAACATGGCGGCGGACATATCGACCCAAATTCCTTCCAGGCCTGTCTTTTTTCCCAAAAGAATGCGGATAATTTTTTTCCCCACAGAAATCTTTCATTGTTGAAATTGACGTTGTTTCCTGTTTGAGGTTTTGTTGTGGTTGTGGGGCAGAAAGAGAAATTATTGTAAGTTTTGAGGTAAGAAAAGTTCTTATTGTTGCAATGTTGGGCGAAAACCGCCAAATATTAAAAGTTCAGGAGCCTCGTGGTTTTTAATGGAAAATAGGAATTTAGGATTGTCTCTAGACCTACTAACCTTATTTACTAGGTGCTTATTACTAAAAATACACCAAATTTACGTGCAGTGATCCAAAGCACCAAGCAAAAATATATATATATATATGGGTTAATTTTTATTCCACAATGCGACATTATGAATATTTAACTGCCTACTGATATTTTTCATTACTTTTTGATTTTTTTTTCGTGGGGGAAATTTTTTAGATATAATCATGCCATGGAATCTTTAAAAGCACATACAAGTCTCATGGAAGAGAATTTGAATTTAAAATAGATAATATCTTAAATACAAAAAACTAAGTTTAGCATTGTGAACAAGATTTACAACAATATGTTGGAGATTCTGCTATGGTATACGTCATAATGTATAAAATAGATCAGGAAAAAACAGCGACCTTGATCTAATCGAAATTTGATTTGATTTTTGTTATTTAGCGTTACTTTTTTGTCACTTCTGGCTAATCGCGACGTTGAGTATCAGTGACAATGAAATTGATAAGGGGGCAGTCGCAAAGAATACTCATGCCCAGGCCGGGATTTGAACTCGCGATCCCTTACGTCGAAACACGCTGTACTAACCAGCCGAGGTCGACAATCTAATAGAAATATTCGATAATCTAGCTTTATAAACATATACAGGGTGTTTCTAAAGGTCGTTTACAACGCTTGGGAGGTGATTCCTCACACGAAAACAAGCAAAAAGTCTAAGTTCCATTTTTACGACTGAGGCTTCGTTTCCGAGATAGGAGCCTCGCAAAAGGTGACAAAGTGAACGTCACACCTAACTGGGACGAATACTATCACAGATAGAGAGGCGGTTCCAAGGGAATCATAAAGGAATCGTATGTGCTCAGTCCGGAAGTCACTATGAAAAGTTCACTTCACGCATGCGCAATGGAGTCCTCAAAGGAATTGGGGATTTCCAGCAACAACAATGCATGGAAAAGGTATGTAACGCAGCAAGAAGGACCGTGACAATGAGAAATGCGTTCAAGACAACACATCCCGACCTCAAACATCAAAACATGACCACCGAACACAAAATCCGAAAAGTTGAGCACGGTTGCATACCCCAGTTACACGCGAGGAATGAACGAATCATGTCATGTGGCATACGAGAGACAGGAGGAGGGAAAGAAAAACACAATATCAGATGATTGCGACAACGTGTATTTTTACACGCGACAACTACGTAATATCCCCCCCCCCCACACACACACAACAAACAACAAATGCTACAATATCTTACGCACAGACAGTCCGTGTCACTGTACACCAACTGAAGATGTCACTTTCACCACACAAAGGGGGTGGGGAGCAATACCAAAAGTGTTCGCACGCGATCATTGTGACGTAAAAGAGACCAGTTTTGGAAGCGCTGCACAGGCAAGTCTGGCTCTCGTAGTCTACGTTTGACCTTCATGACTGCTGTTCCCGCGAGAGGAGCTCGAAGGGTTGGTTCTCTCCGGCAGTCGTCCCAATCGTGTTGCAGGTGCTGGGATATGATCAGCAGTTCGCTCTAGGTTGTCATACGCATTGAAGAGTACTAGTATGTTGCATTGAAAGAAGTTGACGTGGTGGAGTGGGCAAGTCAAGTATCGCAACAATTGGTCTGTGGTGTTCGTACGGTGATACGGCCAATTTGTGCAGTGTGCCAGTGTTAAACAAAAACAATACTTTGCAGTTCCAGCTCCCTATTACACAGATGGCTGCGTATACGACCCCGCAGCTAGCTGACATGCATCTCATGTATGGGGAGGCACGTGGTAATAGCCGTGAGGCAAGGCGTCTTTATGGAGAACGCTTTCCACATAGACGTTTACCGTCTCACACCTTCTTTCAGGTAGTGGACAGTCGACTGCGTGAAACAGGGTCAGTGTTACCACCGCGACAAGAAGTTGGAAGACCCCGAAGTGTACGCACACATCAGTTTGCAGAAGATGTGTTAACAGCGGTCGCAGAACATCCTGGCACCAGTACGCGAGTGCTCGCTCGGGCACGAAACACGTCTCATGTGAATGTTTGGCGAGTGTTGTCAGATGAAGGAATGCACCCTTTTAAACTGCAGAAAGTACAAGAACTGTTACCTCGTGACTTTCGCCCTCGTATGGAGTTTTGCCAATGGTTGTTGCATCAGCTGGACACAAACCCTCACTTCGGGGCAAACGTATTGTGGACAGATGAAGCCATTTTCACCAGGATGGATGTCTTCAATAGTAGAAACAGTCATGTATGGGACTTTGACAACCCACATGCACTTTTTGTGGCCCATCACCAGCACAGGTTTTCAGTGAATGTGTGGTGCGGGATAGTACATGATCATTTAATTGGACCATACATTCTCCCTGTTCGCCTGAATGGTCGCACGTATCATGCATTTCTTAGTGAGGTTCTGCCTGAACTGTTGGAGACCGTACCTTTGGCACTGCGGCAAGAAATGTGGTACCAACACGATGGTGCACCAGCTCATTTCGATCGTAATGTACGACATTTCCTGCATGACGTGTTTCGCAATAGGTTCATTGGTAGGGATGAGCCTGTGCCTTGGCCACCGAGGTCGCCAGATCTCAACCCTCTCGATTTTTTCTTCTGGGGAGAAATGAAAACCCTCGTATACGACACACCTGTCACATCAGCTGAGGACCTCGTTGCTCGCATCAACGTCGACGCCGCGACGGTAGCAGATACACCTGGCTTGTTTGCTCGTACTCGACAATCCTTGATTCGTCGCTGTCATCTCTGCGTAGAAGTAAACGGCAGACATTTTGAAAACCGTCTGTGATTATTGCCCTCGGCAAATACCAGTGAGAACACTTTTGGTATTGCTCCCCACCCCCTTTGTGTGGTGAAAGTGACATCTTCAGTTGGTGTACAGTGACACGGACTGTCTGTGCGTAAGATATTGTAGCATTTGTTGTTTGTTGTGTGTGTGTGGGGGGGGGGATATTACGCAGTTGTCGCGTGTAAAAATACACGTTGTCGCAATCATCTGATATTGTGTTTTTCTTTCCCTCCTCCTGTCTCTCGTATGCCACATGACATGATTCGTTCATTCCTCGCGTGTAACTGGGGTATGCAACCGTGCTCAACTTTTCGGATTTTGTGTTCGGTGGTCATGTTTTGATGTTTGAGGTCGGGATGTGTTGTCTTGAACGCATTTCTCATTGTCACGGTCCTTCTTGCTGCGTTACATACCTTTTCCATGCATTGTTGTTGCTGGAAATCCCCAATTCCTTTGAGGACTCCATTGCGCATGCGTGCAGTGAACTTTTCATAGTGACTTCCGGACTGAGCACATACGATTCCTTTATGATTCCCTTGGAACCGCCTCTCTATCTGTGATAGTATTCGTCCCAGTTAGGTGTGACGTTCACTTTGTCACCTTTTGCGAGGCTCCTATCTCGGAAACGAAGCCTCAGTCGTAAAAATGGAACTTAGACTTTTTGCTTGTTTTCGTGTGAGGAATCACCTCCCAAGCGTTGTAAACGACCTTTAGAAACACCCTGTATATACAAAGTGAGCTACTTAAAATGCCACCGTATCTGTGTATTAAAACTTGGAACTACAGATTGAATTTAAGCGACTGAAGTAGATCAATCAACTAGAAGTAAGAAGATATAGATTCTAGGAGTGGGAAAGATGTCTAAAATATGGAGAAAGAAAAACAGAAAGGGGAGAAATGAATACCACCATAAGAATGAAAAATTGTAAAAGTAAGCAATTTTGATTCCCTTTATGAGCGCCCATTCTAGAGACGAATTTCGTCCCTTTCTGACTACAGGAAAGTTGATTCTCTGAGAGTTTAGGAACATAATTGAAGGAGGGGAGGGGGACTATCCAAATTGTACGAATTTAAGCGAATTTAACTTCTCTGTTGTCATATTTTTGATTGCATTACAGTATCTCAATTTTTTTTTCATTTTGCAGCCCTTTTCAAAGCCATTTTTCCTTCGCACATGGAGTCCTTCAAAGTCTGCTTGTGGCAAATTTCTCCTCATCTAAGATGTACTGGAAGCTACTCAAAGCAAACAGAGAACTAAAATTCGTGTGTCTCTTGTACTTTTCTTCATTCCTAGAGTTGTAAGTCCACTAAGACGAAGAGTTTCGCACCAGCTATGCTTATATTTCAATATCGTTGGTATGGGCACTGCTACTGAAAAAAAAAAACGTGGCACGAGAAAGTATGAATTTCTCCCCATGTTGCAAGGTGAAGCATTTTCTATAGTTGATTATTAGGGTAGATACGATTCGTAAAAAAATATGATTAATAATTATTTTTAGACTATCATGTATTCCTTATTGACAAACAATTTAAACTTCAAGTTATGGCTAATCAAGTGGAAGTTTCGATCCTTCCTAACGGAAGTAAAATCTTCAACCTGTCCTGTTCCCAATCATGTATTTTTCTACACCATCGGAAGTTTAATATGCAAGAGAACAAGTAAAACACTCGTAAAACCATTCAGCGCACAGACTTCTCTTTTCCCGGCTCGTCTCTGCAAGAGGTCGGTGTGGGAGGAGCAGTTTCGGGTCCTCGCGTCTGGCTGGATATAGAAACTGTTCCTTTTGCTCTTAAGCACAGGACCTAGAGTTTAAAGTGAGATCCGAACCACTACGTGCATTCACCGGACATTACCACTACGCAATAGGTGAAGTCCCGTTTTTCTTCATCTTTGCATCAAATGGAAGCAGTGCTTTTCATCAGTGTTGCAAGATCTCCCTGCTGTTTCTGGACACGTGTAATATAGGGTCTTCAGCGCGGGGTCCTTCCGTGAAAGAAATGTTGCCTGTCTGACAATCATTTTAAAACTGTCCCCTTGAGACAGCGAACGCATTTCTATCGTAAGTGCACTTATCCAAGCCATGGCTGGAACTTGGATCGTTTTCAAGTACTTTCGTCCAAACTTGTTGATCAAATTAATGTCCGCAGGCGTTGATGCATATGACACCTTAGTCATAAGAGACTTCTGTTAGTTTTTTAACGTCCTGTAACTAACGTACGCTCTGTACACCTGTTCACCATTGAAGAAGCGATGTCCAAACTCGCTGGTTGAAGTTTCATTTTATCGGTCTTTAGAAAACAATGATTTGACTACATACACGTTTCAACAAGCTTCTAAAAGCTATATATGCTTTTTTCCCCCTTTGTGCGTGTGTACTCTTAGGTATAATTTACTTTCAAACAGTGGCGGCGATTAGGTTCCAAAACCAGGAGGGCATATTTCCCTTTCTATATAAGATTTAGCATAGTGCGGGGGCAAAAGTGGCGAAAAGTGGGGGGCAACTGCCCCCCACCCCTCCTAATCGCCGCCACTGTTTCAGAGCATACTTTCAATTTGCTTTCCTTGTTCGTCAACTTAGTCAGAAAAGCCAACCTCCGTGCCAGAGTGGTTAGCATAGCGCGCTATGACGCCAGAGGCTCCGGTTTCGAATCCCGGCCTGGGCATGGATGTTCTATATGAGTCTCCTTTTATCTATTTCAACATATCATCGCTCATCCTCATCTTCGCGATTAGCCAAAAGTGGCAGAAAAGCGAAGTAAAATAAGCCCCTATCAATCAATCATCCAATTAAAGCCAGAAAAACATGGTTGAAAAACTATTTTAAAAATACATTATGAAGCCTAAAATATGATTCGTTCGTTTTTAACAATGATCTTAAGGAACAAAAGTCCATTTATTAAAGATTGTTAAATCAAATATCAAAAAGTGTATTTATACTTGTAAATTAAAACCTTTATGGTTAATTTTACTATATTTTTGAGATTATATTTTTGTATTAATAAAAACTCAGTAAATATTTTTCAGAATTAAAATATATTTTTTATTTTTTTCAAATACCTTGCTACAAATTAACGTTATCAATCGGGCCTTGGAAACGATGCTTTTTTGTAAAATCAGTAAAATATTTTAATAATAACAAAAATGTACGTTATGGTATGGAAAATAAGAGTTCCACTTGGAAAATGTATTAAACTTCTATTTTGAAAATCTAACGGGTCGTTTTAAGAAAGTAAAACTTTACGCACAACGGAGGAGAGCACATTATGATGATGTAAATTTCCCATCAATATCTCACGACCCAATGTTTTGCAGATGCGAGGAACAAAATAAGAGCTTCACGTGCTCTGATACAGAGATCTGGTATTAGAACCACATCTGGCAACATTGTATTAATTTTTCTTGTGCTCTTCTATTATTTCTTCCAGGAATACTTTAGATTATCCTATAATTTTGTCAGTATTCACGTTATTGTTGTATTTGATTTCTTTTTCAGTGCATGTATTTAAGAATGTGCATATATCTATATTTATATACATTAAAGTGCCAATACCCAAAATGCCTGCAAAGATGTTAGCGCTCTTTATTCACTATCATATTTTAGCTAATATGTCCTTCAATCCATTCAACTTTTTAGCATGTTTAAATCCGCTGTATTACATAGAGAGCCATCTACATTTGAAACTGATTATAAAATTTTGAACACCGTTAAGCATAGGCGTGCGCACGGGGTGGCAAGAGGGGGCAGTTGTTCCCCTAATACTCTCACTTAGAAATTTAATGTAGGGGTAGAATCAAAATTAAATTTTGATACAATCCTAAGTACATAATGATCCTAGAAGGGATACTGCAGTAGGGACATGTTTCAGAAGTTCCTAACTCACATAACATTTCATGTCGGAAGCTTTGCTAACAGCAACACCGAAAGTAGAGCATAGTCTATTCACAGAAGTGATGCTTGCAAGGTAGAGGAATAATTAATGGCTTTATTTCCTGCAAGTTAATGGCAGTCTATCTACATCCCAGCTGACCTATGGCATAAATTGCCAAATCTCATTGTATTTATAGTAGGTCCTGCAATGAATGATTTGTAGCTCCGGGGCGGAGTATTCATCAAGTGGCGTGACCTGCCGTTGGAGATTGATCAGATTCCATTGCTGAACGAATTGCAGCTCAGGATCTGATAAACGAACCACTGTAATGAGCTTCTCGGTGTGTGTTTTCACATGTAAGGTTCAAGATAATGACATAACGGCAGGGCTATTACTTATTAGTTCTGACTTAATAAATGAGTCCTTGGGGAACGTTCGGGAATAGACTTCCAACCTTCCTTGCATTGACGAGGATTTGCAGTAAGTTTGCAGAGGTCTGTCTGCTCCCAGAAAAGCTTATCCAGGAGCGAATTAATGGAAGGGTGTCAAGGAAACCTTCCCCATTAGACCCAAGGCAATAAGGGTGAATTCTCGACCTTTAGGGATGATTTTATGCCATCCCCAAAACAAGATAAATGTTATGTTTCTAACACAAATATTTCTCAACATCGTTGCCAACCTCACAACACGTGAAAACTGAACGCTGGGGAGAGCATACGACAAACCAGTGACGTATCAAGAGAGCTCGCCTCTGTTCTTACAACTTTGGAAATCTCGTTTTTGCCTCAAATTGAACGCACAGAAACGCTAGGACGTGCAGTCTCAATCTTTCAAAACAAAGTACTGGAAATGTCCATTGTTTCTTAGTCTTACGCATATTATTTTCTATTCACCTTTGAATTTTTTTGTATGTGTATGTTCAAAACTTCATTATTGGTATTTTTTAAAGTTGACGAGAATTTCTGACGTCATCCACAATAATAGGGGAATCAGAAATTTCGTATAGCAGTTCTCAGTCTCGTTTCCAATTGGAAATGTTTTCTTAATTCAGGCTTTTCTTTCTAGATTTTTTTTTTTTCCCCCCGGTCTTAGAATCTGTTTGCTTCGTCTATCGTTGGTTAATTCTTTTATTGCCTTTTGTTCTACGTCCTCTTGCTCCCCCTCCTTTTCTCTCCCATTTATTTTCCGCGTATATTTCTATTTCTTTCTGCCTCTCTCACTCTCTCGCTCACTTTTTCTCTCTCTTTAAATAATTATTTCTATCTTACGATGACCCGTAATGGTGGCGTCACAAAAACTTCAATATATGACATTTAGATTTTAACTTCTTTCGAGAATTTCCTCCAGGGTGCTCTGCCTGTCTCGTGTCGGTACCAACCTTAACCGTGATCATTGCTGTCAAAGCAAAAGTCACGAAAGAATTAGATTTCTGTGCCCAGCACGATAAAAATGTAGCCATCAAGATAACATTGAACATTATATCTTAATTCCTGTCCAATATTAGCACCCCACTTATCGTTATTTGTTACTGCATATTTAATGAATATCCAGAGTTCAGTAGCAAATCTGTCACTGAACTTTCATCGCGATAAAAACCGGTTGATGATGCAAGATACCAATAACAAGCGAAGCTCGCGCGGCCCGCTAACGAGCATATAATTGCAGAACACTTCTTGCAAGAAACGAGCATAATATTACTGGAATACGATAGCTGTTGGATGTTTGGTTCTGTGGAAAATGATACGTTATATACGCTGTTATTATTACAGTGTTCAAGGCTTTGAGAACGGCGCAATCTTCTTTCCCAAGCTGCGGTCGAAGAAGGAGATTGAAGCGCTAGATAAAAAACAAGAACATTTACGCCCTTATCGTCTTTCGTCTTCTGAGCACCATCATAATAACTGGATGATCACGTGACTCTCGAGGGGCAGATAGAGTCGGCCCTCAGCGCCTTCCTTATCTTAGCTTGGGAGAATGAGTGGGTGCAAGGGAAAGTGGGGGAAGAGGGGGGAATGGCGCAGTGAGGATCTTGGGCCGTTAGTGTTGAGACACTAAATCCGAAGGAACAATGCTCGCTCGTAGTAATGTTTCATCGACTTAATGACTTCATTTGTTAAACCGACTTCTTTCTCTCCCCTCTTACCCCTCTCTCTCTCTCTCTCTACTACGTCCGTGCAAAGGATTAGAAGTTTAGCAACAAGAGTTAACGGATTAAAAATTAGAGCTTTGCGTGGTTAGGTACAAGTTTACCCGTGGCGACGCTATTCCTGGCCTCCAATAGCATAAGAGCGCGGGCAGATTTCAAGAACATGCTCGTCTGATTGGCTTTTTCGAGCGGCTGTTGTGACGCGTAAAGGCAACCTCGCAAGTGACCAATCACGTCGCCTACTTCCCCCAGTGACGCAACAGCGTAGGAGAAAGGGGAGGGATCACGCCGGAAACAACCCAATCCCCCCACCAGCTAATCTGTCCGCTTCAATGATTGTGTATATGGAATCCAGCATAGCCAAAAGGTCAGCGCTCTACCCTGTGGCTTCGATCCCACGTGGAAGCCTCCAAAATTTCGGCGTTGACTCAGCAATTGGGGAGCTACTTGAAAAAAAGAAGCAGTGACTCCTGTCACGAAAGCCAGAAAAAAGTGGCGATGGAACTGGATGCGCTGAGCACGGGTCGACCAATAGAAAAGCAGCTCTGTCATGCCCTGTCCCTTAAGCCTGGTTTACATTGGTCGAGTAGACAGGAGAGTAGCTGGAGCGAGTAAGGTAAAGCCAGCTACTCTCCCCGTGTAAACAACTGGGGAGAGTACTCGCTCCAGTAGTCAGAACAGTCGAGTGGCTGTCGACGGAGGACAGCGACTCGACCGAGTTTCTTCCAGTGTAGATGAGACTTGATGTATTTGGCGTAGGAGAAGTAAAATTAAAAACAAGTAATTTACGTTCTACACAACCAAGAACGATCGAAAATAGAAAAAGCAAGGAAATTGGTTTTCATTCCAGACATGTCCCCGTGCATTTCTCATGAAAAGAAGTGTGTAAACCGTTTCAGAACTTTTTTAAAAAAAATCGCCAACGACGTCGATTGTTCATTCTGTCAAAAGAGCACCAAACAGCTGCAGCCACTATCCCACTTTGCTGGAATCGAGTAGAAAGTATGTAAACATCTACTCGCCATAGAAGGACTGAGTTGAGCAGACAAGCCAGTAACTCGTCCCAGTTAACTCTCTCGCTCACTCGACCAATGTAAACCAGTCTTTAAAGGGCTGTCGCACCATGAAGTTTAGCTTAGTATGTGTGTACGTGCGAAAGGGTATCTGCCCTGAGGATCCACATAAATGATCACTATAACAAGGTTGCAGTGGCGTATGCTGGGTTTAAAACCTGGGCTATCTCTTTTTATCATAATGTTCAAATGGGAGGCTCTTTTTCGTTCAATTTCTTGGATTTTAAGGTGATGTGACATTGCGATTAAAATACATGCATTACAATTTACTAATAATTATAAAAATAACACTGTTTCATTAATATAAAAACAATAAGGAAAACATTTCAAATATTTCATGGTTATTTATAAAATATAGAGGCCCATATTGTGAAATATTTATGTAGGCCTACGTGCGAGAATAAAATATTCACGTATAATAAACTTCTTACCTTGAATATTTAATTTGGACAGGAACTCCATTCTTCTCTTGGCAACCTCTGTGGTAAAATGGTTATTAGCACAGCGCAATATGACGCCAGGGAACCCGGGTTCAAATCCAGGCATGGACATGGGTATTCTTTGTGAATGACCCTTCATGAATTTCATCGTATCGTCACTCATTCTCATCGTCGCGATTAGCTAAAGTGGCAGAAGAGCAACGCAAAATAACAAATCAAATCCATTCTTCTCTTCTTTGCGATGCCAGAGGCCTGCATATCTTCACGATTTGAAGTTTATCCTCATGCAAAAGCAGAGTAAATTGTTTCGGCAATAGTTCGTTAATTATGTCATTCATTTTCGTTCACTACGCGACGCAGCACAGATCATGCAAAACATATATACGTAATTCACGCACTCATACACTTAAGAAAATCCACACAGTAAGAAACCTAATTTTCTTAAACTTCCTTCAACGCGATTTCCACTCGCAAAATGCCCTTTGTCATCTCCGGCCAGTCAGTCTACCTCAGCCAGTCATAAACAAAGCAGCAGAGGGGTTGAAAACGTCGTTGGTTGAAGGTCAGCGGCCTGTGAGTTCTGCATGTGTTCGATGGGACAGTGTTGTTTTGGCCTACAGGACAAATTCCCTATCACATGCCAGCCACTCTTTTCCCGTTCCTGTAATAGTAGTTTAGTTTCAAAATTTCCCTTACCTGGGGAAAATCCCATGCTGGTTAGCGCATTGGCATCGCTGTAAGGTTTTACCGCCGTTGTAAAACGAAGAGTTCCCTGTCTAAGAAGCCACTACAAATACGTCACCGACCGCCTCCAGGCGCTGGTCGGGGAAGAATTTAACCGCTGAAGCCTGGTGGTAGTTTTAAAGGAAAGGAGTCCATCCCCATGTATAGAGCGAGCACAAGGAAAAATCCCCGCGCAGCCTTTACTTCCGTTCAGCTCGGGCCATAAGGAAGCATGGTCCACTCTCCCCCTCCTCTCCTCGCGGGAGTACGATGCACAGGAGTCGCGGGTTTTATACTATCATTTTTTCCCGCGGTCGTTGTTTGAGAGTGAAGCATCAGTCACATTTGCTAGTCGATTATTTTCTGTATTTAATCTGGGCTTCGACGATAGCCTAGGTAGCCTAGAATATACGCGCCTGCAAGGTTGGCATGTTTAAAACAGAAATGTTTACAACAACTTGTTTTAATCGTTTAAAACTGGCAACTGTGTATTAGTTGAACCTTCTCGAACAGCTTACATGCGAGATTTAAAAGTAGCCTAACGTAAATAGCAATTTTAATTAGTTAGTCAAGCGTTTACTTCATAACTTAAAACACAGTTTAAACATAACTTAAAACATGTTTAAGACAGAAATGTTTACAACAACTTGTTTTAATCGTTTAAAACTGGCAACTGTGTATTAGTTGAACCTTCTCGAACAGCTTACATGCGAGATTTAAAAGTAGCCTAACGTAAATAGCAATTTTAATTAGTTAGTCAAGCGTTTACTTCATAAATTAAAACACAGCCCTTCCTTGGATGATTAACAGAATCCATATTATTAGAAAATAATAAAACACTAAAATGCTGACCAAGGTAAAATTTATTGTATAAAAAATATACACAAAAATCGTAACGTTTCCACCCTTTAACAGGGTCTTCTTCAGAGTTTATTGTGAATCTTCGTCTGAAGGAGACCCTGTTAAAGGGTGGAAACGTTACGATTTTAGTGTATATTTTTTATACAATAAATTTTGCCTTGGTCAGCATTTTAATGTAAAAGGTAAAAAAAGAGTGTTCCCCTGTGCTTAGCACCATGCCATGAAGGCGTATAGGGGTAACGCCCCACACTTTCTTGATCCGGTCGTGAGTGGGGGTGATGTGATCAGCATCACGCCCCTGACCGCCTTTACCCCCCCCAGGGTTTCCCCCAGGTAGCCATGTTATTCGACGCTGGGTGGGCGCCGGGGCCGCTTCCATCGTTAGAAAAGTTCCCGGATTTGAACCGGCCGGGGATCGAACCCGGGACCTTTAGCATGGTAGTCAGACGCGTTACCGACTGAGCCACCGCGGCCATTTTAATGTTATATGTATTAACATGGAAGCAAGGCTTAACAGTGTTACCATTAGAAAATAAGTATTTTTGACATTAAGTTTCAAAGGTTTTATTTGCTTGAAACATGTTGTTTTTTGTTCTGGATTAAAACATTGTTTTTAACATTTAAAACATATTTAAAACAAAAGCTGTTTTTGTTTCATTTAAAAAAGACAAATTTTGCCAACTCTACACTAAAATAATGAAAATCGTTGTAATTCTATGTAATTATTTCATAGACAGTGATCTATCCGCCCTCTTAACTTCTTCGACAAGGCCCAATTTTCACATATTTCTTAAACGAAGATTCTGTGTAAATCACTGTCCACAGAAAAGTGAGTTTCAGCAGATTTCTTATTTAACATCTTGATTTCTCAATTGCAGGTAAAAACGGTAGCAAGTCTTCTCTGTCCGTGGAGTCCATAGACAGCCGCAAGTCCATCGGAAGTCCAACAGAGCAGAGGAAGAAGTCCATCTTGAAGAAGTCTGACAGTGGACACCGTTCGGATCCGGAGACAGAGAAGCTGATCTCGGACACCTCGGCAAGCGTTTCGGACAACGGCGTCGACTCTTCGGACAGAGCCGGATCGGACTACTCTCCCAAGCTTAGGGTGACGTCGACGCCCCCTACCAAGCACCCTCTTCGCGGGATCGGCCCGAAGTCTGGAACCAAGCCTCACGCTCTTCCCATCAAGTTCGTAGGCATAGAGGACGACTGCAAGTACGCACAATCAAGGAGGCACCCGAAACCCGTGCTCAAGTCCCCGTTGCCCCGTGCCGATTTCCTGGATGACCTCCTGAAGGATTACACCCTGGAGAAGCACACTAGGGACGAAGCGAACGTTGAGAACAAAATGAAGGACAGGGAGTTGGGTAGACCCTACCTGAAGCTGCCCAGTGCAGGTGGTTGCAGTGGAGGCATTTCGCCCATACCCGTGTCGCCAGGCTGCGAAAATCAGTCTGTCACCCTCATGGGACCTCCACGTTGCACCAATCCTGGTTGTCACTTCAACCAGATGGCCCATTCTTCCAGCAAAGGGTTAGTGTGTCTTTGTGGCAATACGATGGACCTTGTGACGAACCATAGTAGGGGCGTCGGGGTAACGCCATCCCCCCAGGCGAACAAAGACAGGGATTCGATTTTCATATGCCCCCCATCGTCAGAGAACGAGACAAACGTCCATTCTGACGTGGACGAGCTTCTGTTTGCGGATTGCTCGCCCACCGAGGAGACCAAACTTCTGGACCGCGAGTCTGCGGAATACAAATGCGCTCAAGATCTTCCGAGCTCGTAGCAATCACAGGTGAGTTGTCCACACTCAAGGCTGCAGTCACATGATTGATTTCTTGTCGACAGTTGGCGTCAGTGTATTTTGTCGAGAGAGTACTAAGGCCGTGGTCCCATGGATCATATTAGTGTGACATCACGAGCAGACAACTGAGCAAACGTGAGTCAAACGAACAACTCACATGGTGTTTCCTTGTGCGATAGCATTGGATTTTCCATCCCAAGGGGCAGATTTTAAAATTGTGACAGCAGTTATGAAACAAAATAGTGATATATGTCGTACATCCATGTAAAGATAAGATTTCAGAGAATATTACACATACCTTACAGAGAATAAGGTAAAGAATAACTGGAGTAAGAATAAATGCATTTTTAAAGAAATAGGCCCATTCCTGTTCTAAAGTATTACTGCCACGTCATAGCCGCAATGGCTGCTCGGAGCCCAGCAGCCTCATATGACTGCAGCAGGGCCGACAATAGGCTACGGTTCCTGGATCAGGTGATGGGTTTGTTTGGACTCGATGTGACATCACACTAATATGGTCCATTACTGGTTCAGGTGCAGACCTGTTATTACCATTCAGGCAGCCCATAACTGTCGACAAAGGTTGTGGAGACCTACAACATTAACTTACTTGATCTTTTGCTCCTAGTGTAGCATAGGGTCTCCATGAAGCATTTCCATCTTGTCCGATTCTTCACCAAGCTCTTGGCCTCCAATCACGTCTTCTCTTGTTGCGGAAACTACTGCTCTATTGCCCTTCTCCACGTACATCTGGGGCATCCTCTTCGCGCTCCCTGAGGGTTCCAATCCAAAGCAACCTTTTCTATTGAGTCATCCGGTTTTCTCAGAGTGGGCCCGATCCATTACCATTTTCACTTCTTTATTTGTTGTATGATTGGCTTATGGTTAGTGATAACCCAAAGTTTCTCAGTTGTAATTTTATCGGACCACTTTATATTCATGATATTCCTCAAGCACCTATTCACAAATGTTTGTAGTTGGTGTTTTATTTTATTTGTTTGCTACCATGTTTTACATCCATACAGTAAAACTGACTTAGCATGTGTTTGAAATATCCTCAGCTTTGATTCTAATCCAATTTGTTTGCTTTTCCATATTGGATACACTTGAATAAAAACTATATTAGCTTTACTCATTCTGTTCTGACATCTTCCTCTGCCCCTCCATTTTTGGTTATTATTGCTCCGAGATATTGAAAATTCTCCACTTCTTAAACAATTGTGTTTCCTATTTCCAATTTCGGCTTTTTTGTGGCATTTATTCTCATTTCTTTTTTGTTTTGTTTTTTCATTTATTTTTAATCTTACTGCTTTCGATTCGGTTTCAATATATTTCGATTGTTTTCCATATCCTTGAAGGATTGTGAAAGAAGACAAACATCACAGGCAAATTCAAGGTCCTCGAGTCTGTCATTTTCCATTGCATTCCTCTTCTCTTTCTGTCCACTGATAGCTGGTTGTTGTGTATTACTTGACTCTTGCTTCCTTCATACATGTTTCTTACCTGTGTCATGAAGGTTTACTGAGTCAAAAGCTTTTTTGTAGTCAATGAAAACTGTATATATTGTTGTTCCCCTTCTGCTGTCTGTTCTAGTATAATTCGGAGAGTATTTATGTGATCCACACATCATCTATTAGAACGAAATCCTGCCTGTTTCTTCCTTATAGCTTCTTCTGTTAATTTCTTTATTGTATTTAATAATATTCTTGCAACTACTTTGTTGGGTATTGATAACGAAGTTGTTCCTCTCCAGTTACTACATTTTGATAGATCTCCTTTCTTTGGACTCAATGTGACATTACACTAATATGATCGGATCCATTGCTGGTCAATGCTTTCAGATGCAAACCTGTTATTACAATTCAGACAGCTCATAAAATGTTGACAAAGGTTGTGGCGACCTACAACACTGAGGCACCGTATCTGTAGATCCCAGTCCTTCTCCCATGGGGGAAATAATATAATTTCACACATCCAAGGAGTTGTTAACAAGCATGGAGAAAATTCAGCTGTGTAGCACTGGTCTAAATTATACTATACTGGATTTGCTCTATCTCTGTGTTCTTTCACTGTGTGCAATGTCACTTGAAAAGTATTGCTGATGTTTTTGCATGGTGTGAAGAAGAATAACATGTCCAGTGTGTATATATTCAGCAATATCACCCTCAAAGCTGAACTTAAACATGCGCTAGTAGTCAGTTACCAATCTATCTTGTACACAACTTCTTTCTGAAAGCAGGGCCAAGTAATGTGGATTATATTTATTAATTAATTAAGTTTCAATAGAGATACATATCCAATTACAGAATTTAAATAATGCATTTTAACATGCTTCTTTGTTTTTTTATTTTTTTATTTAGCGTCACTTTTCTGCCACTATTGGCTAATTGCATTGATGAGGATGTGTGATGATATGATGAAATTGGTTAAGGGACACTTACAAAGAACACCAATAACCAGTTTGGGATTCGAACCTGGGATCCCTAGCCCTCCGCCATGAGGTCGTCATCTAAAACACATATACATACATATCCATACCTTCTCTATCTCTCCCTCTCACACAAATACACATACCCATACATAGTGCCTTCCTGATGGTGTAGTGGTAATGATCCCACATTAAACTGTACATCCAGTCCCGATTAGCCTTTCTGTGCATAAATTGAACTTAAAACATCAATTTATTCATTCATTCATTCTACAAATTACTACCACTTCTATGTCAAACAAACAAGGTGGTATTTGACCAGGATATAAGGGTGAATTCCCTCATCTAGTTACAATATCCTCCCTCTAGTTGCTAATTTTTGGCATTTTGGAAGGGAGAATATATTGTAGCTTGACGTTGGGTATGGTACGGGATCGAGTCACGCCGGGACGTAGCTCAGATAAATAAGATAGGTCTTTAAGTTTGATTTAGCTAATCACCTCTTCCCCTAGGGAAGGTGATGAAGGATCATTGGTAGCCTGTGATGTTGAATGCTACTCACCCCTTGCTGTAGGTATGGCCCTCGGCTTCTGGCGACGGTTGCATGGTGACAGGTGCCCGCTGGTGAGATCGAAGGTGGCGATAAGAGATGGCAGGCAATTAGGGAACTTGATTTTATGGACTGCAGATTCTCCGGTAGGCTTTGGTTAATGTTCCTCCGTAGTCTGAACTGCTTCTGGACTTCTCGCTTGTTGCCATTTCGTAACGTCACGATCTCTCAACAGGCCATCGTCGTCTTCTCGTTGATCAGTTGCTGGTGATATTGGAGCAAAGTGAGAGATCGATTTACCGTCTCCAGGGGTTTTATACTTTGGATTTGAGTCATGACTTGGTGGACTTTGCACCTCCAGCTGTACACCTGGGGTATTTATCTGAGCTACGTCCCGGCGTAACTCGATCCCGTACCATACCCGATGTCACGCTACAATATATATAATTTTTATAATGGGTCATTCCACATCAAGTAGTCTTATCGTTCCCACTAACTTTTCTCAGATTTTGTTTAAATTTTACCTGCTGCAGCATTAATGTGTTGAAAGATATTTCTCAAAATTTTAGATTCTTAACTGCATTGGTTGGTGGTCCTAAAAACTGGTAGTTTCAATCCCCAGTGGTGGCACATAATGGTTCTGATCCCACTTTGAACTGTTGGTCCAGTCACAATTAGCCTCTCTGTGCATAATGTGGACTTAAAACAATAACTCAATACAAACTGGTACTCATATAAAACTGCTGATTCAAACAATTAAAAAAATTACCCTTCCGTATGCAAGAGTAGGCTCGCCATCCTTCCTGGAATGGCTGGGAGTCTCCCAGAATCGAACTCACTGTCCCAATCTCCCAGACAACTCCTGCAATGATGAGATTTAGAATTATGTTTTTTATTATTGTCTTTTTATTTTATTTTATTATGCGTTTGCCAAGTGAAGACATTTCTCATTGCAAACCAAACAATTAAACTTCACAATATTACTTTGTAGACTCATGAAAACTGAGTCGTAGATTAAGTAAGTGGGAAGAGGGAGAAATGGAAAATTTAAACCATTGTTGCATCAAAGATTCTACACAACAGCTGGAGAAAAGAAAATCAAAGGCATTGTTGCCTCAAAGTCTCGAGACAACTTTATTTCTCTCCACCCAATTTTACATCGTCATATAGATTTAGTTTCTAGTGTATTACAGTGGGATTAAGTTAGGTTCAGAAGGTTCTATGTATTTTTTTTAGGTAGTTTTCATCAAGTTGACTCAATTTTGTATTCGCAGTAACACCACCACAAATTGGTAACAGTTGATATTCTGGACCGCATGATGGTAGGTGTCCACTGATCCCATATGCAGGCTGAAATCTCAGAAGAAGAGTTGTTATGCTTCTCCCTGAAGATTCGAACCCACGCGTCCCATAGCCGGAGCCCAAAGCTTGACCCTTAGACTGCACGGCCACAGTGCGGGACTCCCACCCAAGTTCCCAGGTTCGTATCGAGACCTGGGCATGGGTGTTCTGTTTGAGAGTTCCTTCATCGCTTAATCAACGCTCATCCTTATTGTCACGATTAGTCTAAAGTGGCAGAAATGTGATGCTAAATAATAAAAATACAAAAACACAAAGCTTCTTTCATGAAGTTCACACAGTAAAACAAACACCCCTGGGTTTAATTTTTTTGTTTGTATTACTTGGATATATTATTTTACATCTTTCTTTTCTTTCCTACTCTATGATGCCACTCTATCCAAAGGATTGTGAAAGTATTTCTCTGCGTAAATATTGTTGTCTATCGCTTTCAATCTTGTTCAAATCAGGATGATTGTAAGTTTTTCTGCTGACTGCTACTTCGTTTTGCATCTTTTTCTTGATGTTTTAAATACTCAATGCTGCTGCTTCTTCTTCTTTTACATGATCAACAATATCAATGCAATACTAATTTACTTCAACAATTAAAAAATATAGTGATAAATTTTCAACAATACCAAACCAGGACACATTCTTACCAGGCATAAACAAGTGAGACATGTAGAAACTGTAAGCTATTTTGTTCCTTTTTTTAAAATTGTTAATAAGTGTCACATTCTTGAACAACTAAGTATTTAATGGATGTAACATTAAAACTAATTAAACAAAAAGTGCAAACGCCATTAGAGAAAACTTCTCAAATAGCAGATATAATATTAAAATTTGTATGTTACAAATGTATACTGTGCAGGATATGAACTGGCATTATATGCGAGAAAAAATATTACGCTACAAAGTTTAATAGAACATACATAAACACCCGAAACAAACAGCTTCTAAAGCCATACTTCACGAGGCTAAGATTAGTTCAAGAAGGACCCGAACAGATGGCAATTAAAATATTCAACCATTTACCAAATTATATAAAAGCAGAAAGTATGACAAGTTTCAAAAACAAATTAAAAAACTATTAGTTAATAAGGAATATTATAGCATTAGTGAATATCTAGATTGTAAATTATAGAAATTTTGTAATTATATTTTTTATATTAACTGTACTGAACCCTCCAAATATCAATGTATACGGTTTATATGGAGTAAGAAATTCAAATTCAAAGTTTCTCTACAAGTGCTTGAAGTGTTGGGATGGTATGTACCCCTAGCTAGGAATTTTTTTTGCAAAGCATCCCCCCAGCTGTCCCATTGTCACCATGTTAAACCATGGGAGCATCTTCCCAGCTAACGCCAAGGGTCAACGAAACATTCCCAGTTAACATTTTTCACTTCAAGTGCTGTCTACTATGATTCAGCATTTATAAATATTGTTGAATGAAAACCTGGACCTTAGGCATCAAGAGGATGGTTTGCCGAAAACATGGGACTTAAGGATTACAACTCAATCCCAGTCAGTGTGTGATTATTGTTCACCTGATTTCAAAACCAAAGATTAGGGGAAGGTGGGGGAATGGCGCTCAGCGGGCAATGGCGCTCACCCCTCTGTAGTCGTTACGGAGGGTGTTATTGAAGAGTAACCTGTGCTGACATCTAGAACCCAGTACTACGAGGCACCAAACAAAAGGCGGCGCATGTGGAGTTGACTTTTAAGAAGCAGGGTGCGAAAAACGAATTCCTCATATTTTGTTATAAAATTGCGAAGGAAATAAGTGCAAGGTAAGTAGACGGAACGTTTAATCTAGAGTCTTGAAAATTTTACAGATCTAATAATAGTATCTCTTGTTTATTTCTTAATTATTATAAACTAAACATTTGAGGTTCTTCAAGAGACGAGAAACAAAGAACATAATATGGCGCCTATCGTGTAATGACGCTCACGCTGTTTGTTATGGGAACATGAAGGGTGCAAAGACGTTTCTCATAATAAGCGTCCCATGTGTGCATTTTTGTGCAAAATTGTGCTCAATTTAATTTGTATCTGCATATTAATAAATATAAGTACTTAAAGATATAGTTTCTGTATAGTACAAAAATTGTATTGATTTACTGTTAGGATGATTACTGAGTGCCATTACCCAACCAATAGGGCAATTGCGCTCACACGCACATTGTTACTTTCTGACGTTTACAGATATAACTATTAACAACAGATGCAAAGTAGTACACAGAGATGTACTACAAGCATTGCTTATTCAGGCCCCCATTTTCTTTTTGTTTCACTGCATACAGTTTTAGAGATTTTTAAAATCTCCCTTAGGTGGTCCAATTCCCCCACTTTCCCCTAATAAATTTTGAATGGAGGGTTGTGAGTGAATACCTTTTTTTCAGCTGTGTTTACTAAAGATGTATTGTTTTAGTGATCAAGGGCAGGGACAGGGGACATTCTGGTTTGTGAATGTCTGGAACCTTCCTGTTCTGTCTCATCACTGTCGTAATCGGAGACAAAGAACGGACAATAGCATGTAAATGAAAGTACAGCATTTCTTTCATGAAAATTCCAATTTCTATCCCTGGTCAAGGAAAAAAACGTTAATTTGCCAACTGTTATAATAAATTAATGCTGCAATACAGTGATGTATCCTCCATGTTACCACGTTTACCGCCAGTAAACCAACTTTTCCCATTTATTTTTTTATACAACATGCTTTAATCGCTCATTATATTATGCAAACTATTAAAACAAGCTCTTAAACCCGAATTTAAGTAAATTATGTAAATAACTTAAAGACTGATATATGTACGCAACTGATCATTCTGCATCACACCCTTCTGGCAACCGGGTTTCCTCCCTGATTTTACATATAGAGGGTAAGGGTGCCAAAGACAAAGTGTGTGCTGGGTTCTCTTTCAAAACAGTCTGCCATTGCAACAAACAGCTCGATGGGAGAAAACTGCTTGTTCGTTTCTTTTTGTGTGTTGTGCTTGGCAATATATAAAAATTGTTGCAGTAAACCAGGTAAAATTTTCAGGATTCACCATTGTTCTAATGTATTGTGTACGTATTCATATTATTTTTCCATGTTGCTACGTGTAAGATGACCAGATTTTTTAAAACATAAAAAACACGACAGTAAAAAAAAGGGGCAGTAAAAATTTATACATTTTAATACAACAAAACTGTTTTGTCATAAATGCTTATATTTGAAAACTAAATAAGAAAAAAACACATAATATGGTGATATGCACTGCCCTCTAACCAGGCAGTTCTTTAGAATTACAAGTCATTCATTGATATTTGCCGATGAATAGATCTTATTTGGTCCATCCCTCTCTTCGAATAACATTTTTCACCGTATTATTCAACATAGCTTTCAAAGTTTGTACTGAAAGAGCATTCTTATACAAAAACACTTGTCCAGTTGGATCCTGGTAAACAGAAAAAAACTCCAATATTTTAAGAAAATTGGAATATGGCGAATTGTTGACAATGAAATGTGAAATAAGTTCTACTCAACAATGCTATAGTTTATAGTGTATTGTTGTAGTAATTCTAGGCTGATAAGCCATTGTCACAAAAAAGGAACATTTTGGTGTCCCGTTTTACTTTCCAAAAAAGGGGCACTGTCTCTGCTAATATGGGAAGTCTGGTGACGTTAAACATTAGGTAGTAGTGTGTGAAATCTCCAACTAGTAATATTGTTGCCTATTTAATACTTGTATTTAATTTATTTTCAGTCTCTCTTTGCCAGACTAAACATCTCCAATTTGTGGGGTCAAATTGGGTCGTCAGCTGGCTACGAGCTTCTCTGTAGCATCTCGGACAACCAGCCTTTGTGTGGAGATTGAGACTTCGCTGCAATTGACGTAAGGGATATTTCCGAACGGAGCAATCACAGCAATAGTGGTGGAATTTCCAGAGGATCAAAAGAGGAAGATTATGCAAGACAAGCATCGAGGTTATTTCTTGTAAGTGTTGGTTGCGGGAGAACCAAGTGCATCCTTCTCAACCCTTCGAAAAGAAATTTCAACATGAAAGTGGTGGTTTTTTGGCAAGTGGTGTGTATGCGTTTACGTGTTTGTTCAAATCTAGGCTGCTAGTTATATGTAGCACACATTCCATGTTGTGTAAATTTTGATAGCAGGTCATGCCAAATAGCCTCTGTGCTGTACAGTGTTCACCTTATCTATGTGTAAAGGCTGTGTTGTTGGGGAGAAAAAAGGGGTTCTAACAAAAGTGATGTCCTTTATGTTTGAATAGAGTTTGCAATAGTTAAGAATAAAATCGTCAGTTGGTGGTTGGTCTCTAAGATAAAGCATTAGAGAATTCCGACTGCATGCCTGGCACAAGAGAGAATCGAATGAAGATAATAACACTACGCGTTTTCCAAAGGTCTACCAAACTGGTTCGTATTGCGAAACCTAAAGGTATAATAATACAAATGCTACAAAATGACCATACTATATTGCCAAGAGAGGTCATGTTCAATTTCGTCTGTTTGTTATCTTCGTGATTTGTTTCCCTTATACAAGAAAAAGCTTGCATAAGTTTTACTATTTAAAGACTGACTGTGTTGGGAATCTGTGGCTCATAATTTATTGTTTTGCTGTTAAACTGAAGACAAATTTTGTCAGTGTTGATAAAGAGTTAGATATGATTGTTCAAAATGCAATATATGAAAATCTTTGTGTGAACGATATTACAACACAAGAAAAATTATATATATGTATATATATATATAATGTGAAGCTTTCTGCCTGTGATCTTTAGAAGTGATGTGAATAGTTACAACAAAAATAAAGAAGAAATTATCTAGAGTGCTTGTAAGTCAATGACTCATGGCTGCTAGGAAGAAGAACAATACGGAAAGAAAAAAGTGACTGTCTCTTTCACGTCAAAGCAACCTGGGACAATGACTTCAAGCTAGGTATGTGATAGCCGTGCTTCAAATTCGTTTTAAGATTGTGAAGAATTTTCATGTAAAAACAAAAGTAAAATATGAACCGTTTCCACAAGTGTTTGAACACTAAACAACAAAACTGTTTTACAATAACGTGTGTGTGTGTATGTGTGTGTGTGTGTGTGTGTGTGTACATGTGTGTATGTGTGAGTGTGTGTTTGTATGTATGTATGTACGTGTAGACATACAATTATATGTATATTGAAGAGGTTTATTCATAAAATGAGATATGGAGTATGTTATGAACAGAAGCAGTGTTAATGTATTTATTACAGAGTTTTCAGTATAAACAGAAAAAAAAATTCTAATGTGAAGGGGAGTTTATTGTCATAAAATGTTCATCTTTAATGATTTGATATTTTACAATAGTCATAATTGCACAAGTTTGTTGTAAAATCTGCATATTTTCTGTTCCATAGGTTCAGTAGTGCAGGATCCCACACATTAGAGGGCCTGCCCTGCATAAGGCATAACTAATATCCTGAGGCTCAATTTCGTGTATTTTATTTATTAACAATTAAGGCAACACTGTTGGACATAAATTGTGCCAAGTCCATTGTTGATGTCTTGTGAACATTGAGCTTGGTTACCCTCTATGTGTGACATCCTAAAGTGCATTACAGACCTACTATGGTGTAAACAAAGTATATTTACCCATGTGCATTGTTAATGGTTAACAGAATGTGCAGGTAAATCTCATGTAAGTTAATTGTTAAAAAGAACGATATCATTCTTGTTAGGTTTTACGAACATTGTTGATAGAATGGCATCCCTTTGCAAAAATGGCTATATATAAATATATATATATATATATATAATATTTTCATTAATACAATAATTTACACGCTCAAAAAATTTTAAAAGTGTGTGTGCGTGTGTTATCAACATGGGCTTATTCCATGCTGAATCATTTGTTGCGATGTGTATGCTTTGTAGTTTTGGAAAAATGAAGGAATATTATTTCATATAGGGCCTAATTGCAAACATGTATGCAGAAACTAGAAATGGGCAAAAAAAATCTAATATATGTAAATCATCTTCAAGACTTTCAAAAATAGTGTCTTACTAAAAATTCACATATTGTAACCTTATTTTTTAAATGAATATACATATATTTGAAAATTGTTTTAAAGGTTGATCTAGATAATTTGTAAGACATCATTTTATTTAGATATTTGAATTGTAAAATTGCAATAGAAAAAATACTAGCAAGTCCTATTTCTTTTACCATGTTGTTCAAATCATTTACTCTTTCTCTGTGTAAAAGGTACACAAATGTTGCAAATTATCAGAATTGTTGTGGAGCCCATTGCTAGTGTTGTTTCTCTTTTTCATTCCCAAACACGTGTGCACAAATATTTTTTTTCATCACACAACAAATTGAATTTGTATGTGTGGTGGGTTGCACAGGTAAAATTACAACTTAAGTTAGCTGTATGGCTGTTACATTTTATATATATTTGTGTGTATTTTATTTTTTACTGTATCTGTGTATTTGTATATTTGTTTTTATTCTTGTTTTCCATTATGAAAGAAAGTAATCTTCTATACATCAGCAGTCCTATTTAAATTACAAAAAAATGGCATTTTATAATTCTATTGTTATTTTTTCCTCCAGAAATAGTGTGTACTTTAATATTACCATGAAAGAAATTAATTTGTTTTCTTTTGACAGGTTCTATAGCGCACACACACAAAATTTCCAAATGAATTACGGAGGTTGAGTGCATTTTGCACTATTGGAGTTGATGTTCTATTTCTATAACAGAATTCATTACAATGAATGTATCTGAAAGGTGGACTATAGAGTAAAAATGTTCCTCAAAGATGACCCATTCAGTGCTGAAATTCAAGGATGAGTGTATTCAAAGTGACTTACCTTTATGAAAGGAAATTAAAAAAAATACACCCAATGATAAAAAAAAAGTTAGTCGCACTTCCTATGGGTAATTTTTTACACATTTGCACACATTTTGTGATAGACGCATTAATTAACATTTCCATTTTTTTAAAACAGTTCTACAAACTATCACATGTGAATTTTTCACACTAATCTCTGCAATGTGGAGTATTGATTTTTTGTCAGTGAAGAAAGTCATGGCTGCTGGCTTTCCTGCAACTTCTCTGTAATATTGTATATGTTGGTACAAAGCATGAGAAAAGATGATAAAAAAGATTTAATGCACTAAGTTATTTTAATCGTGTGTACCCTTTTTGATTACCTAAGCACTGTTCATTGCTATCTCAGACTGAAGTACTTCTTCCAAATAACAACTTATTAGAAAAAAAATTGATAAACGAAAACTAAATTACTACACTGATACGAAATAATAAACTTTAAAAAAAATCATCACGTAACTAAGCTACTGATAAATGTTGCATACTTTTATCCAAGGAAATAAAAATTAATATAAATTAATTATTACGAAGACAAGGATTTAAATCACAAGAAATAGAAATATTTCATAAAACTGCAGATAAAGTTTTCATTGTAGGTAATGCCAATATTTATAAAATACTGTAGTATATTTTAATGGAAACAGGTTCCGTTAATGTTAAAAAAATATCACTTTATTTCTACTTAACAATTATAAATAGAAATTATTTGGATATATCCAGTATAGAATGTCATATACTATTTATAATATTCATTACTTTTTTAACCTTCAGTCTTGAGGTAGTAATTTCATCCTTCATAATTTATGCCCACAATGTACTATGCTGAGTGTTATTGTCTATGATAATGATCAATGCAAGCAAAAAATATTGTACAGAATAAAGAGAGATCTTTTTTTCATTTCTAATTCTTAAAATGCAAAACTGCCTTCACATTAAACAACTCTTCATTTTTTGTTGCCTTGTGTAAGATATCGTTAACATAGAAAGGAAATTACATTTACCTAAAACTGAACCAGATGTGCAGCAAACTCCTCTCCCAAAGTAAAAAGAAGGATCTAGTTTTGAAGTTTGTTTATGCATTGTACATTAGTTTGAATTTTATGCATTCGGATTTGTTACTGTCAATATACACAACATATGAAGTTGATGAGATTAATTCTTGAAACTTTAACCCAAGAAAAAAATTTCACCCTGGCAAGATGGATTTTTGGCACCCCCCACCCTACTTTCCATCCTGTGCCCCTCATCTTTCTACCCCGGGTCCTCCTACTTTCCAATAAAAAAAACATGAACATGTTTTATATTTATGATTTTAATGACGAAAAATAATAGCCTTATTTTTAAAATACTTTAAGTGTTAAAGAACACATTTATTGTACGTATGTGTTTATTTAATATCGACTAGCTTAAATTGCTACATGATTTTGCACTATATTTAATATGCTTTGCAGCAGTAACTTCAATTAATTCTTGTCAACAATAGCTAAATTTAACTCTTTAAAAAATAAATAGCCATGCACCCAGTAGAGGAACGTAGTGGTTCGGATCCCACTTTGAACTGTAGATCCAATTCTGATTAGCCTTTCTGTGCAAAAAGTGGGATTAAAATAAATTCAAAACAAACGAATAGCCACACTTATGTACTCAGAAATAAGGTTTTGAAGATGGCACTCTGGTCAGTTGCCTGACCCTGCTTAATATGTTATGGTAACTTTGTTAGAAACATACAATAGTGAACAGTAGAATGTTCTAAAATAGAAAAATATATATTTTTAAATATTGTTACCGAAACAATAGACCTGTTGAATTTATCCTTTTTAATTTCTCCTAATACCCGTACATTAAATAATATGCACAAGATTTTAAAATGAAAATATTTTAGTATTATAGAACTAAATTTAATTTCAAGCCTTAAATATTAACACTACTAGTCAAAGAAGTTTATAGAGTAGTGATAACAAAAGCTATTTCTTTCATAAATGCTATGATGTAGATAAAAGATGAGCATTCATATCTGAACTCACTTGGTGTTTGCTTAGGGATAGCAGCAACATTTGTCTAAAATCCAAAAATCTTTCTCTACTGAATATAATCTGCAAATCCTTGGAGGGTCATGGGGGTATTTGAACTGCCCAGGCCTCGTTTTCTGTATTATTATTATTTTATTGGCAATAAGTGTTTTGATTGGTGTTCTTTATACACTTGCGTGGAAAGGAATAGACCCACCTCACACTTTTGACATAAAATGTTTATTTGTTCTTATTTTTTCTTCCGACTGTTTGGAGGCACAAAAAATGTTTATCCAAATGGAAGCGTCTAATCCTACTTGTATGTAGATAAAGGTCAGTAGTATTATGTTAATAAATTTAATAACATTTTATGTCAAAAGTGTGAGGTGGGTTTATTTCTTTGCATGCAAGTGTATTTTCCATGGTTAACAGGAACGATGAAATTTTCAAGACTGCATTATTATCTCTCTGTTTTCTCTTTTAATTCTTGCATTTATATGTGACATATTTACAATTTCATTTTGGGAGCTTTTTCTTTGTGTTGAACTTTACAGAATAATTTTTTAAGTCAGCGTAACCATATTATTTTAGATTCAAAGACTTTTCAGGTTGGCTCAAGCCAGATGATACTCCGTAAATACTCAAGTACGTCTAGATTTTATTACCAAAAGTGAGACATTCTACAGCAGACCTCCATGGCAGAGTGGTTCACACAATTTGATGATTCCAGAGGTTCCAGATTTGAATCGGAGCCTGGGAATGTGGGTTCTTTGTGAGTGTCGGTGTCCGTTCATCACTTTCATCATATCATCACTCATCCTCATCATTCAATTAGTGAAAAGCAGCAGAAATGTGACGCTAAATAACAAAAATCAAACCAAGGGATATTTTAGGGTAATATGAGAGAAATGAATAAGCATTTATGTCTTATCGAGGATTCAAACCTGGAACCCACATTGTTTCACTTTTTCACACTATCCTCTAGCTGAATTAGCTTGGTTCTGATGTAGTATAGAAAATAATTAACACATACACTATTTGTATACAAGTCATATACTCTAATACAACTATAATTACATTGCTCATGTGTGTTAGTCAAGCAGGTAAGTAATTTGACTAAAAATCACTCCTCGCAAATGACATTCCTGGATTCATCACTGTTTGTTTCTGAAGGTAAAAGGTAAATTTTCCCATGCATATATAACACCGTGCCATTAAGGCACAATTAGAGGATGTTGGGGTAGCACTCCACACATTCTCAATCTCGGTGTTCCTTAAAGCTTTACAAAAAATACAGTGGGAAGACAATCAAGTCGATTCAAAGATCTGGAATTCATGAAACTCGTGTCAAACAGGTTTTAATCTTAAATCACAGTCCAAGTCCACCTGTGATCTTTCCAGTGTTATTATTGTTTTGAATGGGGCTGGTCTACAAAGCTAATTGTAGGTGGCAGCACAATACTTGTGTCCTTGTGCTTCAGACAGGCGACTGTTCTTCCATTTAAATACATGGGGAATTCCATGCTGGACGTGCTGTTATTTTCTTAAATTGCACGTTTGATTTTAACCTGAGAAAGTATGTCAGAACATGATATATGAGAAATCTGTGCAACAAAACTAAGATTTAAAAAAATATATGATCATTGATTACAGAAAATATGTCAGAACTAAAAAAAAATTGCATTGTATTTGTTTTCACAATTTAAGTGCTTTGTTGTTCTGAGCTGATGAGTTAAAAATAATACATAAGTCCACATGAGCAGTGACATGGGGCAGTTTTCTATCTCCCCTTGCAAGTAAAATACTCTGGACCTTTAGTGAAGAAAATTATCAAGAATACTATAATGCATATTCCCATAGGGGTTGACAGGTGTACGAAAGTTGGCTAGTCCCCCAACATACACAAAGTCACTTTTTTACCCCAAATGCCCCACGGTGCACCCTGCCTCCCAATTTTATTTTTTAACAAGGAAGTAGGTTCTGGAATCTAAATCTAAAATCTAAATAACTGGAAGAGGAAATTGGAAACTAACCAAATAACTATCTAGCATTCTTTATCCCGAAGGTTTATGGCTGCAGCAACACAGGCCTTCCATCTGTCCCTATCTTGGACAAGATCAATCCACTCTTTTCCATCCTTACCAATTTCCTTTAGATCCATCTCAACGTTATCCCTCCATCTTCGTCTTGGCCTTCCTACAGGTCTCTTACCATCAGGCTTCCCAACAAGAATCCTGTAAACTCTTTCCTCTCCATTCGTGCCACATGGCCTTCCCACCTAAGTCATCTTGATTTAATCATTCTAACAATATCTTTACAAGAATACAAATCATGTTGCAAATTATGTAAATTGGAAACATTTTCTGTTTGTCCAATGCAGTGAGGCAGCCAGGATTATTTTTGGAGGAAGCAAATATTTAGTTCATAATCTTTCTTATTTTTTGCTTGATACAATTTGAAAAAACAAGAAACAGTTAGGGTACGTATATGCATACAAAAAAAATACTGGTTTGGAAATTGTTTATAAATGATAGTAACATTTCCTCTTCTTGTCTCTAAAGGAAGTGGATTTTCAGCTCAAAAAAACATCCTCTTAGTGGCACCAGCCCAGGATTCTAAGGCAAGTCACATTCGCCTACTAACACTAATAGTGGCTAATATATTCAAGCAGGCGTACCATTTGAGCTGGGGGTTGAGTTGGAGCTTTTACATTATTGGTGTTGACCCAGCATCACAAGGTCAATTGGAATGTACGGGAATGAAATAGAGTAGTGATGGGACTGGATTCACTCAATGAAAGGTCGATTGATCTATTGGAGGGGCTTGAGCCTCAAAAGATTGTGCCACGGGAATTTTAGTTTTCATTTTAGTGTGCCCCCATATTATTAACTTTAATTTTGATGTAATTTCTTTTCATGTACCACTGAACATACATTTCTTAGAATTTTTCATGAAACGACTTCACTGGACTCGGGGACATAACTAGGTTGATCAATTTGGGCGGGAAGAAATGTCGGAATATTCTCTATCAAACCATTAACAACATTATGTTTATCTACAGGGTGTCTCAAAAGTCTCCACACATATGGGAATAACATTATTTCTTTTCAAGGGAGATGCAAAAAATACCACCGACTCATTCAGAACGCATCCACCTGAATAAATTTAATGGCAGGAATTCATTCACTTGCACCTGGCTCTCTAACGTTCCCACATCAAACACATTGTGTGAGATTTCAATTCTAAAGCGATATTCCCTATGTGTGGGGACATTGGACTTTTGGGACACCCTGTATACAATTTTTGTAATTACAGGGTGGTCCAAAAGTGCAGAACGGGTCGAATAAAACCTAAATGCATGCGGTTATTGAAATTTTTAATACCTAGTTGTGCCATAAGTTCTGATACACATGCCAGGGAGTAGAAATAAAACACAGCACACACAGGTTGACTACTGAAAGGTCAAGGAGCTTTATTGTGCCATTGAATATAAGTGTTAAATCTTAGACCAGGACAGGAAATTTACTTTGGGACCAAATGTCGCTAGTGGGGGAATCGAATAGACACTGTTAACTCATTCTTTAGAAGGATAATACAAAACAGCATTGTGTATTTTATGCTGTTGCAATTGAAACTATATTCTGCTCGAGGGCGATGCAATCAGCTGCTTGCCATGTATTCCTGCCCGTGCATTGTCAAAATATGCGGCGTTCTGCCACGTATTATCGTCACCTATATTTAGTGCCAAAAAATAGCTAAAAAAGCAAACCAGAACAGAATTCCCAGAGCCAATAATTCACGCATAATTTCTCAATTTGTTACTTTTACATGTTTGGAGAGGACCGTGACTGAAGAATTTGATCAGGGACGTCGTTAGGGGGGGCCTGGGGGGGTTTTGGCCCCGGCAGTTTTAACTCTGGCCCCCGCAAACAAAATTTTGATCGATTAAAAATTATCCTAAATTAATACTACATATTATTTTCTGGTAAATTTGTAGCAGAGTTGGAAACACTGTTCCGAAGAAAATCTTCGGAAGCAAATGTAGGACAGCAAGATTCCACCCTTTCCTTGCTTACCAGATTATAACCAAGGTCATAAAATCTGCCTGCTTAGAGGTTATTGCCCTTGCCCTAAGTTCCTGGAAACCAGAGATCCGACCCTTTTGTTGCAAATGACCCTTCCAATACAGATGGAATCAAAGACTCCGCCGTGGCCGAGCGGTCAACAGTAGGTGGTCGAGCGACATAGGCTATGGAGAGAGTTCTCCAGTACTGGCATTGTTCTGAGATTTAAAATTGCTCTATGCTTCAGCTTCAGAGCCACAGATTAGCTTTGTGTTCTTGCTTGCGAGGAAGGTCTGCTATCGGGTTCCTATGGTCACTGTGTATTTGTTCGTGTGTGGGAAGAGTTCTAGCGTTGTTGTGCATTTCCATCTTGAATGGATAAATTTATCAAAACCGGATATTTTAAAACTATCTCAAAACATGTGGAAGATGACGGCAATGAAGAGGGTGTTGGTCCAAGTTCTGACGTTCGAAAGTTAGACAAAACAAGTGAATGTACTAATGTGAAAACAATTACTGATCTTGGGGTAGATAATCCTAGGCAACCACTTTTGCAAAACTATCCAAATACTACGTTCGGTCATTTCAAAAACACTGGTTTGCATCTGCGCCGTGGCTAGAATATAGTGTGGAACTTGACGCATGCTTTTGTTTTCCATGCCGTAAATTTGGCACAGATTCAGGATATGCAGAACCAAATTTCAGGAAAATAGGGGTGTGCAACTGGAAGAAAGCATGTGAAAAAATCAAGGAACACAAAGGAACGTCATACCATCTAAAATGCATGGAACTGTGGGCAAATTACAAAGTGAGTACCAATTAGTTTTGTAAAACAATTATATATATATATGTGTGTGTGTGTGTGTGTGTGTGCGTGTGTGTGTGTTCGTAGATTAAATTTAAAAAATGAAATATGTGTATGTCTGTATCCAGTGTTCAAATTGAAAAAATGCTGAGGGAAAAATTTCACAGCTTCCCTGTTCTAATTTTGAGAATTGTACCTGATAGAAAGCCAACTGCGTTGGGCAGAAATTTCTCTAGGGGAGGGGTTTCAAGAATCCCGTATCTAAAACATACGGACTGATTTATATAAATTTCTTGGGTTCAAAGTAAATAACACAAATTTTCCAATTAGTGTACAAGGTTTCAGTAATCACTGATCTCGTCTCAGTGGACTTTTATTTAATATCAGAATTATTTTTCTTAGAGGAAGGCAAATTAATCAGGAAATATTTTCTCATTAAATATATATTGTAATTTGCAAACCTACAACAGTATTAATTTTAATGTAAAATTTAGTTCAGAAACTGACAATATATATGTTGATATTAATGTAACATTTACTTGAAATTGAAAGAAATGATTGCGTCAAATTCTGAGCAATGGCAAAATATGATCTAGAATATACTTATGAGGGTAAATTCTTTACATGGTCAGGAGTTAAATTAAAAACTCCCCCCCCCCCATTTTAATTCGAACATTGGATGTACTTTGATTTTCGTCAAAGATATGAAACGGTGATACAAGAAATTAATGAATGGACAGTAACAAAATACACGCCTGCCTGTCCAGGGGAGGACATCGCGTAGTGGTAATGTCGTCACCATATAATTCCATATATATCCTTGGTTCGATATCTAGTGGACGCACATAGTGGTTCGGATCAAACTTTAAACTGTACGTCCAGTCCCGATTGGCCTCCTATTTGTGCATGAAGAGGACATAGAACATTTGGGGACAAAATCGTAATTCGGGAGCTAACGTGCTCAGCCACTGAGGCGGCTAAAATTCAATAGGTTTCCATTTTGGCTATTTTACCTTTTTTCCCACCTCGTAGGTAAATTTTTACGACAAGTCGATGTGGATTGATGAATGAAGGAAGGATGGAAAAGTGATGGGAGCATAGACAAACAGAATGAATCACCAATGGCTGGTGGAGGTTTGAACATGGGATCTCTGATTTCGTAGCCCTTTACGCTTACCACTCCGCCACGAACACTGGAATAAATTAAATAAGTAATGCCATGGTTTAGAATGAATGTCGGAGAGAGTGGAAGCCGAGATAATAACATGTACACTAATGCATTGTTGGCCTTGCTAGCAGATGTTAACGGTCTACAGATACCTCGCAGAACGGAGAAATAATTTTTACCTATATTTGCATTGTTTTAAAAAATATATACAGCACTGACGAACGAAGGAACAAAGCTAATCTCCACTGTCTAGAGTAGGGGTTCCCAAATATTTTCGTTTCACGGCGCCCTTCGTGTTTCAAGATTTTTCCACAGCGCCTACGTCATGAATGTAGGCCTATCTAGTACTTGCTTTGATTGACTGAATTGATGTTTTAAGTCCATGCATAGTAAGGCTAATTGGGACTGGACCTACAGTTTAAAGTGGGATCCGAACCACTATGTGACTCCACCGGGTAACGAACCCGGGACCCCTTAATTACAAGGTGGCGAACTCTAACACTACGCCACCGGGGAGGCCCTATCTAACACTTGTAACGCTCTGTTAGTGTGCTTACGTTGCTTGCCTTAAGTTAAAAAATAAACATATTTAAAATTCAGAAACATTTGTTATGTAACAAGTACAAAATAATAACATGTGTTTGGAACAATCATATCGATAACTGAATTTCATTGAAAATATTGGAACATCACGCGGCGGCCCCGTACGCCTACCAGGGCGCACGCTTTGGGAACCACTGGTCTAGAGATTACAATTTCTGTAAAACTGAGTCCTAGGTTTGAATCCTGAAGGAGATATTATTTTCTTTCATTATTACAATAACTTGTCATCGTAATCAAAAATAGTTTAAAGTCCATTTTATGCTCAAATATATTAATTGGAACTGGATTTATAATGTCAATTGGACTCCGACCCATTGTGTAATGTGCCTCCATCGGGACTTGATCCTGGCACTCTTTGGTTATAAGGGAACGTGGTAAACCACACCTGGGAGGCCCGCCGTGGTGAACGTGTCGTTATAAGAAATATGCAATATAAAGCAAAAATGTGAATTTATTGTTGAGAATGTTAAAAAACAACAAGAAAAACCAGAATATTTGAGTCGCTAATAATATTCTGCATATTACATATAATTGTGATGGCCGGTTGCGAGTTTTCCTTCATTAATTGCCATTCATAATCGTCAACATTGCGATTAACTAAAAGTAACAAAAAAGCGGTACAAAATTTGAAAAATAAAATATACATAGAATAAAAAGTAAATGGCAATTAATGAAGGAAAACTCACAAACGAACTGAAAAGAAAGGTAATAACAAGTTGATATTCACTACCTACTTTTGGGCTTTTTGAAGTTGTCATTTTTGGCGCCAATTTACCTGTCTATTTAGCATGGTTTGTGGCTATTATAAACGCGCTCCCTACTGATAACACGAACTGAGACAGAAATAAACAAAGTGTGAAAATACCTAAGTCAGTGTCTTCATGACACTTGTACAAACCACCAACGTCGTTTTGCGATAATGCAGGGTGCAAGTTTAGAGGTGCACAATTTTCGAAAGAAAAGTGGCACGCGTCCTATTTTTCCTATTACATCTCGAGGCATTGGTGTACACATGGGGGAGCTGATGAGGCTACAACTCTCCAGAAACTTTGAGAAAAACAAAATTTTGAAATGAAATCTGTAAAGAACTCGGGGAAAAAAACAAATTGGTAAGTGCAACCCTCACACCCCCTAAAATGACCCTAGATACCATTTCTCTCTTTGAACAACTTTAAAAAGGAATCCCAAAAGTGGTAATTACCAAATATTTTATATTGTCTCTCTCCACCTCCCCTCCGAAAGAAAAACCTGCGTACGTTTGTGTCTGGAGGAGAGTTACAAATCACTCGCGTAATGTAAAGTGCTGCTTGCGCTGGAATACTGCTAGAATTTAAATTTGAAAATAATTTCAATGTTAAAGGCGTCATCATTATTACTATTATTAATATGATTTTGTAACGTCCTATTATTGTTATCATTACGTCCCTGCCTAAATTCGCAGCCAGAAATACGATTGATTGATCGAGTTATTGTTTTAAGTCCACTTTATGCACAGTAAGGCTAATGGGGATTGGACCTACAGTTTAAAGTGGGGTCCGAACCACTACGTGCCTCCACCGGGTGTCGAACCCGGGACCCCTTAATTACAAGGCAACGACGCCACCACTGCGCCATCGAGGAGGCCCAGAAATACGAATAAAACGCGATCTTCTATCTTCAGGAAAGCAACGTCTTGACAAGGCACAAGGCGGTCCTAAGACCAGCACAAAGCTTGAATGGAGACAATACAACAAGCTTGTTCAACAAATGTTGGCGCGAAGGTTGCGGACAACCAAAGGCGGCAAATGCGTCCCAAATACTCTCTGAACTGCCTGTCATAAAATATTCCAGCGAGAGGACAGTCGTCACCTGTCGAACGGTCTTTCTTGCTTTAAGGGAACAAGGGAAAGATGGAGAAGATAAAGGGAAGGAAATGACAATCAAATGGTAGAGAAGACTTATCCCTGGGTTGTACCCCTGCTGTTTGAGAGCACAGTTTCTGAAAGGCAACACGCAAATATGGTTAAATTTTCCCTTCCCCAGTAAATCTTTGTTTCCGATTCATTTTGTTCATTCTGCTAGATTTTGCTTCTATCCAGGGTGCCAAGTACCAGAACGGTCCAATGACCTCGGTGCCCTCGAGCAAGGAATAACTTGAGTGAGGAGGCAGGAGGGCTTTGGGGGAGGGAGGCGGGGCAGATGCAAGAGGACGAAGAAAATGTAGAAGTTTACTTACATGATGACTCGTGAAAGTAAAATTGTTATTCGCGATTAAAATTAACCGATATGCCATCTGCCGGGATTTTCAGGAAGTACTCTAAGTAGGATACGTTGTGTTGAAGTCGTTTAAAGCATGGTGAATATGCGAGAAAGTAAGGTATACTGTTCAGGTTTTTTTGTTGTTTTTTTTGCTCTAAATAGTTTTATGGGTCAGAACAAATTAAAAGTTTTCATGTGTTTCCACCCCGTGGAATCAACAAAATGAAATTTGTTAATAAATCAGGGAAAACGTAATTGACAGAAGATTGGTATGGGGGATATAACACTGTAATTCGGCAAGGAAATTACGAAGAATGCACGAGTCTGCTTACTTTATTTATCGAGAGATAAATATATATTTCCATGAAAGTAAAGTTTTAAATTGTACTTTATAAATAAAGCTTTTTTTTTCGAAAAATCATGAAGCGTCTTAACCAATGCGTCCATGTATTACCGGTGTTACGTATGTGTGAAATTTGGAACAGGTGCAAGTCGATTAAGAGGGAAGATGAAAATAGTTTGAGAATGAATTAATGTCAAATGTAACCAGAAAAAAGTGGATATGCTAATGTTACTGTTTCATTCAGTACGATGTCCTTTTTCAGTGAATATAGCCTGGTCATGAAATCGTGAATATTATTATTAAACCAGCCTTTCTCTTTCGAGAAAGAACTGCAACGATATGTTCGCAATTTTCTCCTGTCCCAGCTTTTCAAGTACAGGTCAATTTCAATTCCTTTATTTTCAAATAATTTCCGAGAACCCCAGTTACATGACGTGCAGATGATACAGCACTGCTTTGGACAACCAGTGCGTATACATGATACATAGTTTCGTCTACATTTTCCGTGTTATTTTTGCCTATCATAATTAAATGCTTCGTTCTCAATACAGCTTCACGTTTGTTAGAGTACCTGGAATTCACATCGCATTCGCAATATTTAAAAATAATGCGTAATTTAAACGTTTTCTACCATACCAGTCATGACAACACGCTGCTCTTTTGTACTACTGCTGAATGTAAACAAAGATCTATCCTACTTAGAGCGGCCATATTGGAAGCGACACTAGCGCTCAGGTGGTAATTTTAATCGCGAATTGCTTGCTTGAAAGAATGAAAGATATGAAATTAGTAATATTTTTCTAGTTTGCTTCGCTCTCAATATAAGCGTTTCTAATAAGTAACAAATTATAATTGTTATCCCAAAAAACAGTGTATGTGTGTGTGCGTGTATGTAATATGTTTTGTTAATGATGACATACTGGATACCAAATAATGTAAAAAGTAAAGTGCTCCCCTGTGCTTTTCACCACGCCATGTAGGCGTATAGAGAGTGTGGAGTTTGGGCTCCATACTTTCTTGATCACGGCCGAAGGTGGCCTCCTTTATCCGCCAGAGTTCCCTCCATGTACCCACTTTATACGACGCTGGGTGGGCGCCCGTGCCGCTTGAACAGATGGGAAAAAATCCCGGTTCACCTCCGCCGGGGATCGAACCCGGGTCTTTCTCATGGTAGTCAGACGCCCTAACGATTGAGTTCTAGGACACCAAATAATGACTAAAACTATATGCGGGAGTGCTCTGAAAATACTAAATAGTTAAAATCTGAAAATGTGTTGTGCTTATTGATACATAGAAATTATTCTCAGTTGTAATTAATAATGGTAATTATGAAAATATTTCGTTGTGGAATTGTATTGCAATTAAAGAACAGGTATAACAGTTTTTTCAGTGATTTTATAGTAAAAACAGTATGCTATTCAGCGCAGCTTTGTGTTTGTGTGAATTCACTGAAAACCGCAAAAGTAGCTTCTCTACGCCTAGCTGTATCTTTTCTTCGTGTTATTATTGCTGGAGCCAGAAGTGTGTTTTTCTTGCATGTCTCAGCAGAGAGGAATTTTCAAAAACATCTCTCCTCTGAAAGTGCTAAGCAGATTTCGTAAATTCTGAAAAATGAATATGTGTAAGATTTCATCTGTAGGTTTGTTTGTTTGATTTGTTGTCTTCACTTTATGCACAGAAAGGCTAATCAGGACTGGACCTACAGTTTAAAGTGGGATCCGAACCACTGTGCCATTATCTCCACCGGATATTGAACCCGGGACCCATTGATTACAAGGCGACGACCTTACCACTACACCATCGGCGAGGCCCTTTCACCTGTAGGTTTGGAAGAATCCTCATGATGGTTGCATTTGTAGCTGTGTTGAAAATAAATGTAGTAGTTTTGTCTTTCCGGAAACTTAATATCAAATATCTTGACAGACAATAATGCAATCCACAGGAGGATTCTCCAGAATAGCTAAATAGGAAAAATCCTGCACAGAATAATTTATCAGATGTCAAGAAATCAGCTTAGCACTTCCACAGTAGTTTCGATAAAAAAGAAGAAGTTGTCATTGAGACAGGCAGAAAGTAAAGTACATTAAGAAAACTGTAAAGTAATAGTTTAATAGTAGTACTTTCATAAATTGATTTGCTTCCTGAAAATTCTTGAACTCTGTTTATTTGACCTCCAGTATTCACATATATATTATATACACTTCGTAGTAGTTTTATATACCAATGCACTATATATGTAGCAATATTATAATGTAATATAATGTACATATAAAACATTATATATATATATATATGTGTGTGTGTGTGTGTGTGTGTGTGTGTGTGTGTGTGTGTGTGTATCACACAGAGTTGTTTAACTTTACTGTCTGGTAATATTTACATAGGAACAAATTTTAGATTTGGCCCCTCCGAACTGATCAACCTAGCTACGTCCCTGACTTTGATACACAAAAGGCGAGAGAGAAATTTAACTAATCTTGGATTTGTTGGATTACTACGCATCAATTCAACTTTATTTTTTGAGAAATTTGTGACCAAGGCAAATTTATTGTATAAAAAATTAAAACTAAAAACGAAGCTTCTTGCTAATTACATTTATTTGAAAGTAATACGCGCGTTACATTTTTGCTGCATGTTTGAGTATAAACAATCACGAAAAATTACCGCCATTTCCAGATGGCACAACATTGTCATTAATTGTATGCAATGTTAAATGCCCGCTATTGTTTGAAACGAAGTCTCAGCATGCGATCTTCCAAAAGACCCCATAAGGGATCAGAATGTCAGAATTAATAAGCTTTTTAGGTTCAGAATAAAATTGAATAAAAGTTTATTATATGGAAACCTCACTAGAAAACATCCTTCCAAAATGGCCGAGATAGAGAATGTATGGGGCCCTACCAGCTTTTTTAACGACATCCAACTCTGTAGCATCCGCCACTGTACGCATGGCATCTTTATTAATGCTGAGCAGCCGTAAACATATATGATTGGTTAATAAGAAAGTCGCGAAAAACATACGTTTATTTATTGAGGGCGATTTTCATAACATAAGTGTATTATATGTAACCTATTTTTTTTAGAAAAAATGTTTCGAAAAAGAATATATATAAAAGCACGTTACACGTTTATTTTACTTGGCTTTCTGCCCAACGGCGAAGTGAAACTCTATCCACCACACGGACAAATTCAGACATGAAACAACAATAAAACTGTTCTCTCTTTCGAGCACATTTGCGCCAGCGTTGCCATATGCTTCACAATAAAAAGTTCTCCGAGACAACATCCAGGGTATCACCAAGCAAACGAATATTAGCATTGAACACGAATTTCTCGAAATGTCAGTGTTAATAAATTATTTTTTTATGAAATATTTAGTATTTAATGTTATTACAAAAAGAAAACAACCGGCTTACATCGATGATAAAAGTAGTGTGGCAAATGTTTCAATCTTTATTTTCTCTTTTGTTTCTATCTTCCTCTGTGTGAACATTTTCTTCTTTCTCAGTTTCCCCTGCTTGCCCCCTGGACCCTTAATTTTCGGATGTTACTTATAATGTTTCCTTATATGTAATCATTATTACATTTAGAATTTAAATTGTAACCAACATTAACGTTTTCAAGTGATGATACGAAATGTCAGAATTAATAAGCTTTTCAGGCTCAGAACTGTGTAATAATACCACATTTGAAAACAAACGCATTGTTGTTTGCTTGCTTGTTGTATCAGATCCAATGCGTCGTAACTGTCCAGGTTAGGCGTATAGTATTGGCCTGATTTGGGTTTCAAAGTTTGCTTTTCTATCAATAAAACAATAGCAATTTACTATTAGACCCTTCAGAAGTCGCTCGAGAGACTACAAAGTCACCCCTGAATGGTGACACTATTCCATTGTCTGTGTTGTAATAAAATGGCATAGATTCAGTTATATTTTACACTATAGTTAGAATTCATTATTTTCCTGTCTAATAGAAGATTGGGATAAATAAATCTTGCTATCGATACAACGTGAAAACACAAATTTTCGTGTATGTATTTATATACACCCAAAAGTTGGGGTGTTTACTAACCTAACATGTGTGTGTGGGGGGGGAATTCCCGACGTGTTGGGAAATCTCAAAGATCGCCCTGTTCCTCTGTAAAAATACAATATCAGAACGATTGTAGATCCTGAAATTGTATCTTTAACTTGAAAATTTGGTTCAACCCCCCCGAAACTTCTGGCATGTGGGATTAATGGAAGGAGCAATTGTCAGATGGAGCATCACTGCAGCGTTTCAAAAATGTTGTACGATTACACAGTTCTGAACCTGAAAAGCTTATTAACCGTGAATTGCTATATGTACGTAATAAGTAAAAATTTCAATTCAAAAATTTTCCCGTCCTTTTCAGACTCAGAACTGTAATAATACAACATTTTTTCTTCTTGTATAAATGAATGGGTTGTCTCTGGAGAAAAAAAAATGCATACGCTAGTGACCTCATATATACACATTGCAGGTGTGCATTAGCAATAATTCATTACGTTGCACTCGTCAACTTCCTTTTGTTTTCGATAATGCTAATATTCGTTTGAAACTCATTTTCTACACAAACCAAACTTGTGATTTTTGCTTTTTATAGTTACATCACCATCGAGGCCCATAATTCGAATGAGTATTGTAACAACGCTACCAAGCGGATCTTGGTAATATGTATTCATTGATTGATTGGCTTCCTTTATTTTAAGAGCAGGGGGATAATGGGAAGAAATAGGAGAGAAAATTTTACATCGGAGTAATTTTTGTTGTTGTATTAGTGTGTTCCTTAATGATTTAGCTCCTTCCCTTGCATCCGATATGTACACAACTCGTAGGCAAAAACTGTGTACTTCAGTACACATTTGTTTTTTCGAGAAATTCGTGTTCAGTGCTAATAAGGTCGCTATACAGTAAAACCTCGATAATCCGGAAGTAGATGGTATCACCGCCAAGGACTGTTTGTGCCCTCGGGCGTTTAATATTCGCAATTTATTCGCATGTACTTATAACTAATTTGCACGGGTTTTAATTAATTTGCACGTACTTAGAACTAATTTGCACGTACTTAGAATTCATTTGCATGTACTTAGAGTACTTTACATTTATGTATTTGCATGTTTATAACTTTTTATGAATATATATTTATTTATTTTATGAAAAATATGTATATAGAAGGTAATTAGAGGTACTAAACGCTATGCATATGGTTTTATATTTATTACTGCAAAGTATGTAATGTATAAATCGATAATATTAATGTTTATAATATTGAAAATAAGTTTTCTATGGTTTATGAACCGCTATGATCGGTGGTAATGGGTGTAGGTACAAGTCCAATTACGATTGGGGACGGTCCCGGTACTCGAACCCGCGATATGTAACGTTATTAATTAGTACTATGTAATTTTGTATGTTATTATGGTATGAAACACGATGATCTCAGACGCTAGACAGAATACTGTCTCTGAATCTCGACTCCGCTCTGATGCCAGACAGAGAGAAAGAATTAATATTCAGCGCAGGTAGAGAAGAAAGGAATTTTGGGGAGTGTGCGTTCAAGGTCAAATGACGTCACAACGTCAGAACAAAGGAAGAACCTGATTGTCCAATCAGAGAACGCGTCGGTAGATTTTCAGAACCGGTTTTTCCAAGGTTAACCAGTACGCAATAACAGGGGAAAGCTATGCAATACTGTAGGGCAGGGGAGGGATTGAGCCAGACAACAAAGGATGTCTAGAATGCGCAGCAAGGGTCAAATCTCTGAAGCTATGCGGTTTCCGCCGCCAATTAATATTCCGCTCAGGTTTGCCTTCAAGGCACAGGACGCTCTAGCGCAGGGTTTTTTTATCTGTACTATGAAGAAGGGAGACCTATTAGGGACGGGGCCTACAGTTTTCACCATTTGCTTTTATCACGGGGTAACGAACCTAGGACCCTTTGATTATTGATTTAGGTAGTAAATGTATGTTACTGTGTGCTATTTAACTTAATTTTGAGTTTATTTTTTACCAAACTTTGACTTTATGTCAAATCTTTTACAAGTTTTTATGTATTTTTACCAAAATAACACTATTTATACTATTCAGGCAACATTTTTTATTAAATTCTGGACTCGCAAAGATATTTTTACAACTTTTTAACTTATTATTTTACAATTTTATGTTAATTTTTTTACCAAAATAACACTATTTGTACTATTCAGGCAACATTTTTTATTAAATTTTGGACTCACAAAGATATTTTTTCAACTTTTAACTTATTATTTTACAATTTTATACCTATTTTTAACCTAAATAACACTATTTGTACTATTCAAGCAACATTTTTATTAAATTTTGCACTCACAAAAAACATTTTTACAACTTTTTAACTTATTATTTTACAACTTTATGTTAATTTTTTTACCAAAATAACACTATTTGTACTATTCAGGCAACATTTTTTATTAAATTTTGCACTCACAAAGACATTTTTTTCAACTTTTAACTTATTATTTTACAACTTTATGTTAATTTTTACCAAAATAACACTATTTGTACTATTCAGGCAACATTTTTTATTAAATTTTGTATTTACAAAGAGATTTTTTCAACTTTTAATTTATTATTTACAAGTTTATGCCTATTTTTTTACTCAAATAACACAATTCAATCTGTTCAGGAAAGACTTTTAGTTACATTTTCGACACACAAAGTGTGTGTTCTCAACTTCTATCTGTTTATTTCACAAGTTTAGGCTTATTATTACCAAAATAACACAATTCAATCTGTTCAGGAAAGACTTTTAGTCGCATTTTCGACACACAGAGTGTGTGTTCTCAACTTCTATCTGTTTATTTCACAAGTTTAGGCTTATTTTTACCAAAATAACACTATTTATACTATTCAGGAAAGACTTTTAGTTATATTTTCGACACACAAAGTGTGTGATCTCAACTTCTATCTGTTTATTTCACAAGTTTAGGCTTATTATTACCAAAATAATACAATTCAATCTGTTCAGGAAAGACTTTTAGTTCTCAACTGCTATCTGTTTATTTCACAAGTCTAGGCTTATTATTACCAAAATAACACAATTCAGTCTGTTCAGGAAAGACTTGTAGTTACATTTTCGACACACTAAGTGTGTGTTCTCAACTTCTATTTGTTTATTTCACAAGTTTAGCCTAATATTACTCAAATAACACAATTTAATCCAGTCAGGAAGGATTGGTTATTATATTTTGGATGCACAAAGAGATGTTTTCAACTTTTTTGCTGATTTTTTGCAGGGTATGTATTAATTTTTATTTATTTTGTTTTGTATTATATATACATTTACAAATTTTTAACTTAGAGTTTATTATTTATTTAAATTTTTTCGAAAACACTAAAGAAAAAGTACTTTTAGCTAAAATGTAAGCCACAGAATATATATTATTATTATTATTATTATTATTATTATTAGGGTTTACTGATTTTTACTATGCTATTTTTGGATCTGTATTTCTATATGTATTTATTTAGGTCAGGTTACGCCTGCTACGTAGGAAAGTTTGTTTATTTTAGAGTTTGCTGAGTATTTTGTTACTGTTGTACTAGGTAAAAGTTTTCTAAATATATCAGGTAGGGCTCCATTCATATACTTTTGTTTTTGCTATTTTGGAGATGATGCGATCAGCATCACTCTCCATCTGCTTTTTATTTTATGTACCCAATATTATTTTGAGGCTTAGTGAATTCTAGAGCCTATTTATGCAGGAGAGAGGGCTTGAAAATTCTGATCTCAGATAACCCACAACTTTTTGTCAGAGTATTTTAAAGGATATTTTATATTTATTATGTGCCACTAGAATATCAAAGCTTGCTTAATTTTTATGTCTGTAACGCTGTTATTGTATTTCTAGCTAAGATTTACTGGATAAAGTACACGAAATGTTTAACATTTCGACTATTTGCCAAATTTTTAGTGTAACAAAAATTATTGTGTGTCTATGAGGTCTGAAACCCCTTTACCGAGGAGTCCACAACTGGACGCTTACCAACATTGTTTATTTTCTTTTTAAATATAACCATTTATAAATATATTGACAATTCACAGGACAAAACGAAGTTCACAGACGACTGACTATATGAACCATAGGTCCACTTGCTAAACTTTTTTTCTATGCTAGAAGAATAATTTAGCCTTATAGCCTTTTTCAAGGTATTTTTGAAGTATTTCTGGTTTTTTGGGTGCATCAACACTTGGGTTATTTCCATTTGGTTTATTATACAAGGCTACAATCACTATCTGAACACTGAAATCCTCTGATTGAAACTAAAAGCTTAGGCTGTAACTAGAGACTTAGTATGGATATCGACAATTTATAGGACAACACGAACCTTACAAAGGATTATAGGTGATGTAGGCCCACACGCCAGAGCCTTATTAACCTGCAAGAAGCATTTACAGCTAATGCTACGAGGAAATGAGGTTGATTTTTACTGTTTCACAAAAGTGCTATCTGTTATACACCCAATATTTGCTTTTTCAAGTAACTACATGTACCAGAAGCACTTACAGGCCAACTCTAACTAGACTTCGACTTATTCTATATCAGGTGCTAAATTTATAAAGAACTATGATTGTGTATATTTCTGAGGAAGTACGCAAAAGCAGATTACCAGATTAAAGTATCTGAAAAACAGATTTTTCTATGCAAGTATATTTTTATTGACTGGATTATTTAACAGATCAAACAGGAAGACTGCAAAATTCATTAAATGTAGTTCTATAGTATAGGTGGTTTCAGAGATATAAAAATAACAAATATAAGATTTCGCTTTTTTTTTTTTTTTTTGCTTCAGAGGCTAATCGCGACGCTAAGGGTAAATGGCCAGGAAATGTAACGGAGGAAAAACAATCCCAAAAGTTATGGGCTGCATGTAAGTTAATACCACAGAGATATTACAGTAGGTGTAGGTTCTTCCACCAGAACATTTCTATCATAATAATACTGGTTATGCTGTACTGTTAGCTAAAGATGCTGATATTTGAGAAACTTAAAAGCTTATTTGCAAAATTTTAGATAAATAATAATCTGTTAGACTGTAAACATATTTTATATCCATTCTGCAAAAGATCCGATGACAAAATTTAAAAATTGTTATCGCCCAGACAGGGACTCGAACCCTGGACAGATAGGTTAAAAGCCTAACGCTATACCAACTAAGCTATCTGGGCACAAGGTATTCTTTTTTTTGAAAAGTTAGTTATGTTAAGAAATATATTGAAACACTTGAGAACACTTTTGGTCTGGTTCGACAGACAAGGAGACAACATTTCTAAATTTTTACAGACTGGGTGTATTTTTCCACTATAGAGGTCTTCACTATATGTAATTCGAAACGCTAAAGTTCAGCTAGCTTCCAAAATTGAGGTAAAGATTGTGTTTGGCGAGATTAACAAGTTACAATTATATCCAGTTACAGACAAATAAAGCTAAAACTCTTAGATTTACTGTACTAGCCAAGTTTTAGTAACATTTTCTTCACTTTAGTACAAATACCAAAGAAATAGGTATATTTTATTTATAATTTGACAAAATGTACTAGTATTTAATTTACAAAGTTAGGTAAAAAGCAGTATTTTTAAAAAAATATTGTTACTGCCTTCAAATTTTATGTTATTTAGCCACTAACAACTGATTTACACTGTTTGGCATCCTTTAAATAGGAAAAGAAGGAATTATTTGTTTATTATTTTTACTTTATATTTATATTTATTTAAGAAAACAATTCTACAGTTTAACTTAATTTTAACAAATTGTTACTAATTTATATATCAAAGTTATGTTATTTAGAGTGTATCAAGGCGTATAAAGTTAATATTTGTACTTATCAGTTCAACTAACAATTATATTTTACACACAAAAGATGATGTTTACAGTTAAATTACTTGAATCAGAGAATAATATTTTACAGTAATTGATTCATTCAGCACTAGTCAGTACTTTTATGCTTCAGAAAGTTTTCTTAATTTTCTATTACGCATGCTATTTTGGGCTATTTTTAAAATGTATTTCTAAGGCAAACTGGTTTAATTTTCTGCTTATAATGCAAAGTTGACATAGTTTTCGCACAATGCATTGTACATTTGTTATATTCTCTACTTACAATTCAAATATTATGCTTATTTAATGTATAACTAACTAACTCTCTAGCCTTCTTAAACCCGAAGGTTCATGGCTGCATCAACACATGCCTTTCATCTGTTCCTGTCCTGAGCAAGATCTATATACTCCTTTTCTTCCCTACCAATTTCCTTTAGGTCCATTTCTACATTATCCCTGTCTGTCTATTGGTTTTTTACCATCAGGTTTCCCAACAAGAATCCTGTATACTCTTCTTTCCTCTCCCATTTGTACCACAGGATCTACACACCTAAGTCTTTTTGATTTAATCATTCTAATAATATCTGGACATGAATACAAATTATGTACTTCCAAATTATGTATTCTTCTCCACTCATCTGCCTCGTCATCTGTTTTAGGTCCAAATATTTTCCTAAGGATTTTATTTTCAAATACTCTCAATTTATGTTTCTAGCTTATACTGTAGTTATTATATCTTTTTCTATCAGCTTATTTTGAAATTAATATTATTAGGTATAGTCTTTGATTTATAACTATATTGCTTTTTTATCAATTTATCTAAGAGTACACGCAGACAAACACATGTGTTCACACTTTTATGTAAATAGATATGCCTTTTTCAATATTTTAGTATGAAGATTGCACTTTAGCTATTTAAGCAAGGGTAGGAAAGGTAGGATTTCTGAGAATTTGTTGCAGGATTTTGTTGTCCAAGTATAGATGAGAACTGAGCTGGGAGACTGTTTTGAACCTTTTCATGAGAGTTTGCATGTGAACTGTATGCAAATTGAGCACTATTGACTGTGCATGCTTCTAAGTTTTGCTGTTATTTTACATCAAGTCTGTGAGACTGTAGTCAGTTTTCCCATTTCAAGTAGTTTTTATTGATTGTATTTGTATATGTTGTGGGGACTTAGCAGTTTTATGTTATGAGGCAGTTTGTTGTAGAATATTTTTACATGATTGTTTTGAGATATTGAGTGTCTGCTGTTTTACTTGTAATTATTTTCCTTCTTGTGTTGTGTATTTGACTATATTTTGTCCAAGTTCGTAGTATTTAGAATAATTGTTATTGACTTGTAGATGTAGGGAGTAATAATCCTTTGCAAGATGCCCTATACTTTAGTCTGAATATTATTCTTAGTGTTCACTTTTGAAGCCTTAGTATTCCGGTAGTATTATTAATGTAGAGGTAAATTAGGCTGAAACGTAGGCATTTTTTCTGATAAATTATACTCACTTAGTTGTTTCAGCACATAGAAGTTGCATGATGGTTTACTGCTGATGATGTTAATTTGTTCTTCTTATGTAGTACGTATGATGTAGCTTACTTGAGTAACTGGAATTTTCTACTGAAAAAAGGATTGCTTGTCTATTTTATTCCTATGTTGTTGAGTTTGTCCATAAGCAAGCCATGTTTTTTACTCTATCCTATGCCTTGGAAGAATCTAGATATATTGTGTTTGCAGTTTTATGTTTCTCTAAGGTTTCAGCTATGTAGTTTTTAAACTGTGCTATGGGTGTGACTATTGACTTCTCTTTCTGGATGCCATGTTGGTTTCTGTGTATTCCTCTTGCTGCTTGAATTTGACTTAGGTTGTTTGCTTGTTTTCTTAGATCTTTATTTGTTTATTTGTTCAGTATTTTTTATTTTTTTTGAATTTTAATTATTTTAATTTTACATTAACTAACATATTTTACTTTAACAAACTAATTTACTCTAGTATAAAAACTTCTACTAACAAAAATGTACTATTATAACTTTTAATTTTAGAAAATTGTATTTTTAAAACTTTAACTTTGAAAAAATGATTTTTAATTACTTTAATTTTACATTAACTAACAAATTTTACATTAACAACAAAATAATTTGCCCTAGTATAAAAATTTCTACTAACAAAAATATACTATTATAACTTTTAATTTTAGAAAATTGTATTTTTAAAATTTTAACTTTGAAAAATTGAATTTTAACACACTTTGACTTTAACAATGTACTTTGAATTTTTTTATGTAAAAGAATATAAAAAAATAAAAAATACTGAACAAATAAACAAATAAAGATCTAAGAAAACAAGCAAACAACCTAAGTCAAATTCAAGCAGCAAGAGGAATACACAGAAACCAACATGGCATCCAGAAAGAGAAGTCAATAGTCACACCCATAGCACAGTTTAAAAACTACATAGCTGAAACCTTAGAGAAACATAAAACTGCAAACACAATATATCTAGATTCTTCCAAGGCATAGGATAGAGTAAAAAACATGGCTTGCTTATGGACAAACTCAACAACATAGGAATAAAATAGACAAGCAATCCTTTTTTCAGTAGAAAATTCCAGTTACTCAAGTAAGCTACATCATACGTACTACATAAGAAGAACAAATTAACATCATCAGCAGTAAACCATCATGCAACTTCTATGTGCTGAAACAACTAAGTGAGTATAATTTATCAGAAAAAATGCCTACGTTTCAGCCTAATTTACCTCTACATTAATAATACTACCGGAATACTAAGGCTTCAAAAGTGAACACTAAGAATAATATTCAGACTAAAGTATAGGGCATCTTGCAAAGGATTATTACTCCCTACATCTACAAGTCAATAACAATTATTCTAAATACTACGAACTTGGACAAAATATAGTCAAATACACAACACAAGAAGGAAAATAATTACAAGTAAAACAGCAGACACTCAATATCTCAAAACAATCATGTAAAAATATTCTACAACAAACTGCCTCATAACATAAAACTGCTAAGTCCCCACAACATATACAAATACAATCAATAAAAACTACTTGAAATGGGAAAACTGACTACAGTCTCACAGACTTGATGTAAAATAACAGCAAAACTTAGAAGCATGCACAGTCAATAGTGCTCAATTTGCATACAGTTCACATGCAAACTCTCATGAAAAGGTTCAAAACAGTCTCCCAGCTCAGTTCTCATCTATACTTGGACAACAAAATCCTGCAACAAATTCTCAGAAATCCTACCTTTCCTACCCTTGCTTAAATAGCTAAAGTGCAATCTTCATACTAAAATATTGAAAAAGGCATATCTATTTACATAAAAGTGTGAACACATGTGTTTGTCTGCGTGTACTCTTAGATAAATTGATAAAAAAGCAATATAGTTATAAATCAAAGACTATACCTAATAATATTAATTTCAAAATAAGCTGATAGAAAAAGATATAATAACTACAGTATAAGCTAGAAACATAAATTGAGAGTATTTGAAAATAAAATCCTTAGGAAAATATTTGGACCTAAAACAGATGACGAGGCAGATGAGTGGAGAAGAATACATAATTTGGAAGTACATAATTTGTATTCATGTCCAGATATTATTAGAATGATTAAATCAAAAAGACTTAGGTGTGTAGATCCTGTGGTACAAATGGGAGAGGAAAGAAGAGTATACAGGATTCTTGTTGGGAAACCTGATGGTAAAAAACCAATAGACAGACAGGGATAATGTAGAGATGGACCTAAAGGAAATTGGTAGGGAAGAAAAGGAGTATATAGATCTTGCTCAGGACAGGAACAGATGAAAGGCATGTGTTGATGCAGCCATGAACCTTCGGGTTTAAGAAGGCTAGAGAGTTAGTTAGTTATACATTAAATAAGCATAATATTTGAATTGTAAGTAGAGAATATAACAAATGTACAATGCATTGTGCGAAAACTATGTCAACTTTGCATTATAAGCAGAAAATTAAACCAGTTTGCCTTAGAAATACATTTTAAAAATAGCCCAAAATAGCATGCGTAATAGAAAATTAAGAAAACTTTCTGAAGCATAAAAGTACTGACTAGTGCTGAATGAATCAATTACTGTAAAATATTATTCTCTGATTCAAGTAATTTAACTGTAAACATCATCTTTTGTGTGTAAAATATAATTGTTAGTTGAACTGATAAGTACAAATATTAACTTTATACGCCTTGATACACTCTAAATAACATAACTTTGATATATAAATTAGTAACAATTTGTTAAAATTAAGTTAAACTGTAGAATTGTTTTCTTAAATAAATATAAATATAAAGTAAAAATAATAAACAAATAATTCCTTCTTTTCCTATTTAAAGGATGCCAAACAGTGTAAATCAGTTGTTAGTGGCTAAATAACATAAAATTTGAAGGCAGTAACAATATTTTTTTAAAAATACTGCTTTTTACCTAACTTTGTAAATTAAATACTAGTACATTTTGTCAAATTATAAATAAAATATACCTATTTCTTTGGTATTTGTACTAAAGTGAAGAAAATGTTACTAAAACTTGGCTAGTACAGTAAATCTAAGAGTTTTAGCTTTATTTGTCTGTAACTGGATATAATTGTAACTTGTTAATCTCGCCAAACACAATCTTTACCTCAATTTTGGAAGCTAGCTGAACTTTAGCGTTTCGAATTACATATAGTGAAGACCTCTATAGTGGAAAAATACACCCAGTCTGTAAAAATTTAGAAATGTTGTCTCCTTGTCTGTCGAACCAGACCAAAAGTGTTCTCAAGTGTTTCAATATATTTCTTAACATAACTAACTTTTCAAAAAAAAGAATACCTTGTGCCCAGATAGCTTAGTTGGTATAGCGTTAGGCTTTTAACCTATCTGTCCAGGGTTCGAGTCCCTGTCTGGGCGATAACAATTTTTAAATTTTGTCATCGGATCTTTTGCAGAATGGATATAAAATATGTTTACAGTCTAACAGATTATTATTTATCTAAAATTTTGCAAATAAGCTTTTAAGTTTCTCAAATATCAGCATCTTTAGCTAACAGTACAGCATAACCAGTATTATTATGATAGAAATGTTCTGGTGGAAGAACCTACACCTACTGTAATATCTCTGTGGTATTAACTTACATGCAGCCCATAACTTTTGGGATTGTTTTTCCTCCGTTACATTTCCTGGCCATTTACCCTTAGCGTCGCGATTAGCCTCTGAAGCAAAAAAAAAAAAAAAAGCGAAATCTTATATTTGTTATTTTTATATCTCTGAAACCACCTATACTATAGAACTACATTTAATGAATTTTGCAGTCTTCCTGTTTGATCTGTTAAATAATCCAGTCAATAAAAATATACTTGCATAGAAAAATCTGTTTTTCAGATACTTTAATCTGGTAATCTGCTTTTGCGTACTTCCTCAGAAATATACACAATCATAGTTCTTTATAAATTTAGCACCTGATATAGAATAAGTCGAAGTCTAGTTAGAGTTGGCCTGTAAGTGCTTCTGGTACATGTAGTTACTTGAAAAAGCAAATATTGGGTGTATAACAGATAGCACTTTTGTGAAACAGTAAAAATCAACCTCATTTCCTCGTAGCATTAGCTGTAAATGCTTCTTGCAGGTTAATAAGGCTCTGGCGTGTGGGCCTACATCACCTATAATCCTTTGTAAGGTTCGTGTTGTCCTATAAATTGTCGATATCCATACTAAGTCTCTAGTTACAGCCTAAGCTTTTAGTTTCAATCAGAGGATTTCAGTGTTCAGATAGTGATTGTAGCCTTGTATAATAAACCAAATGGAAATAACCCAAGTGTTGATGCACCCAAAAAACCAGAAATACTTCAAAAATACCTTGAAAAAGGCTATAAGGCTAAATTATTCTTCTAGCATAGAAAAAAAGTTTAGCAAGTGGACCTATGGTTCATATAGTCAGTCGTCTGTGAACTTCGTTTTGTCCTGTGAATTGTCAATATATTTATAAATGGTTATATTTAAAAAGAAAATAAACAATGTTGGTAAGCGTCCAGTTGTGGACTCCTCGGTAAAGGGGTTTCAGACCTCATAGACACACAATAATTTTTGTTACACTAAAAATTTGGCAAATAGTCGAAATGTTAAACATTTCGTGTACTTTATCCAGTAAATCTTAGCTAGAAATACAATAACAGCGTTACAGACATAAAAATTAAGCAAGCTTTGATATTCTAGTGGCACATAATAAATATAAAATATCCTTTAAAATACTCTGACAAAAAGTTGTGGGTTATCTGAGATCAGAATTTTCAAGCCCTCTCTCCTGCATAAATAGGCTCTAGAATTCACTAAGCCTCAAAATAATATTGGGTACATAAAATAAAAAGCAGATGGAGAGTGATGCTGATCGCATCATCTCCAAAATAGCAAAAACAAAAGTATATGAATGGAGCCCTACCTGATATATTTAGAAAACTTTTACCTAGTACAACAGTAACAAAATACTCAGCAAACTCTAAAATAAACAAACTTTCCTACGTAGCAGGCGTAACCTGACCTAAATAAATACATATAGAAATACAGATCCAAAAATAGCATAGTAAAAATCAGTAAACCCTAATAATAATAATAATAATAATAATAATAATATATATTCTGTGGCTTACATTTTAGCTAAAAGTACTTTTTCTTTAGTGTTTTCGAAAAAATTTAAATAAATAATAAACTCTAAGTTAAAAATTTGTAAATGTATATATAATACAAAACAAAATAAATAAAAATTAATACATACCCTGCAAAAAATCAGCAAAAAAGTTGAAAACATCTCTTTGTGCATCCAAAATATAATAACCAATCCTTCCTGACTGGATTAAATTGTGTTATTTGAGTAATATTAGGCTAAACTTGTGAAATAAACAAATAGAAGTTGAGAACACACACTTAGTGTGTCGAAAATGTAACTACAAGTCTTTCCTGAACAGACTGAATTGTGTTATTTTGGTAATAATAAGCCTAGACTTGTGAAATAAACAGATAGCAGTTGAGAACTAAAAGTCTTTCCTGAACAGATTGAATTGTATTATTTTGGTAATAATAAGCCTAAACTTGTGAAATAAACAGATAGAAGTTGAGATCACACACTTTGTGTGTCGAAAATATAACTAAAAGTCTTTCCTGAATAGTATAAATAGTGTTATTTTGGTAAAAATAAGCCTAAACTTGTGAAATAAACAGATAGAAGTTGAGAACACACACTCTGTGTGTCGAAAATGCGACTAAAAGTCTTTCCTGAACAGATTGAATTGTGTTATTTTGGTAATAATAAGCCTAAACTTGTGAAATAAACAGATAGAAGTTGAGAACACACACTTTGTGTGTCGAAAATGTAACTAAAAGTCTTTCCTGAACAGATTGAATTGTGTTATTTGAGTAAAAAAATAGGCATAAACTTGTAAATAATAAATTAAAAGTTGAAAAAATCTCTTTGTAAATACAAAATTTAATAAAAAATGTTGCCTGAATAGTACAAATAGTGTTATTTTGGTAAAAATTAACATAAAGTTGTAAAATAATAAGTTAAAAGTTGAAAAAAATGTCTTTGTGAGTGCAAAATTTAATAAAAAATGTTGCCTGAATAGTACAAATAGTGTTATTTTGGTAAAAAAATTAACATAAAGTTGTAAAATAATAAGTTAAAAAGTTGTAAAAATGTTTTTTGTGAGTGCAAAATTTAATAAAAATGTTGCTTGAATAGTACAAATAGTGTTATTTAGGTTAAAAATAGGTATAAAATTGTAAAATAATAAGTTAAAAGTTGAAAAAATATCTTTGTGAGTCCAAAATTTAATAAAAAATGTTGCCTGAATAGTACAAATAGTGTTATTTTGGTAAAAAAATTAACATAAAATTGTAAAATAATAAGTTAAAAAGTTGTAAAAATATCTTTGCGAGTCCAGAATTTAATAAAAAATGTTGCCTGAATAGTATAAATAGTGTTATTTTGGTAAAAATACATAAAAACTTGTAAAAGATTTGACATAAAGTCAAAGTTTGGTAAAAAATAAACTCAAAATTAAGTTAAATAGCACACAGTAACATACATTTACTACCTAAATCAATAATCAAAGGGTCCTAGGTTCGTTACCCCGTGATAAAAGCAAATGGTGAAAACTGTAGGCCCCGTCCCTAATAGGTCTCCCTTCTTCATAGTACAGATAAAAAAACCCTGCGCTAGAGCGTCCTGTGCCTTGAAGGCAAACCTGAGCGGAATATTAATTGGCGGCGGAAACCGCATAGCTTCAGAGATTTGACCCTTGCTGCGCATTCTAGACATCCTTTGTTGTCTGGCTCAATCCCTCCCCTGCCCTACAGTATTGCATAGCTTTCCCCTGTTATTGCGTACTGGTTAACCTTGGAAAAACCGGTTCTGAAAATCTACCGACGCGTTCTCTGATTGGACAATCAGGTTCTTCCTTTGTTCTGACGTTGTGACGTCATTTGACCTTGAACGCACACTCCCCAAAATTCCTTTCTTCTCTACCTGCGCTGAATATTAATTCTTTCTCTCTGTCTGGCATCAGAGCGGAGTCGAGATTCAGAGACAGTATTCTGTCTAGCGTCTGAGATCATCGTGTTTCATACCATAATAACATACAAAATTACATAGTACTAATTAATAACGTTACATATCGCGGGTTCGAGTACCGGGACCGTCCCCAATCGTAATTGGACTTGTACCTACACCCATTACCACCGATCATAGCGGTTCATAAACCATAGAAAACTTATTTTCAATATTATAAACATTAATATTATCGATTTATACATTACATACTTTGCAGTAATAAATATAAAACCATATGCATAGCGTTTAGTACCTCTAATTACCTTCTATATACATATTTTTCATAAAATAAATAAATATATATTCATAAAAAGTTATAAACATGCAAATACATAAATGTAAAGTACTCTAAGTACATGCAAATGAATTCTAAGTACGTGCAAATTAGTTCTAAGTACGTGCAAATTAATTAAAACCCGTGCAAATTAGTTATAAGTACATGCGAATAAATTGCGAATATTAAACGCCCGAGGGCACAAACAGTCCTTGGCGGTGATACCATCTACTTCCGGACTCCGAAAAAAATTCAGGAATTGGGATCTCTTTGGAGGTTTGCAGTAAACGTTCTGTAACAACTTCCCAATCCCCATGCTAGTATAAGTTACGCTAGATTAAGCCGATTATACAAGCTCTTCCTATGGCCCACCTACTAGGGACTAATAGAACCCCCCACATTGCACTATCAGGCAATTTCTGCCCAAATCCTTTGTCAGGATTGGTTTATGATTTGTGCCGTCACTGAAGCCACCGTGCATGGAAAGCTCTGCGCTGGATTCTTCTTTTCTTGCTAACAATGCAGTTGCACACCAAAGAATCTTGAAATCACGTGATCACCTGCACACACATCATTCAGCACTGTGGGCAGAACAAAATTTTAAATTTTCCTCTGTAAAAAGAACATTATGTAAGGGGGTACAAGAAATGGTAGGTGCAACCACAATATTTTGTCTGGGGGGGGGGGGCTAAGTATTTAGATCCGTTGGTGTTGCCAGAAATTTTTATTGGAGGTCAGCCCAACGATAAAACATTAATAATAGCAGTAGTAGTAGTAGTATGCTTATAATAATTATTATTATTATAAACTAAATGACCCAATTGATTAGAATTTTATATTATTATTATTATTACATGCTAGGGGAGACTTTTCAACTAGATCCACCACATGAATGATTATCCAGCACAACTGTTGTTGTTTTTTTTTTTACTTTGGGGGGGGGACATTTCCGTCCTCGGGAAATGGCAGAACTACATATTATTTCGCTCCATCTTAAAAGCGTGATTTTAATATATTTGATTTCAGCGCCATCATCATAGAATGGGTGAACTACATATTATGTACCTCGCTTGGGAAAAGAATGGATGGATACCTCCAAATCAAAAGCGTGATTTTAATGTAGTTAATTCCAGCGCCATTATCGGGAAATAGCTGAACTACAGATAATTTAACTCCCTTTGGAAAAGATTGGATACCTTCGTGTTTCAGCGCAATCATCAGGAAATGGCTGAACTACAGATTATTTACCTCTGGGAAAGATTAGATACTTAATCCTATAAGCGAGATTTTAATATATTTGACTTCAGCGCCATCATCGAGAAGTAGCAGAACTACACATTATTTACTTCCCTTGGAATATGATTGGATACCTCCATTTTAAAAGCGTGATTTTAATTAGTTGATTCCAGTGCCATTGTCGGAAAAATGCTGAACTACAGATAATTTACCTCCTCCGGGAAAGATTGGATGCTTGATCTTAAAAGCGAGATTTTAATATATTTGATTTCAGAGCCATCATCGGGAAGTAGAAGAACTACAAATCATGTACCTCCCATTGGAGGTAAATTATCTATAGTTTAGCCATTTCACGATGATGGCGCTGAAATCGAATTTGTTAAAATTAACCTATTAACACGGGAGTATCCAATCTTTTCCCATGGGACGTAAATCTATACTTCTGCACCTTCCCGATGATCGCGCTGGAATCAAAAATATCAAGATTACGTTTTTAACATTGAGGTATCCAATCTTTTCCCATGGTACGTAAATCTGTAAATTGAAAGAAAACGCTCAAAAACTAATTAGATCATTTGACATTTGCATATATTTTTCATGGTTTCATTTACGTTGAAGGCATCGTGCAATTTTGGAATTAAGACAAAAACATCGTCGCACGCAAGCCGCTACCTTCAAAATCAAGAAAGCAGATCACTACACCAAGTGCCCTTCAAATTATATAAGCGTTTAGTTAACTTATTCGAGTTACCAGGAGACTCAATATGAAATAATGAACTTTTCAAAAGATTGTATCGTAGCAATTGTGTGCTAATATTGTTTTCAAGGATTCGCTTTTCCTTCCACCTTCGCGCTATGCTTTATTCCCCTGATATCTACTAGTAAATCAGTCTACAAACAGCGTCTCGCACGTAGTGGCTGAAGAGTATACTCCTGTGCAGTTATGTGCTCCTGATACTGAAGGTTCAAATCGCATGCAAAATTACGAAATGTCTCGAGTTTGTAGCACGGAGTTCAAGAGGAAGCCACCAGATGGCATTAGTGTATGGAAGACAATTATGAGGGTACACTCCACGGCTCTTATGTTTTCCTGATACCAATCTTGAAAATCCAGCGAAAGATTCTAGTTGATCGTAAAAATTCCGTCAAAAGCAGCGATTTTGGCGCTTGGTATCAGGAAAACACAACCGCGGTAGAGTGATATCTTCACTGCAAAAATGCCATCTGCTGGCTTCTGAGGGTACTCCGTGCTCCAAGCTTCGTGTTATACGTTCATTTCTCGCCTTCTGATATGATGAAAACTTAACTACAGTGGAGCATTTCGCTTATTGCTCAAGAGACACTAAATGTTCATAAGAATACCAAGGAACAATATCCACCACACAGTGTCTTCTTAAAAAAAAAAAAAAATGCCATGTGCTTCAAACATGTTCGTGTACCGTAGTGGTTAAAGCAGCTGACTGTGGTGTGTGAGTTTTCGGTTTCGAAGTTGTGTAAGTTCCGATATATTTTTCCCGTAATTTACGTACCTTAAAACTTTGAGTTCCATCACTACGCCACTACGGATAAGCATGTAGATTGAAAGAAAACACTGACAAAGATTAATTAGCTCAAGTAATTAATATTTGGACATATTTTCCATGGTTTTATTTACGTTGAAGGTTTCATGCAATTTTGGAATTAAGAAAAAAATATCGTCGATCGCGAGCCTCGAACCCAAGCCGCCCGCTTCAAAGTCAATAACGCAGTACAATACACCAAGAGCCCTTCACATTACAAAAGCGTTTAATTCACTTATTTGAGTTACCAGGAGACAGAATATGAAATAATGAACTTTTCAAAAAGCTTTTATCGTAGCAATTGTCTGCGAACATCGTTTTCAAGGAATCTCTTTTTCTTCCTCCTTCGTTCTATGCTTTATTCCCCCTGACATCTACTAGTAAATCAGTCAACAAACATCTCGCACGTGGTGGCTGAAGAGCATACTCCTGTGCAGTTATGTGCTCCTGATACTGAAGGTCCAAATCGCATGGGAAATTTCGAAATGTCTCGAGTTTGTAGCACGGAGTTCAACAGAAAACCACCAGATGGCATTAGTGTCAGGAAGACAATGATGAGGGTACACTCCACGGCTCTTATGTTTTCCTGATACCAATCTTTAAAATCGAGCTAAAAATGCTACTTTATCGTAAAAATTCCTTCAAAAGCAGCGATTTTGGCTCTTGGTATCAGGAAAACACAAGCGCGGTAGAGTGATATCTTCACTGCAATATTGCCATCTGCTGGCTTCTGAGGGTACTCCGTGCTCCAAGCTTCGTGTTATACGTTCATTTCTCGCCTTCTGATATGATGAAAACTTAACAACAGTGGAGCATTTCGCTTATTGCTCAAGAGACACTAAATGTTCATAAGAATACCAAGGAACAATATCCACCACACATTTTCTTCTTGCACAAAAAATGCCATGTGCTTCAAACATGTTCGTGTACCGTAGTGGTTAAAGCAGCTGACTGTGGTGTGAGAGTTTTCGGTTTCGAAGTTGTGTAAGGTCCGATATATTTTTTTCGTAATTTACGTACCTTAAAACTTTGAGTTCCATCACTACGCCACTACGGATAAGCATGTAGATTGAAAGAAAACACTGACAATGATTAATTAGCTCAAGTAATTAATATTTGGACATATTTTCCATGGTTTTATTTACGTTGAAGGTTTCATGCAATTTTGGAATTAAGAAAAAAATATCGTCGATCGCGAGCCTCGAACCCAAGCCGCCCGCTTCAAAGTCAATAACGCAGTACACTACACCAAGAGCCCTTCACGTTACAAAAGCGTTTAATTCACTTATTTGAGTTACCAGGAGACAGAATATGAAATAATGAACTTTTCAAAAAGCTTTTATCGTAGCAATTGTCTGCGAACATCGTTTTCAAGGAATCTCTTTTCCTTCCTCCTTCGTTCTATGCTTTATTCCCTCTGATATCTACTAGAAAATCAGTCAACAAACAGCGTCTCGCACGTGGTGGCTGAAGAGCATACTCCTGTGCAGTTATGTGCTCCTGATACTGAAGGTCCAAATCGCATGGGAAATTTCGAAATGTCTCGAATTTGTAGCACGGAGTTCAACAGGAAACCACCAGATGGCATTAGTGTAAGGAAGACAATGATGAGGGTACACTCCACGGCTCTTATGTTTTCCTGATACCAATCTTTAAAATCGAGCTAAAAATGCTACTTTATCGTAAAAATTCCTTCAAAAGCAGCGATTTTGGCTCTTGGTATCAGGAAAACACAACCGCGGTAGAGTGATATCTTCACTGCAATAATGCCATCTGCTGGCTTCTGAGGGTACTCCGTGCTCCAAGCTTCGTGTTATACGTTCATTTCTCGCCTTCTAATATGATGAAAACTTAACAACAGTGGAGGATTTCGCTTATTGCTCAAGAGACACTAAATGTTCATAAGAATACCAAGGAACAATATCCACCACACATTTTCTTCTTGCACAAAAAATGCCATGTGCTTCAAACATGTTCGTGTACCGTAGTGGTTAAAGCAGCTGACTGTGGTGTGAGAGTTTTCGGTTTCGAAGTTGTGTAAGGTCCGATATATTTTTTTCGTAATTTACGTACCTTAAAACTTTGAGTTCCATCACTACGCCCATACGGATAAGCATGTAGATTGAAAGAAAACACTGACAATGATTAATTAGCTCAAGTAATTAATATTTGGACATATTTTCCATGGTTTTATTTACGTTGAAGGTTTCATGCAATTTTGGAATTAAGAAAAAAATATCGTCGATCGCGAGCCTCGAACCCAAGCCGTCCGCTTCAAAGTCAATAACGCAGTACACTACACCAAGAGCCCTTCACGTTACAAAAGCGTTTAATTCACTTATTTGAGTTACCAGGAGACAGAATATGAAATAATGAACTTTTCAAAAAGCTTTTATCGTAGCAATTGTCTGCGACCATAGTTTTCAAGGAATCTCTTTTCCTTCCTCCTTCGTTCTATGCTTTATTCCCCCTGATATCTACTAGTAAATCAGTCAACAAACAGCGTCTCGCACGTGGTGGCTGAAGAGCATACTCCTGTGCAGTTATGTGCTCCTGATACTGAAGGTCCAAATCGCATGGGAAATTACGAAATGTCTCGAGTTTGTAGCACGGAGTTCAACAGGAAACCACCAGATGGCATTAGTGTAAGGAAGACAATGATGAGGGTACACTCCACGGCTCTTATGTTTTCCTGATACCAATCTTTAAAATCGAGCTAAAAATGCTACTTTATCGTAAAAATCCCTTCAAAAGCAGCGATTTTGGCTCTTGGTATCAGGAAAACACAACCGCGGTAGAGTGATATCTTCACTGCAATAATGCCATCTGCTGGCTTCTGAGGGTACTCCGTGCTCCAAGCTTCGTGTTATACGTTCATTTCTCGCCTTCTAATATGATGAAAACTTAACAACAGTGGAGGATTTCGCTTATTGCTCAAGAGACACTAAATGTTCATAAGAATACCAAGGAACAATATCCACCACACATTTTCTTCTTGCACAAAAAATGCCATGTGCTTCAAACATGTTCGTGTACCGTAGTGGTTAAAGCAGCTGACTGTGGTGTGAGAGTTTTCGGTTTCGAAGTTGTGTAAGGTCCGATATATTTTTTTCGTAATTTACGTACCTTAAAACTTTGAGTTCCATCACTACGCCACTACGGATAAGCATGTAGATTGAAAGAAAACACTGACAATGATTAATTAGCTCAAGTAATTAATATTTGGACATATTTTCCATGGTTTTATTTACGTTGAAGGTTTCATGCAATTTTGGAATTAAGAAAAAAATATCGTCGATCGCGAGCCTCGAACCCAAGCCGCCCGCTTCAAAGTCAATAACGCAGTACACTACACCAAGAGCCCTTCACGTTACAAAAGCGTTTAATTCACTTATTTGAGTTACCAGGAGACAGAATATGAAATAATGAACTTTTCAAAAAGCTTTTATCGTAGCAATTGTCTGCGAACATCGTTTTCAAGGAATCTCTTTTCCTTCCTCCTTCGTTCTATGCTTTATTCCCTCTGATATCTACTAGAAAATCAGTCAACAAACAGCGTCTCGCACGTGGTGGCTGAAGAGCATACTCCTGTGCAGTTATGTGCTCCTGATACTGAAGGTCCAAATCGCATGGGAAATTTCGAAATGTCTCGAATTTGTAGCACGGAGTTCAACAGGAAACCACCAGATGGCATTAGTGTAAGGAAGACAATGATGAGGGTACACTCCACGGCTCTTATGTTTTCCTGATACCAATCTTTAAAATCGAGCTAAAAATGCTACTTTATCGTAAAAATTCCTTCAAAAGCAGCGATTTTGGCTCTTGGTATCAGGAAAACACAACCGCGGTAGAGTGATATCTTCACTGCAATAATGCCATCTGCTGGCTTCTGAGGGTACTCCGTGCTCCAAGCTTCGTGTTATACGTTCATTTCTCGCCTTCTAATATGATGAAAACTTAACAACAGTGGAGGATTTCGCTTATTGCTCAAGAGACACTAAATGTTCATAAGAATACCAAGGAACAATATCCACCACACATTTTCTTCTTGCACAAAAAATGCCATGTGCTTCAAACATGTTCGTGTACCGTAGTGGTTAAAGCAGCTGACTGTGGTGTGAGAGTTTTCGGTTTCGAAGTTGTGTAAGGTCCGATATATTTTTTTCGTAATTTACGTACCTTAAAACTTTGAGTTCCATCACTACGCCCATACGGATAAGCATGTAGATTGAAAGAAAACACTGACAATGATTAATTAGCTCAAGTAATTAATATTTGGACATATTTTCCATGGTTTTATTTACGTTGAAGGTTTCATGCAATTTTGGAATTAAGAAAAAAATATCGTCGATCGCGAGCCTCGAACCCAAGCCGTCCGCTTCAAAGTCAATAACGCAGTACACTACACCAAGAGCCCTTCACGTTACAAAAGCGTTTAATTCACTTATTTGAGTTACCAGGAGACAGAATATGAAATAATGAACTTTTCAAAAAGCTTTTATCGTAGCAATTGTCTGCGACCATAGTTTTCAAGGAATCTCTTTTCCTTCCTCCTTCGTTCTATGCTTTATTCCCCCTGATATCTACTAGTAAATCAGTCAACAAACAGCGTCTCGCACGTGGTGGCTGAAGAGCATACTCCTGTGCAGTTATGTGCTCCTGATACTGAAGGTCCAAATCGCATGGGAAATTACGAAATGTCTCGAGTTTGTAGCACGGAGTTCAACAGGAAACCACCAGATGGCATTAGTGTAAGGAAGACAATGATGAGGGTACACTCCACGGCTCTTATGTTTTCCTGATACCAATCTTTAAAATCGAGCTAAAAATGCTACTTTATCGTAAAAATCCCTTCAAAAGCAGCGATTTTGGCTCTTGGTATCAGGAAAACACAACCGCGGTAGAGTGATATCTTCACTGCAATAATGCCATCTGCTGGCTTCTGAGGGTACTCCGTGCTCCAAGCTTCGTGTTATACGTTCATTTCTCGCCTTCTAATATGATGAAAACTTAACAACAGTGGAGGATTTCGCTTATTGCTCAAGAGACACTAAATGTTCATAAGAATACCAAGGAACAATATCCACCACACATTTTCTTCTTGCACAAAAAATGCCATGTGCTTCAAACATGTTCGTGTACCGTAGTGGTTAAAGCAGCTGACTGTGGTGTGAGAGTTTTCGGTTTCGAAGTTGTGTAAGGTCCGATATATTTTTTTCGTAATTTACGTACCTTAAAACTTTGAGTTCCATCACTACGCCCATACGGATAAGCATGTAGATTGAAAGAAAACACTGACAATGATTAATTAGCTCAAGTAATTAATATTTGGACATATTTTCCATGGTTTTATTTACGTTGAAGGTTTCATGCAATTTTGGAATTAAGAAAAAAATATCGTCGATCGCGAGCCTCGAACCCAAGCCGCCCGCTTCAAAGTCAATAACGCAGTACACTACACCAAGAGCACTTCACGTTACAAAAGAGTTTAATTCACTTATTTGAGTTACCAGGAGACAGAATATGAAATAATGAACTTTTCAAAAAGCTTTTATCGTAGCAATTGTCTGCGACCATCGTTTTCAAGGAATCTCTTTTCCTTCCTCCTTCGTTCTATGCTTTATTCCCCCTGATATCTACTAGTAAATCAGTCAACAAACAGCGTCTCGCACGTGGTGGCTGAAGAGCATACTCCTGTGCAGTTATGTGCTCCTGATACTGAAGGTCCAAATCGCATGGGAAATTACGAAATGTCTCGAGTTTGTAGCACGGAGTTCAAGAGGAAGTCACCAGATGCCATTAGTGTATGGAAGACAATGATGAGGGTACACTCCACGACTCTTATGTTTTCCTGATACCAATCTTTAAAATCGAGCGAAAAATGCTAGTTTATCGTAAAAATTCCGTCAAAATCAGCGATTTTGGCTCTTGGTATCAGAAAAACACAACCGCGGTAGAGTGATAGCTTCACTGCACTAATGCCATCTGCTGGCTTCTGAGGGTACTCCGTGCTCCAAGCTTCGTGTTGTTCGTTCATTTCTCGCCTTCTGATATGATGAAGACGTAACTACCCTGGAGCATTTCCCTTATTACCCAAGAGACAGTAAATGTTTGAGTTTCATCACTACTCCACTACGGATAAGCAAGAAATATGAAATAAAACACTGAAAGAGATTAATTAGCTCAAGTATTTGAAACTTGTATAAATTTTTCATGGTTTTATTTATGTTGAAGGCATCGTGCAATTTTGGAATTAAGGAAAAAAATTCGTCGATCGCGAGCCTCGAACCCGGGCCGCCTGCTTCAAAGTCAACAACGCGGACCACTACGCCAAGAGCCCTTCACATTACGTAAGCGTTTAATTCAATTATTTGCGTTACCAGGAGAGTAAATATGAAATAATGAACTTTACAAAAGTTTGTATCGTAGCAATTGTGTGCGAACATTGTTTTCAAGGAATCTCTTTTCCTCCTTCGTTCTATGTTTTATTCCCCCTGATATCTACTCGTAAATCAGTCTACAAAGTGCGTCTCGCACGTGGTGGATGAAGAGCATACTCCTGTGCAGTTATGTGCTCCTGATACGAAGCTCCAAATCGCATGGACAATTACGAATCGTCTCGAGTTGTTACGAATTGTTTCCTGATACCAATCTTCAAAATCGAGCGAAAAATGCTGCTTTAACGTAAAAGTTCTGTCAACAGCAGCGATTTTGGCTCTTGGTACCAGGAACACATAACCGCGATAGTGTGTATCATCACTGCGCTAAAGCCATCTGGTGGCTTTGGACGGTACTCCATACTCCAAGCTTCGTAACTTCTGATATGACGTAAGCGTAATTGCCCTTGGTCGGTTCACTCATTACTCAACAGACAGTAAATGTTCATTAAACTAACAAGGAACAATTTTCTATAGTTTCTGTTTGCAGAAACAAAATGCCATGTGCTCCAAACTTGTTTGCGTACCATAGTTATTAACGCAAATGACTGTGGTAGTAGAGGATTCAGATTTGAAGTCCTGTAAGGCTCAATATCTTATCCTTCAGTAATTTTAGCACCGTGAAACTTTGCGTTTCATCATTACTCCACTATGGGTGGGAGAACACTACAAATTTACACCACAATCCTTCATGTTGCTTGAGCTCTTAGTTCACCTATTTTAGATGCCACAAGACTGAATATGGAATGACGAACTTTAGAAAAGCTCGTATCTTTGCAACTGTGTGTTAGCCTTGTTAAAAAGGATACCAGATGGCATTAGTGTAAGGGAAACAATGCTCAAAGTATGCTCTCATGTTACCCTTATACCAAACGTCAAAATCGATCAAAAAATGGTTGTTTAACATGCAAAAGTTCCATGAAAAGCAGCGATTTTTGCTCTTGGTATCCGGAGCATATAGCCGCGGTAGAGAGTGCCTTCACTACACCATCCTTTATCAATTCCCTTAAAATCTTTTTCACCCTCTCTAATCCATGCAGAACCCCACCTAGAGAGCTGTCAGAAGCAAGATCATCAAGTCTTAGCAACAGCAAAGTATGTGCCTGTGTTTCAAACACAGAATGATTCCCTTCGTTGATTGAGCTACAGAGAGAGCCTCTTGCATTTTCGGTTCTCAAGTTAGTTCTGTTAAAACTATCTGCAACCAGGTAATGGCACTATAATTAATGCAGTACAATCTATTGGCAATTGACTGAACTACAAACTTCATACTCTCATTACAGGTTGCAGCTTGCAGAACTACTTTTTGATTCCTGCAAAGTATGTCCAATCCATTCAGATTCCTATTTTAAAAAAATAAGTACACATCCAATACTTAAAAACTCCACGAACAATACAATAAAAACATTAGAGAATACTTTTGTTCTTGTAACAAAGCAACAATTTTTTGGGTTGGTAGATATAAAAAAGTATACGCACAAAGATAAGATAAGATTACTTCTTTTACATTTCAAAGTGTAACAAAGAATGCATTTTTCTCTTTATTGGACACCCTGTATTATTACTGCAAGTAATAATAGGAATCTGTACCTTACACACAAATTGGATTGGTATTTTATTTGATCAGTCCCACTGCTTTAAATGCATTCTTATGGTGTTTATTATTTTATAATGACGTGTGGGGATAAAAGTATTTCTAAAGCAATACGTAAAAATATATTGGTCCTAGCGACTCTCCATACTGTGATGTGAATTGCATGTGGGAGGTTACTTGTTGCGTGTGCCAGAAGGCACTTATCTGGAAATATAATTCGGGGGTGGTTTAAACCATAATAATGATAATAAATCAATTATCATTACAATAAAAGGTAAAAAAAAGATAATGCAAGAATAGAAATATAAGAAGACATTCACTATCTTGCTTATGTCTAGTTAAGATCACTAAAATTTGTCCCGTCATTATTACTATTGTTACATTTATTATTAGTAGTACCGACTTAGTTATTTCCCACTACTCCACTACAGAGCATGGGGCCTCAACCAAGCATCACCATGGAACTCTGCTGTCTGCCATCTTCCATATTTTTTTCAGGTCATTCTTGCTTCCCACATCTTGTTATATTCTACTACTCAAGTTCATTCTTGGTTTTCCTTTCTTGTGTTGTCCTTATGGATTCCAGCTCCATTGCTATGGATCTTTCCTCAATGTGTGACCAATCCACTTCCTTACCTGTTATATTACTCCCATCAATTACAATCAAAAATATTGTTGGTGACAAAATACATCCTTGCCTTACTCAGGCCCATAGCTAGACAGGGACCACGTGGGCTTAGCCCCACCTCTGACACTACCATCAGCCCCCTTTGACATTAGGTGAAACTATTTTCTATAATTTGTTTGCAACAAAGAGTGAAAACAACTCCCAAGTTTTGGGAATGAAGGGGAGTTTTATTGCTTCGGTGGAATGAACGGTAGGAACTATGATTGCATAGTGTGCTTTTTTCTTGAATGATATGATTATCTCGATCATCAAAAGTAGTATGGAGTATGTAGTAAGGGATGGTGTCACTAGTAGTCAATTAACACTTCAAGAAATATTTTGTAAGGTATGGACAAAACTGTAGTATATGTGATATTTCTAAATTCTATATTAACTTAATGACCCCCCCCCTCACCTACACATATAATTTACCTTCATTTAATACTGTTGAAATTTATGAAAATGGACTTTGCTTACAAGCCCAATGATAACCCACGAGCCTCTCTTTGAGATAAATTCTAGCTACGGGCCTCGCCTTACTCCCGAGAAAACTGGCATTGAATCTGCAAGTTTACCCTTATGCACAAATTGGCTTCTGGAACCACCCTAAAAGTTCTTAACGAAATCAATCGTCTCCTTCTATTTACAGAGTCGAATGTTTCTGAAAGTCTACATCTACATGGTAGAGTTTAGAAAAGTATTCACTGATCTACACAGAACAGTTGCTTCAATAGCCTGCTTGTTCTCTCCTGAGCCTTCTCATGACGCATCCCTCGAATTGGTTTAAATTAGCTCTACTTAGGACTTTGCTAGGAAAGTTGTGTTATAACTTCCTGTAAGTTTGGCAAAAATAAATAGCCTTTGATTAAACAAATATTTTGATTATTTAAGCACTTGATAAATAGCCTTTGATTAAACAAATATTTTGATTATTTAAGCACTTGATAAGTCTTTCAATCATCGACAGCCAGCACAAACCTCTGTTGGATTTGTGTTGTGTGACCTGTCAGCATTTTTACAATTATCCTCGGCATTTCATTTCAGTTCATTTGGCTAATTTTGAGAGAAGGATGAAACTAACACCCATGTGAAGGCCAGAATTCAATCACCATTCATCCTCATGGTCCTCCTCCGTGGGTATGTGGTCTAAGGTGCTGCGCATTGGGCTCCGACTGCAGGATGGCATGGGTTCCAGTCCACCTGGGTTCAGTCTCCGGGTTCTCGGCCTGTGTATAGGACCAGTAGCAACCCACCGTGAGGAAATTTGAGAACTACGAGAGTAGCATAACCCAGTCTCGGAAATCTCCTATAATGGTTGAGGGTTCGGCGTGCTGACCTCATATCATCCCATTCCCGGTAGATCTCCACACCTCTACGTAGGATTGTGGGATGGAGACTGGCAGCTGGGAGATAGGTCAAGGCCCTTCAGAGGCTGTCCAACCTATTATTATTATTAATCATTAGAGGCACATATTTTTGGTAAATAAAAAAGCAAAATTTCGGTACAAAAATGAAGTGAATTTCAGGTTCAAAAGCGGTAAATAAAATCAAATATCGGCATTATAACGGTGAAAAATTGGATGAAAAGTGGTATATAAAAATACATTTTGGTTTTAAAATAGTGAATATAATCCTAAATTTGATTTAAAAACTACACTTATTCCACAGATTTAACATTTCACTTCTAATAGCACATTTATGTAGTTATCAGAGTATTAAGTTTATTTCTGTGTAAAGGAGTCCACTTTTGCTTCTCCAATATTAACAGCAGAATTAACAAATTTTCCGGGAATTGCATAACTCTCAGGATAATTCCGACCTCAGAGGGTGTCGCGTCCGTGAATAAACCCTGAATTTCGTGTTTAAGAGTAAATTTCGCTTTTTGCAGTTCATTTCGCATTATTTCGTGACAAAACATGGTCACAAAATGCATCTCACACCTTTCAAAAACATGAAAAATTAACACTACAATGTGTTTTTTCAAATTTCGTTTTTTTGTCAAAAACGAAATATGCATGCCCCTATTTTCATCATGATGGCAATTATCCAAAAGTGTCAGAGGGGTTGTTGCCCCTTGCACTTTGCAAGATGCTGTGAAGGCATATAAGAGAATACAGAAGTAGGACCACAGACTTTAATAATCTCAGAGATTTGTGGAGATGATGTGATCAGCACCATCATCTAGTTGCCTTTAGCCCCTTCCCCAGTACCCATTTATTAGAGCCCTTAGAGCTGTTCCATGCAGAGATACTGCTGGAAGAATTCCCACATCAGGGATCAAACCCTGGTCTTTCATATGCAGTCTGATGTCATACCAACTGGGCCACATAAAATAACATAATATAATCATCATACAGTTTTTATTTGTAAGGTCTGGGGGTAACAACAGTTCTCTTTTCCCTTGGATGATAGGTTCATGCTTCGCATAGGCAATGCTCCATGCAATTCTCCATGGTGCAAAGAACCAGCCGTTATTGGCCTTGTGCTATTTACCAGTCTCGCATGCAGTATTAGTGCACTCCTGCGCAGCTGTCTAATCTCGTGGTTGTTGATGTAGAAACTGAATGCTTTGTCATTGTGACGGCAACACATTAAGATGGCTTTGGTGTACCAAAAGATGTACAGGGTGTCCATAAATTATTCACCCGATAACAGGTCCAAATATCTTTAGTGTATAAAGTTTCTCTGAAACAACAGACATGTCATTACATTCATTGACTCAAATTTTTAGTGAGCATAGTTCTCATTATTAATAAACCGCTACATAGGCACCCTGAGTGATTCAATAAAAAGTCTATTGAATTCACTCCACGTGTTGCTGATCATATCCACGGAGATTAGTGCCACAGTCACATCGATGCTGGACTTCAATTCCACCAAGTTCGTAACTTTCTCTAATGCACCTGTGAAGGTTTCATAGGTGGATCCTTCTTGCATTCTTTCCAATAATGACGAACAGTTACAGAAGATTTTGCTTTCCACAACCACAAAACACACATATTACCTCTTCCTGCACAATCGCCATTTTACTGTCTTGTTGCAATGCATGATGGTACTGAATGTTGTCAAGTACATGGATGACTTCTTTTTAGATGTTCTTCATGTTAATACTAATGACCTCCACTCACATAGAAAGTTTTCTGTGAACAACATTTATGGGGTGAATACTATCTGGACACACTGCATACAATATCAACTTAACTCTGTGACTGGTCTATTTGTTTCTTGGTTTCAACAGCCAAACCACTTGAGACACTTATACCCATTTGCACAAACGTTGATTTACTCGCGAATACGAGTAAACTCTGAGCTTACCCACGAATCTGCTGATTACACCACCCTGCATTTTTTTAAAAAAAAAATCTGAAAATAGGTAATTCCAAACATCCATTTTTTCACAATTTCACAATCAAAATAATCATATTTGCCATTCCATTACGCCTATTACAGAATGCAACAAAATAAATTTATGCAAGCAAAATTTCGGTTGTTTACAAACCAATAGGTGATTCCGGCAGTATTTTGAATGCTAATCATCCATTTTCCTCATCACATCAGGATTTTTTACAATTTCACAATCAAAATTATCATATTTGCCATTCCATTATGCCTATTACAGAATGCAATAAAATAAATTTAAACAAAGGAGATTTAGGATGTTTACGAACCAATAGGTGATTCTAGAAGTATTTTGAATGCTGATGAATGACATGAAAAATTTCATGAAAAATTTCTTCCCATCACGTCAGGATTTTTCTCCACGTCATTAAGTTCAATCAACCCACTACATTATAACAATGAGTTTTGGACATTTTGAGAAGGAAATTTTTATGAGGGATTTCAAAAATGGAATTAACGTAATCGAAGTTTACAATTTTCAAGTCAGTGTGTCTTGTGAAGATAAAAGGTGGATTAAATGCTTACTACTCCATATGCATTTATAGTTCAAAATTGGAGGATTTGTATTCTAGAAAACAAATATTTTATCACCTAAACAGAGCCATCTATTGAGGAAATAGTGAAACTAAACATTTTATTGTGAAATAAAGGTATTTAATATATTGCTATTTTCTGAAAAAAATACATGTGATGGGTAAAAATGGAATCAGCATATTGAAATTATTCAGGGACAACAGTCATCTGTGAGTGATTAAAACCCATGCAGCCCTGCGTTGTTGCACTAACAGAAACTCAGGGTAAGCTGGGAGTAAAAGGAGAGTAAACTTTATCCTCCAAGATCGGCAACTAAAAGTGGAGTAAACCCACGTGCAGTGAAGTAATGGCTACCATCTGCAACCGGTAACTCAAAATTTCAAAAATAAATAAATGTAAAATGGTAAGTAATAGACTCAAACTGTATATATAAAAAGCTCGAAATATATAGTATGTTATTAAATATATACTTGGCAGATGTTTACTCTGCACATTCTGCAGTACTGAGTTTGTATAAAATTACACGTGGAATAGTCCTAGACATAAAACGATTGTGAATACTACATGAAGGTACATGTAGACATTGAAATCTACTGGAAACATCACTACAAAACTACTTACTATGATCTCAAGCTGCAATAAAATATACACCTCACAAAAAGTATGGAATATTGATATGTTGGATTGCAACAACACATGGTATCTGTCGGTGCTGGATGTCCTTGTGTTCTCGCCAACATATGGCACAGTGCCTATCACCTATTGCCTAATGTAACAATATTCCAAACTTGTCCCTAATATAAAAATATTCCAATTTTCCCCATCTTTATCACGTACTTGAATTTTTCTTGTGGGACTCATTTGTCACTATTTACTTTCTTTTTTCTTTCTGTCATGCAGCCACACCATGAGTGGAACCCAACCTTCTCGAAAGAGGTAACCAATCACATCCTTCCATCTGTATGACGTTTAGGCACTTGCTTTGAGGCTAGGTGCTATCCTACAGTAAAGCCCGGGTTTCGTGACTCACACGGGCTGGAATGCCTTTCAGATTGGTGCAATAGAAAATGATCCTAACTCTAGTGTACCATGACCTGTGGATTTTCAAACTCGTGAGTTTGTACAATATTGGTGCAAACGGGCGTAACTACTAAAATACAAATACACTTTTTTTGTGAACAAAAATATGTGTGTGTGTGTTTTTTGTCACTTTGTTCTTTACGTGAACACAAGATAGCAAAGTATAACTTATGCTGCCACAAATGCAATTTTCTTAATTTATGAACAAAATGCACAACATATAGATATTTCTGTACCATCACAATGTCTTTACAGGAAATGAGGGAGGGGGAATGTACATTTTATTTTCTGGATGACAAGAAAAACTCACTCATGCATTTTCTATAAAGGTTTTTTCTTCAGTAACTGCTATTACTGTACAATTCAAACTTCTTACTTATGATACAGATCTCTCATAGTACATAGATCACACACACACAAGCTTTTATTGAGTACAATTCCATAAAGTAATTCACTCCAAATGTTTAAATAGCAGTAAACAGTGCTTATAGAACTTCTATGATATTTTTACCGTATCAGTACTCTCAATTTTTATTTAACTTCTAAATTATCTAAAATTATTTGAACTGGTACTTTCATTTTTCAGTATGCAAAGAGTTAAATGTACCCATTAATTTATTATGCATACTGCACAGTAATATCACATCTCATACTACATTAACAAAGTACTAAAGAAAAATAATAAATTACACTAAAAATTCAATTTCATCCCTAAGATACTTTTTCTTTTAGAGATAAATGCAATTTATATAATCTACGATTGATTCCCCCCTCCTCATTATATTTCACCATATTTTTCATGTGTATTATTGCAACACTGCTACTTAAAGGAACATCCTTTTTATAAGGAACACTTCTTGATCATAATATCAATTTTTAAAGCTAAAAAAACAAAAATAATGCTAAATAATATGCACTAATTATGTATATGAATAAATATAGTCATACTTTATTTTATAAATTAGCTATTAATTATTGTAAATTATATACACATACGTACAATTTTCAATGGCATCCCCATCATGTCTTAGCGTGTACATACAAATTAATTTTCTTTCCGTACAAGTTTATACAGCTAACAGGGGGAACTGATTGGTGTAAAAAAAAATATTATTTTTCGGAACTGACTGTTCTGGTATAGTTTGATTGTTTCAAATGTCTTATGACGTTAGTCAGCATGATGACTAATATAAAAAATGCATTCACACACGTATGCCTCACACATGCAAGCAGTTGCACAACTTTAATAACTAAATTACCCCAGAAAAACAAACATTTACACTGGAAAAAGAATCAAAATATCATTCACTTCTAGTTTTCCCGCATATTCTTCCAATGTTGCACACCACTGGTATCACAAGAGCCAAAAAATTTAGCGTATCGTCTGAAAACACTGAGTAGCATCACGAGAGAATGTTGTACATCATGTTTTTTTTTCATTTCAGTCAGCACCTAAGTCAACCTCAGTCTGTTACTGACGGATGTCCATGATTGTAACAAACTGCGCACACTTTTTATTGTTCCTGTATTATGCTTTTCCATTTCGAGACACTGTTTACACGGAATCATCTGAAACGAATGATTATTCTGTTAATTACGTTTTTACAGTACTGTGGCATTAGTGTGCATATTACATGACTATTTTCAATATACTGAGGAATTTTCACTAAGAATGAGACTGATTAACTTGCTTGTTCTGAATAAATGCCTGACAAATACAATGGACCAATTATTGGTGCATATATGTTATAGTGATAAGTTTCATATTAGAATGTCCAATAATCATTTCGGGACAGATTGTAAAGTTCCAATGTTAATACCAATATAATACTAGGTATTGTACTATAAAACAATAGCAAATCACAAGAACACTTGCAACACGTAAACACTTTAAAAATATGACAGACATGAAATCGCGAAGTTACTGGGTTTGAAAAATTCGCAAGTTATTCGCAAAGCAATGTGTTTCAGTTGCAAGAATTTATATACAGTAATTGGGAAGTTACATGTACTTACCATGATACCACCACTTCGTCTTCTTTGGATTCTTGTTACATGTTTTGACATAGAATGAATTATCCGGAGGCCTTTTCTGGAAAGACAATGTGTACATATGTAAAATATATACGTAATTAATTACTTTAATGCATGTATAAATATAGTTCCTAACAGAGTTGAGACTGATCCATCAAGAAGTAATTACCAAGTAGTAACATACTGGTGTAATTGGCGGTAGTTTTGACCCAGAATGGGGTATATCAATCTATTGTTGGAATTACCAATAACTTCAATGATCTGATAAATCTATAAATAGCATATAATTTAGTGCAAAATTCTGCCCTTTTATTACTACTATAAATAAGCAGCAGTCACCTGGTTAACTATGAAGGTTAATGAATTATTTATGTTGAAGGTGAATTCCTAAGGTAGCACTCAAGTATCATGATCATTCAAGGGGCATTCAGTGGAAAATCGGAAAAGTCACATTACAAAATTGCATGTACGACAGATAGCATTGTGTGGGGGTATGCGAAGGTGGTGACTTTGATCTACCAAATGATGGTATTGGTACACCTGTGGCATGCCAGTTCGACAAGAGGGTGGTGTCCTTGCAACAGTTCACCAAGCAAGAGCAGCAAAATGTTGCGAGATTTTTGTTTAACGTAACTGTACAACGACTAATGTATGAGTCGTACACAAGCATGTGGATAGACTGAGAAGTTGAAAAATGGCATCACTAGTGTGAATGATTCTCCTTGCCTGGGTCCAGCATGCACGCCAGTCATTTAAGACAACTTTGCAGCTGTGGAGAACGTGATACACAAAGACCAGGGCATCCCAGTCAAGGAGATGGCATCCCTATTAGATAGATATCAGTATTGGATCCACCCATGTTTCAAGACTAGCTAACATTCCGAAAAGTGTGTGCATGTCTCATCCACGGCAATGAGTTCTCACACTGCTATATTGACAGTGTTGACTATTGAGAAGCTGTAGTTTGAGTGCATTCCACACCCTCCGTACTTAGCCGACCACATGCCATCGGATTTCCTCGCATTTGGTCCACTGAAGGTTGCACTGAGTGGAAGACAGTGCTGGGACCACTATGAGATTTGTTCGGTGGTGCAAGATTGGCTGCACACCAATATGAAAGAATTCTCATCCTGTGGTATCTTGTCAACGCTGGTGTAAGTTTATTGAACTAGAAGGGGATTATGTTGAACAGCAATAATATAATTATTTCAGTGTTTGCAACAAATACTCTACAAACTGAAAAATCCAGTTCCCCATTGAACGCACCTTGTATTATGATGGATTAAGGAGAAGAATGAGTTATTCAGGTTCTTTATTAAATATCTACTTTATATCACATCAGAACATCCATCTCCTCTTAATCTTGTTGAATATCAGTGAAAAAAAAAAATTGTACTGGTACACTCAGAAGGAAAAGTGTGTCATATTCAACTAAAGCAACTGAACTGTTTAAGGCCATATATTACAGTCTGTAAAGAGGGCATGGAACTGAATACATGGAGTGCACGAGCACCTTTGGCACTGCATCTTGATGCTCCTTATTCCTGAGGAAGAAACCAGACATGGTTTTGAAATGTTTGGAGAATATGGATATACGAAGGTTGTTCAACGTTGACAGACACACAAAAGTGATAAATAGTTCAAGAATGATAAAACTGTCAGAGGATGTACCTTCATCCTTCGTGAGTACTGTGTGTTCGCCCGATATAGTTTGTGCATGCGCAGTAGTGTCAGTAACAATTGCAGCAAGAAGTAGTGCGTCTGTAGCTGTGGTACAGCAGTGTATGATCAAATTCCTTGCAAACGAGAACCTGAACCCAGCACAGTATGGGAATCAAAAAATGTCACGGGCAAGAGTGTGCGAATGATGTCAACACTTTGGTGAAGAATGCTAGTTACTGACGAATGAACTGCATGGACACATTTGTCCGACTAGGACATGCAAGTTGTTGTATATATGTATTTTTTTTGGGAAAGTGTCATGATTAATGCCCAGTATTCCTGCACACTAATGAAGGGTGCCATATGTAATGCCATTCACATGAAAAGACCAGGGATGTTGTCTGCAAATGTCATTCTTCACCATGATAATGCATGGTCCCACATGGTCAATTTGACAGCAACAACTCTCTGAAAGGGTTTTGTTCCATCTTACACTCTGGACTTAGCCCTCAGCGATTATCAGATTTGTTTGAGCAGCTTAAAGAGCGTATAAGAGGAAAGAAACTGAAGACAGATGAAGCACTGACAAAAGATGTCCTGCATCGTCCACGACAGCAGCCAACTTCCTTCTACGCCAAAGGACTCAGGGTACTGACACAATGATGGCAGCAGTGCCTGGATGCTCAGGGGGGGGTTCTTTCAAAAACTCACATAGTTTGGTGCTTGTAGGACTTTCCAATGTTTTCCTAGAAATAAAATTCTCTGTCAACCTTGAACGACCCTTGTAAAAGCCTGAAGTGGAACACATGAATTATCAGTACAATATAAAGAGAAAAAATCTTTTATAAAATGCCTAAAAGTACTTACGTTAGTGAGTAAATGATTTCCGTGAAACTATGTTTCGGGATGTAACTACTCCCTTCATCAGGTAGATATGCTATGCCAATTATACCATTGGCTGCGTCAAACAAGAGGTATGGTAAAAATGGATAAAAAGGTTAAAATGTGATTTAAGGCAGCTGAACCTGTGTAGGTGCCTTATTCCTACCATTATGTTACAATCCTGATGTAAAAGTCTGTAAAAACAGTCAAAAACAATTCTCTAAAACACGTTAAAAACACTTTTCCAGAAGTGACTCTGTGAACGCAGTACAGCTGACTAAGGAGGCCTCTCATGGAATGCCGGAAGTTGAGCACTGTATTTCCCTCCTCTACTTCCGATGGGTTACGTCATATCTAGCTCGAAATCTATTATTTCGCGAGAAGCGTTGATCACAGCCGGGGTGACCTGGAAGCCGATTTTTCCTCTTCTTGTATCCCACCTTTTGAACATTTTAATCCATTTTTCATCAATGTTCCCGTCCTCTCTGTTTAGTTTATTATCCCTCCCTTTACAGATATACGCTGCTTTGTATACATTCCTACTTAAAGGTTAATGGAACACATGAGAAGGAAATTAATCAAACTGACCAACTAATTTTCTTACCTTGTTATAAACTTGAACAAATAGGGAAAAAGATACTTATGTTAACTGATACAAAATAAATGTTTCAAAGAATACGTTCCCCAAGATCAGGGAAATTTCTAACCTTTTCTTTACAACTGCTGAGCATGGAGACAATACTGAGGCACACTGACTGGACAGAGAGAGCAGGGGACCAATCATCTGTCAGGATGGACAAACAGATATGGCCGTTGCTATACACATGGGGATGGACTGGAATGTTTGAACCGATGAACGTGACCTGAAAAAAAGGGTTTATGAAAGTTATGGATGTTACTTAGAAATATCATCTCAATTGAATTGCATACATAGAATGACAAAAAAGAAAAGTATCCTCTCAACAATCATACCATTATCTACTTGCAACTACAGTAAACCCTCGTTAACACGAATCCCAAGGGACCGAAAAATCAAGAGTTCGTGTTAAAAAAATTCGTGCTAACAGGGGACTCAAATTTTATTCTTGCAATATATAGTTCATTCTACACATTAACCATTTACAATATGTATTATGTATTTAAGTATTGTAGATAATGTAGATTTGGCAATTCCATACTGTTCAGCAATTGTAGTTTTGTTCAATGCACCATGGTCTACTTCCTAGTGGATTCTCAGTTTTGTTTGCAGATCTATACCTGTCTGCTTCCTCTTGGTCATAATCAGAGCTAGGAATTTTAGGTGCTGCACCTTAAATTTTTGTGTGAAAATGGGTAAAAAAGTGACTCATCCCCAAAATAAGCACTTATTGAACTCTACTCATGGTGTTTCGGTTGCACCTTTTTCACAATCTCAGAACCTTTTGCACCTTTATCATTTTTTTTAATACAACTCACGTGCTGTTTAACCCCACCCACATTTGAGGCACGCCTTCTTGGCACACAATTCTTGTTTACCGCACAACAATGAATCGGCTTTCTTCAGTTCTTGGACGTTAATGTAGTAAGCGCGTGGACTTTAAACAGTGCCAACAATGATCCATTACAATTGCTAGAAGTTGTGCTCTTTTTGTCCTATACTGTATTGTTTACGAATTGTTGTAGGAAAACTGTTTTGTTTTCATTTCCTTCTCCTGTCTCAGCGAGCAAGGTAACTGCAGTCTGTGATCGACTGATCGATGCATTTGATTTGCTTGTTCACCATGCCAAAACATAAAGTAAATGTTGGGAAACTGCAGGACATTGTTAAACTGTTTATCGGTGACTGCATTCAGAGTGATGGATCTGTTTTGAGGTGTGATGTGTGTGATATTTCTATTGCTGTTGATGACAAACACCAACGCACTCGAGTTGTGCAGCATCTACAAAGTGGGAAGCACGTCAGGAATAAAGAAGGGCGAGATGGTAAAGGTGGGAAGCAACAGCAATTCATTGGTGAGGTGCTTGCATCTTCGAGTTCCAGAATTACAAATGAATTTTTCAGTGAGACATCAAGGACATTTATAGCGTGCGGAATACCTCTTTCGAAACTTAACAATCCAGTCATGAAATCATATTTGCAAAAATATACTGGGAAGTCAGTTCCAGATGAGAGCAGCTTAAGGAAATCTTACCTTCAACCTCTTTATGAAGCTAAAATCTCACAGATCAGGCAAGTAGTAGCTGACCAACCAGTCTATTTCATACTAGATGAAACCACAGATAGGCAAAACAGGTATGTTTTGAACATTTTAGTAGCACCTCTCAATGGACATGAAGTGAAATCCATGCTTTTAAAAACTTATTTTCTCGGCAAAACAGATAATGTGTAATGCAGAGTTTCAATGATGCATGTTTTGTATTGTGGCCAGAGGGTGTAAAATATGATAGTGTGTGGTTAGTTCTTACAGACCAAGCATCTTACATGTTAGCTGCATTTTCTAATCTGAAGAATATGTATCCTAACTTAAAACATGTGACCTGCATTGTTCATGCTTTGCATACTGAAAAAGGCTCCTTCTAAAATACAGAAGTACGTAGAAATTACGAAACTTCCACTACCACCCTCTCCCATCCTCACTAGATGGGGTACATGGTTAAAAGCTGCAGTGTTTATTTGCAATCATTTCCATACAATATTGAAATTTTTAGATGCTTTGCCTAGTGATACCTCAGCTGTAGAAAAAGCCAAAAAAACTTGCACTTAAACAGGAATTTCAAGATGAACTGTATGTATATTGTACATGGCTTCTCTTTCCTTACTACTGCAATCACAAAACTGGAGGAGCAGTGTCCTGAAAAGGAAGCACGGTGGGCTGTTTTGATGGATGTGCAACGAGAGCTGCAAGGGGAAAGAGAAGTTAGAACAAAGTTTAGCCAAAAGCCCTGATGTTCAAGAAGTAGCAACCAACAAGGATGTGGATTACCGGTTGAAAACAAAATACGCACCACTTGTGTCTGTTGACATTGAACGTTCTTTTTCAACTTACAAGTATCTGCTTAGTGACAGCAGATGTTGCCTCACTCAGAAGAACAGAAATTTGAATGTAATCTATTTTAACAGTTTTCTAGATGACTAATTCTAAGCAAGTAAGAAGAAGCATGTTTTCCATTATGTCGCTTTCTAATGTATCAGAGAATTTTCTTTGCTTATTTAAACGATTTAAAACCAGAGAATACTCTGTGTTTATCCAGACAAGTTGAATCATATATGTATGCACTGCTCACAATAAATTTTACATCTGAAAATTTGCACCTATTTTAGCACCTTTTTTGTACAAAAATTGGCAGCTTTTTTGCACCTAAAATTCCTAGCTCTGGTCATGACTCCTGTCTTACTGCTTGCAACTTGATGTTACTCGTACTAGCTATGTTTTAAATAGAAAAACACATCTGAACACACAACTAAATTTGTTGGTTAAATACGTATAAGCTCACTGTTGACGCAATGATCGCGATTGTCGAGTAATTGCACCCAAGTTCTAATCTTGATGTTACTCGCACTGGCTATGTTTTAAAGAATAGAAAAACACATTTGAACACATTGTTGATCTGAATCTGTGGGTTACAATGCAGTATAAGTTAATTGTTGACAAGATGATAGAGATTGTTGAGCGATTTCTTACATACCTAGCAGAGGAATGACAGAGGAACAACAGGAAAAAAATATGAAAAACTTTGAAAGTTCGTATTAAATGAGATCTAATGACGCAATGGACTAAAAAACAGTTCGTAATTCGTGGTAACCGAAATTCGCGTTAACCGATAAAACTTTCTATAAGATATAATACATCCCTGCTGGGAGCAACATTTTGTTCATGTTAACAGAGTGTTCGTCTTAAGCAAGTTTGTGTTAACGAGAGTTTACTGTATTAAGATTCTACCAGTGATGAAAACAGCTATCCACTTCAGGATTAATGGATAAATTGTTAATTGTCCAACTTGAATGAATAGTTTACTTTCAATGAAGGAAATAATTTTATATGATACCATCTTTATACCAAATATTGACTTCAATTCGAACTTACTGACTTTGCCTCTGCTTCAAATTTGAAAACATGCCCTTTCCAGAAACTGCATGGTCTTACTTGCATTAAAACTAGGAAAGCACAAAATTAAAAGGCTACAAAGACTATTGACCTTTCAGGGAGATCTTATCCTCATCATTCACATATTCTGGACATGCGATGGGCTACACCTACTGTCCAATAAGACAGGCAACAGTCATAGCTCACCCTTTGCTATATATACAGTCTTACTGTGAATGAGTGATAGGCTATATTCGCACCCTCTCTCTTGTGCACATGTATTGTTTTAGTCACTGAAGAGGAAGTGTTTAGGTTATTTTTCATTAATAATTTCTATAACACATATTAAAATGTTTTCGTTAATGTTTATTAAAATGTTGTATTTTCTTTCAAAAATTGTTACAAAAAACATTCTTGAATGTGAGAAAATTTATATTAAATATTATGTATCTGTAGATTTCATGAACATTTTGTAAATAATGACACTTAGAAACATGATCTCCATGATTTTTTTAAAAAATGCACAACTCCAGTATACATGGAAAAATGCGATATTTGCAGGCCAGCTCACTAAGCGTTAAGGAAGGAAGGAAGGATAGAAGTAACTTGCAACACTGTTTTGTGTTTTGCTCCTGTTTCAGGTAAGACTCAATTACACATATTTATTAAATGTAATATGTTACCCTGCCCCCATGTCAGGGCAACAGTGTTTATTTCTTATTTAAATATTTTATTAATATGTTAATCAATTAGGTAATTACATGTCTAAAAATATGTATGTGTGATAATTGTAAGTCAATTTATTATGCACTTTTTTAGGTTCATATATTCCCTGTATAGAAACCGCATAGCACTCTGTTCTTTCTTCGTGTTTCGAACGTTCTGGAAAAGGTGGGTGTTTTTAGCTGTTCAAGATTAAAAATTTTGAAAGAAGGGCCGTTGACAACAGATGCCAACCAAACATACATATACTCCCAGATGAGAGTGGGGGAGGTCGGCTGTTGGAACTGAGACTTGGAAGGGAGAGGCTGTTTTGCTTCGGTCAGCTCGGATCAGATGACAGATCTCCCGTAACAGATGCTGTAAGGAATTTGATTGCCTTGGTGTCCGATTTACAGATAATACAGATAAGAGGGTGGCTTGTTCTGAATGTCATTTGGAAGCAATTACGGTGCACTGGGCAGCCTAGTGCCTTGTCACTGTGGAGTGTTGTCAAATGTACACGTCAGGCAACCTCGCACCTGTTAAGACGTTCCTTGGAGTAACCTGAATCTACCTTGTGTCAAGCATACAACCGATGTAATTCATGAAATCTAAAGCATTCAGGTACAAACATTAGAGATTTCCAACATCACAAAATTAGATTATTGGCCCTATAAATAGAGAAATTAACATTGAGATATAGCTTGTATATATTTAAATTTTTCTTTAATTAAACTTTAGAAAATACCCAAAATTTCAGGTTTTCATTTCACAGTTGCTGGACAAGGTAATTTATCCCATAGCATTAAGGTTTTGCAAATGTTATCCATTGTCTCTTGTAGTTCATTATATAATTATGTTGACTTGTTGCAACCCACATGCATTGCCGTACAAAGAAAGATAACCCCTAGACAAATCAGAGCCAAGTACGGAGTGCACCAAACCTCGAGTGCGGAGGTAAAGAGTGGGTGGACCAAGCAAGTAACAAATACTACTACTTAACTGCAGGAGACTTTTGAATTTAACACTTCTGAGTAATAAAAATATAAATTGGGTTTTCAAGACCTGGGCATTACATTTTTAAGAGCTTCTCACGCTGTATTATGATGCAATATACAATTAATTTTCAAATTTATCTATTATTTTAAATTAGTGATGTAAGAAACTACTCGAAAAGAGAAAACTAAGAACTTGCAAACAATATTTGCTAATATCTTTTACATCAAAAATTGACAAGTTTCCTACTTCTCAAATAAAACAATGAGTCATTGTAAGTACAAAGTACATTAAAAACTTGTTAATCCATTCTCACCCATTTTGGATAAACGAAATTTAAATTGCATATCATCGGGAATATATTGCATTAACTAGTGGCGTCTCGTCCCTTGGGGCTTCCGGGGCTTAGCCCCTAAAGGAAAACGGACGTATTCACGTAATTATCAATCACCATAACGCATAACTATCACATAGTCTTTTAAAAGGTGATTTATACCCAAGTAAATTCATCGTCTGTTGCAATGGATACGACAGTGCTCCTAGCGGCATTAATGTCAATTATAGTTTTCCAGGGCAAGTCGCAAAGGAAGGCGTGGCCTACACCCACCTACGCTACAGTGAAGGTCACATGCTAGCAGAGAGAGGAGGGGAGAGTGCAATGGATTTGAGTGCTGATTCGGGGCTAGTTCCGTTGGGTCGCGTTCGATCTTGCGTGTTGTTCTGTAGTGTTTTGGTGGCTTTCATTCGCTATGTTTGAGTGAGTTTGGCAGGGTTGATGTTCGAACACAAATTGATGAAGGACGTAGGCTGTCAATTACAAGACACAATGAATTTGTCCGGAAAAATAGGCATAATTAAATAGAATTATCGATTGCTTAAGATTCTGTGGTTGACATGAACTTGCTCTATGAGGACATAATGAAAGAGAACAATCTTTAAACAGAGGCATCTTTCCAGATTTATTATCCCTTCATAGAAGAGGGAAAACTAAAGAGGGAACTTCGTGTTCTTTATTGTAGTGAAGAGTTGAAAAACATAAACTCTATCAGTAGATTGCATTCATTTTTTATTTAAAATTATTTAGAGGGTACCTTTTCAGAAACAGTAAAAATGACAAACATAGTTTTAATAACTCCAGTGGCAACAGCTGAATCTGAACGATGTTTCAGCACATTGAAGCGTATTAAAACCTGCTTAAGAAATGCAATGGGACAAGACAGACCAAATGCCTTGGCACTTGCTTACAATAGAGAGAGAATACATTTCAAACATAGAGGGCTTCATCGAAAAAGTAATAACAAAATTTGCTGAGCAGAAGAACAGGAGTCAACATTCGTAGAAAGGTGTGTTTCACAACAATACCGGTTTCTTTTGTAATCATGTGAATTGTCATTATATTTTAAATTCTTTAAAAAACTAAGTCCGATTTTGTAGTTTAGAAGATGATAAATACCCGTTTTTTTTTGTAATTCATGTAATTTGTCATTATATTTTAAATTCTTTAAAAAATAAGCCCCTGCCAAATTTGAGGCCACGAGACGCCACTGGTATTAACCATTTCCCTGCAGCGACATTAAAGGGAAGTGCTTCCAAAAAAAATCACCTCTATATAGATGCCACCACAAAATAGTTTCATCATAAATAATAAACAACGATAAAAAAATAACTATAAAAAGACTTACCGCATAATGAAGCTAAGGGAAACAATCTCTATATATAATTCTCTCTCTTGTAGTCTACGGTTATTACAAGCATAAAAACACAGCTTTTCGTTGTGACGTTTCAGAACACATGCTCTGTTCATCAGATATTTATTTTTAGTTTGATTAAAGATACAGATATCTTTCATATCTGATGAAGGGAGTGTGCGCTCCTGAAACGTCAAAACTGGCGCAAAGTGTAAAATGTAGGAAAACACTTATTACAAAAAAAATATTTCTCAGGATCCAACAAAAGCATTAAGAATGGATTGGTTGCTCAAAAAGACTAATATAAGCACGATAAAGTCATGTCTATAAAAATGACTTGCAACAATACAAGTTCTGAAATACAGTCTATACATATATGCTCCACAAAAAATACCATGTTTAGAGTTCATATATAAATCCATCGCAGTTAATGGGTTAAACATGTATTGTTGCAACAGTAATGTGATAATTTATTAATAAAGTTCACTCAGAAAGCCTTCAGTCAGCACAGTAACTACTATAATTTTAGTTGCAGTGTGATTACTGTTGTAAAGTTTTAATAATTTTTTTAAGGCTTTTAATATATTGAGACCCCTACTGAATAATATTAATGCAATAACAGTATACATATCATGTGTACAGTGTTACATAATGTACAATTACTTGTGTATGCTATTAAGCATTGATTACAGAAACAGAAAAATGTTTTTGTGCATTTTTTAGTTCACAAAAAATCATTTTGGATATGGAAGTTATTGATGTATTCAGGGGGAGAGTAGGTGTTTTTTGTCCTCTGAATATAACCGTGTACATAATGCAAATGCAATCCTGATTTTTTCAACGATAGGTTATGAAATTGTCAACTAAAATAAATCACTCCAAGTTCTGAAATATATTTAACGTACTACTTACTTCCGGTGAATCAAAAGGATATTTTGAGCTAAACTTGAATTGAAGTTGAAACTTTTCACCCTCATACAATGTCCCTGGAGCTCCTTCCATATGAATAATCCATCTGAAACGATTCACATTAGTTTCCAATTAGACATTATCTTACAGTGCAAGGAATACAAAAATAATTAGCACAATAACTAAACTGGATAAACTGAAGCTTTATATAAACAGGAAACTGCTTCCGATCTTCTGAAACTTTCTCAGGAAATTGTCTTGTGCTACACAAAGTATGACATTCAAAGCATTGCTCTGCACAGATGCACAAAGTAGATTAAAAATTTTGTACAAGAATTCAATTTCTTTAAATATATTTTGAGAGCAAAATTTCTAAAAATAAGAGCGTTAACTCTCCAGAGCTTGGAATCAACTCCAGAACTCATCTAACAGTTAACCTCAAAGTGTTCCTACTAAAAAGTAGGATTAATGTGGCCCCTGTTTTATGCATATATTACAAGGGCGGGCAGTCTCGTCAGCTTGGGCAACAAATTTTAAACTGACAACAAAAGAATTAAACATAAACACTAAGTGACATCTAGTGACTCACCTTAAACTAATAACAACTATGGTTTTAATTTTCCACATACATTTTGTACTTAATGTACTACAGATCTGAAAGTATGCCAATCAACTGCCTTTTGTGAATGGTGGCAAGGAGTCAATTCAATCAATATGCATATAAATTATGCTTCTTGAAAGTTACAGGGTTGGTGCCAGGGTTGTTAAAAGTCCAAGAATTTTAAATAAATTCAATCTCAGACCTGGAGAGAAAATCAGCAAGAGTAAATGGGTTCTGGTTCGTAAATTACTCTTTTATCTTTAAGTCTTTCAATTTGATCCCGGAACCTTCCTTCCGGAACAATTTAAATACTGCGAGAAAAAGGTTCTGGTACAGTTATGAAATCGGTTAGAATTTACGGGTTACTGGACCTTGAACCTCTGCTAGGCACGTGGGGTATGGGTGTCCCCTATCGATATTTATGGCAAGATTGCAACACTGAACAGTACAGTTTCTTTTTCTTCTTCTAAGCACAGTTCTGCTGCACTTCTAAACCACGAAATATTACAATGCTAATGCCAGTTGTGTTGCTTGGTGTACAGTTGTCTCCCACAGACCTAAATATGTGACAAAAAAATATATAAGTTTGTTGAAAGACAGAACACGCTGCAGATTCCGATGTTATACACAAGCAGATTAGTCAGGAAGTAAGGACATGTAGCTATGTATTGCTGCCGAAAGTGAACATCAAAGTGACTGCATGACCAAAAGAGAACATGGCACTGCTTCGGTTGTTACGTATTTAGGCACGTAAACACCAAGCATGCGACTGGCGTTATAATATTACATCATTTCAATAAAGAAGCAGAAAATGGTAGCTGATCGTAGAAGAAAGACAAATAAGGAAGATTTTACATGCATGATCAGAAGAGCTCCGATTTTTATGACATATCATATTTTCCCAGGGACTGGTTTTCGGTTTGTTAAGTTAGTTTAAGCACGTTTCTTGATGTTTTGAAATCAATAACACTGTTCTTAATGGTCATATAAATGCATATTTCTACTATATTTTCGGTTTAGGGCATATTATGGCCCAAAAGTGTGGAATAAAAGTATATTTTTATGTTCAACACACAGTACTTCCAGTGTTTAAAAATAAATGCCTGGCTTGTTTCGCAAACTTATCTAATCGGCAGATTTTTTTTTCAGTTTGTTTTATACCTTGGTTGGAAAATAACCAACTGTGTATTTTTCCTGGACGTGCTTTAAAAAAATAAACAGTGAAATTGTTTTCCAATCGTTCTTTTCATTGTGCGCAATCTGCTTAAAGATTGTTAGGCTATTGTTCAATCCTTATCGTTAGCTGTTCTGCCCCTCCCCTTCTATACACAGCAACCAGACAGCACTGGAAGTGTACGTTATTTTCAGTGAGAGAGCATATCAGTGCCAAGGAAGGGGAGAAAGGAATCCTGTCGTTTAGAGTTTGAAGCTTCCAGTTCGCACTGCTCCAGAGACCATCTTTGTTCCAGAAAGTAGGGAACAAATTTTGCAGGCAATGCGTACGTTGTTATACTTTCAAGATGCCGAAAGTGAAGTGCCCAGAGAGTGTGAAATTAAAAAGTTTTGTGAGAGAGTTCGGTGAAATGTTTTTCAGTACTGATGGCCGAATTTTATTTTGTAAATTGTGTTTCATATATTTTTTACATGTCAGTCATTTTAAATTTTACATATATCCTATTCGTCATATTTTCAGTTTTCAAGGTCATATTTTGCTAATTTTAAGGGCATGAATGCATGCATATTACAGAAGCTTTTAGGTCATAAAAATCCAAACTCTAATGATCAGTATAATTCACGCTGTGGTTCATACCTTAAAGATAGTTAAAGGGTTCAGGGACACGTGTACCCCACGTGCCTATGCAAGTTACAGAAAATGATGCAACAAACAGAGGGTTAACAATCCTGGTTGTGCTCTGAATTTAAATGTTTTAACTTGCATAGCAACAACTGGTAAAACACAATTTCGTCAAACTACTTACTGTGTAAGATTTTGTCCAGCCAAGTCAGGATCTACTGTTACTCCTGGAGGTGGTTCTTTCAATAAGGACATTAATTCTTTTTGTAGGCGTCGCTGCAAAGAAAAAAAAAGTTAATTACAGTGATGATTTCCTCTGTAAATACGAAATTTATAAAGTTCCGCATACTCCAGGACTGCTATTTCGCAAACCAAAGGTGACAGAATACCTTACCAGTGGAAGTCAATAGTTGTCTGATAAGTATGTACCAAATAGGAGCAGGGGAGACATAAGATTTAGTAAGAAAGTTGTGACAGAATGATTCATTGAAACGCTCTTGTGCTTTCCTTCTATTATCTCTGGTTCAGGTGGCTGAAACATGATCCTGGCCATGCAACCTTCATCTGTGATCGATCGTGGGTGAGATCCACATTCACTTTCAATTTTAATTAAGTGCCATTTTAACAGTATTTAAAATATTAGCCTGTGCTGTTCTCTACCTGGATTTTAGTCTCTCACGAGTGACCTGATCACATTCTAATGGGATAACTTGGTCTGAGTTGGTGTTTTAAGTCCACTTTATGCACAGTAAGGATAATTGGGACTGGACCTATGGTTTAAAGTGGGATCCGAACCACTGTGCCATGTGCCTCCACCCAGGTATCAAACCCGGGACCCCTTGATTACAATGCTACCACTGTGCCATCGGGGAGGCCTTAATGGGATAACTTAAATGGCAGTTTTAAAGAGACCATTGTTGTGGAAGGAGTGTTGTGAGAGTGAGCACAATGTTCACCCGTGACAGTTTACTTTATGTTTTTCTTTACTTTAGATTTGTGCATTATTTAGTCAATAAGTCTATGCTGTTTCTAGCGAGTTTTCATGCCGATATGATTTTGTCGTGTTAATAGAAAATACTAAAAGTGATTATACACAGTCCGTCCAGTAGGAAAGGTGACAGATTTTTTTTGCCACGGAACCACCATTGCCATCTATGGAGAACTATATGTATAGATCGACCACAAGGAAAAAGACCTTGGGATGAAAGGTCCCCGTGCAGCTTTCCCTCCTTCCCTCCACCTCGGGCCATAAGGAAGCATGGTCCACTCTCCCCCTCCCTTACTCGCGAGAGTATGGTGCATAGGAGTCGCGGGTCTGCGCAGGTTGTTTTTCTCGTGGTTCCACTATACTACGTAGTGACACATTTAGAATTTCTTCCAGCAAAGTTGCAAAGCACTAGCGTCGACGGTCTATACATACGGATCTTGTGACTGACAGTACCTGTTGAACGTCGGTCTGAAACTGAGCAATGTGTCAACATTAAATTCTCTTTCACATTGGGTAAAAGTGCAACAGAGACGTTTCAAATGATTCAAACTGTTTACGGTATTGAGGCATTGAGCCGTAAGAACGTGTTTAAGTGGTATGCAAGATTTCGTAATGGTCCAGGGTCAAACCTCTCCAAAACCGAAGAAAGTGCGCATGCAGAAGAGCCGAATCAAAATTCTGCTCACGGTTTTCTTCGATTCCAAAGGCATCATCCACAAGTAATTCACTCCAGATGATCACACTGTGAACGCTGAGTATTACGTGGGTATTTTGCATCATCTATTGGCCAGGATTCGTAGAGTTCGGCCTGAATATCAGGAACAGGGCTCATGGTCTCTGTTGCATGACAGTGCACCCGTGCACAAAAGCAGGTTGGTATGCCAGTTTTTGGCCAAAATAGGGATAGTGGAGCTCAATCACCCCCCACCCCTATTTTCCAGATTTAGCTCCATACGACTTTCGGCTATTTCCAAAACTGAAATTGGCGTTGAAAGGAAGGCGTTTCGACAGCATTCCAGACATCCAAAAGGCTTGGACCGCGATTTTGGAGGCAATTCCGAAACAGGAGTACCAAGACTACTTCACAAAGTTCTACAACCGCTTCAGTGCATGTTTTAACTCAAAAGGTGTCTATTTTGAATAAATGTTATTGTAAACTACCAGTCCACAACATCTTATCTTTCATTTCTCATTAGTCACCTTCCCACTGGACGGACTGTGTATATTATCAGCTTTGTGGAGCACAGGTGGGACTGCCCCACAATTCTTCAGGGTAGCTTTGGGCATCATGCAATTTTTCTTAGCGCTGATAGTTTTTCACTTCAACAATGTATTACGCTGTTTGAAAACAAACATTTTGAAACAAAAATGTAATAAAGAAGAAGGGATATAATAACGAGAGCACTAGAAGTACTAAAAGTAAATTTAAAAAAATGAAAATGTGGTGAAATATGCCTGAAAAGCAAGGGTAAGCACCGAGCTCTCTCGTGACCAACAGCATGACTCAAGTGAGCACGACCGATCCAGGGTTAACTTTTAAATGCAGGGCTCTGGTGCTATAACGTGAGTACTTCTATCCACTGACTGGAGTGCTGGAGGAGATGGCACGTGCCTAGTTCCCAGCCAGTCAGAGCTCGCCGTTTCCTTTGCGAGGAGGATTTGAACCCTACCTTGCCACATTCACAGTGGAGGGGAGGGAAGTACACATTACATTTGACGAGCAGAAAAGAATGTGCCCCCTAAGGGCCTAAACAACTCGCTGATATTATTTGCTTGCCTTTTGAAGAGCTCTTGCAACATCACTGTCAGTCGCCACGTTTGCACCAAACATACGCTTTGCAACAACAGGCCACAGACACCAGAGCATTCAGTGGCGGGAACTATACCACTATAAATTTTCTGACCTGTAGTTCAGAGACTAGAAGATTTTAACCATACTTTACCCAAGGGTGGAGACCAGGCCCACCAACTCTTGTTTTTCAATCTTTCAACTGTGAACGTTCTTATTTAAAAAATAATAAATTCCATTGTTCCCTAGTGTGTTCCCTGGCTTCACCAATGGCTCAGTGGTTCGGATCCCACTTTAAACTGTAGGTCCAGTCCCGATTAGCCTTACTGTGCATAAAATGGACTTAAAACACCAAATCAACCTAGCGTGGTCCCAATGTGTGTGTGTGTTACTTTTGTTCATAAAATCCTAACATGCATATGAGGCAAAATTCACGAGGTGTCCTATCAGCATCCCCCCTCCTCTTGAAGGGTGTTCCGACATGACACCCATGAAGTGACCATTCGGGATGGAAAAGAAATCCCCATTTCCCGACAAAGTCGGGAAATTTTTGGGACGGAAAATGTTAGAAATTTCCAGAAGCTCTGAAAATCTCGAATTCTACACTTCATTTTTAACATAAGTGATTGTTCTTGCATTTCTGGAATAAAAACAAACAATTTCCGATAAGTTCCAGACACTTGCAATGCAGAAAACGTCGAGAATTAACAACTTTTTAAAATGCCCATTCGGTATTTTCCCGACTTCCCGGGATCCCGAAAAGTCGGGAAGTCATTTCCCGAAGACGGGAATTTTTTTTCCCCCGATCCCGGTCCCGACTTTTCGGGATCCCGCACACCCCTACTATTTTCAAAGATTTGGGTGATATCATTCAATAAATATTTCATATTTACTGGCTGATGAGACGAAATAGTTTTCCAAATGGAAGAAATTTGGTCATTCCTAACAAAGGCAAGCCTTAATTTGTTTTTGTCATTAAAACTAAAATTTGCCTCAACTTTCCAGAACTAATACAATGTGAAAATCTTAATCATAGAAGGAACAGTAAATATGCATGTAAAAATAACACCGAATTGCAGTAAAAAATAACATCGAAATTCAGGTGAAAATAAAACGAAAACTTCCAAGTTCCTAATTATGAGTAATGGCAAATGTGTTGCCATTTTTTTGCGGTGTCCTCTTTTTTATGATTTTGTCCTCCTTTATCACCATGCTCTGTCCTCTGGTTTTAGTGAATGATAAAAAATGTGTGTGACACTCGTGTAAGAGTAAATAATTGCTTTTTAAAAAAAATCGTGATGGTAATTCTTGTAAGAATTATACAACTTCACCTGTTTAAACAACAAAGGAAGCAGTTATTCAACAACAAAATAGTTTCTTCAATTTTAGTGATAAAAAATGTCTGGGCCTCAAAGTGCCAACCCCTATTAAAAATTGAGAAAATCAACATTTTCAAACGAAAACTGTGTAAAGCTAGGGAAAAACCAAGGTGATAAATGCAAACCTCTCTTGAAATGACCCCCAATCGTCTTTTTTGAGAATGAGAAGTTCTTGTATGTATATGCAGTCCTCTTACAGAGCAGCTATTTTCAGCCCCTCCCGAAAAAAAAAAATTCTGCGTACGCCAGACGGGTGAGCTACGACAAGACATGACATACGCTGCCATCTTTGGGAAAGAGTAAGAATCTTCCCAAATTCAACAATTGCCTAACGCTGGAAACCAAAAACTTTGGGTGCATCCGCTATTTCGTCCCAGGCTGAAAGCCCTTGACCACCCACTGGAAGACGTTAAAGAGATATTGAATGGCCGTCAATGGCACGGAAGGAATCGGGCCACTTTGACGCAGGGTGTGGTTGTCTGCTCAATTCGACAAGAAACGGAAGGAAGGGACGTTAATTTCCGCTCTGCCGTGGCACGAAACGCTCGACCCATTAATCACGATTGCAATAATGGCTGGGAATGTCCTCGCGGTAGGCAAAAGGTGGAGACGAAGGGGGTGGGAGCGTGTGTGATTGTTTCTAGAGTCTGTTCCATTTTTCATCACTGAAACAGCTGGACGCTGAGGTAATTTCCTACCAGTGAAAGTGATTTGTGAGAAATTTTGAAGAAAATTGAAGCGAAGGGGAAGGGAATAAGCAATTTCATTGGATCTTTGGTTTCCACGTTCTGTCCCGGGAATTTGTGGAGCAATGCCATACATAACGGTAGAGAATAGGAGAAAGCGATCTTCTCCCCCTTCTTTCTGCCTCTCCTTCGAACACAACGACTAGGTTGCAGTGTTGCCAGTACAGTAGCAGTGATTCTAACTACATCAACCCGTTGTATTTGCCTACACTGGTGGATATATGCATCTGCAATCAATGACGTTCTATTTTCAATGGAATATGCTCACGGTAGTCACTAAACCTGATTTTTTTTTTTCCAGTTTCTAAGAAAACAATTTTGTACACAAACTTCTCAGTTATATAAAAATTGTACCGGACAGTTGGTAGAAAAACAACAGACTGACAACACAGGGGGTGCGTGTCGAGAGCTGACAGAAGATAGCGGTTAGAAGTTACTGATTGGGGGAGGGGGGTGGAATACTGGAAAGCATGAACAAAATACAGGGTGTCTCATTAAGTAATAGCGCAAACTGACACAGGTGAAAGTACACGATAATAGAAGCAAAAAAGTCGCAGTAAACATTGACCGCAAACGAGCCGTTTTTGAGATAATCGCGAATGTGTGATTACAGGTACAAGCCGCCACTGACTTAATTGTTTATAAACGTCGTCTTAATACAGTAAGAAAACCCCCGGTTCATTTCGGAATTGGTCACAAGCATGTACAATTCTCTGTACCGGTTGTATTCATCATCGCGAAGATGATGTAATGAAATTGATGAAGGGACAAAACAAAAGGAGGGGAACCCCCGAAAGATGCCTAACCTCCACCCGCATACATTCAGAGGTATGCGCTTATCGGTCTGGTGTCTTTAGATCCTCGGAATGATGGTTCTCGCGTTTCTCTTGTTTTTCTTTATTTGTTTTATTTCATTTTGGTTTAAAATAATTGATTATTTTACAATATATGGTGATATGGATTATTTATTTATAGCCCCGATATCCGGGACATATTCAGATATTTGGTTTTTCAATATGATAGGTTCAACAATATAAATATACACAAGATATACATAAAAAGAATATATAATATTTTTAAAAAAAGCATAATACAAGCTACTTCATTAGTAAACAATATATATATAAGAGGTAACGAGGGAGAAGAATTTTGATACACCTGTTAGGGTTGTAGAAAAGTAGTTTGTGGAGGATTTCCTGGAAACTCAAGTAGTATAGGTTCCTGGAAACGTCAGGAAACGAAGATTGTGTAGTTGTGAATGTATTAGTTTGATGTATGGAGTAACGTGTGTTTGTTTAATCGGATGAAGGGACACTTACAAATAACACCCATGCCCAAGCAGGGATTCGAACTCGGGACCCCTGGCGTCAGCTCCTTAATTACATAAAATTGCTGAAGGGCCATTGAATGAGTGGAACACCCAAAGTCCTCAGCCATCTCTTTGAAAATATTCTCGCCACTGGAGACATGTTGTCGCGAAGGGGGCAATGGATCTATTATATCAAATCCTCGAGATTACCCGACCCTGGTGAGCTTAAGTAGGCCAAGGTTGAAGCGCATCTGAATAAAAGGAACTACAAGATTGAAAGGGCATCTGTGAGACTTACGCCTGCACCACAACAGAGCATTGATCTTTCGGCGTAACCCAAGAACTTTAAAAGGTCAAAAGCTCCACTGAACACACACGAAAAGGGCAGCGTAACAGCAAGCCTCTTCTGAAAGACAGTTTTCGCCTCGGTGAAGATTAAGGTCACTGTGGAAAACAAGGCACCGACTAGTCTACAATTCCTGAACCAAAATAAAAATACTCCTGCCTGCAATCAGAGCTTCAGATACACTAGCGAATGACAATATTACACAAACTGCAACACCCGGAAAACAAAAACAACATACGATGCCACGGAAGAAAATTTTAAAAGTTATACATACATTCTTAACGACTATATGGGTATACACACGTTCTTCTTTGTTATTTCATTGATGTAGTGTATAGTAATTTTCCTGCATAATCACGTACTCTGCTATACCTTCCTTTCTTCTGTGGGTTAAGGTTGTAGATAAGCATTTGCCGACTCGCCCAAGAATAAAGACTATTCAATTCAACTGAATTCAAACTCACCCCTGGCGTCGTAGCGCGCTGTGCTAACCACTCCGCCACGGAGGTAGGCGATTCATGTCAAGAACTATGTGCAATATTTCCATATGGGTAGGTAGATATCTGAAATAACACATCAATCAGCGACTAAGATTAAGCAATTGCCTCCAGACACTAACACTAAACACAACCGGTGAGAAGATTGAAGCTAAAAATCGGTTCATCCGCTACCCAGATCAGGTCAAAAAAAAGTAGTTCAAATTTTAACCACCAGCTGAAAATATGGCGCTGAAATAACAGCCAGAAGTAGAGCATGCAAAACTCTATTTTGAGTTTGTCAGTACAGCAGTTTTCAATATGCGCGTTATAAACGCGTAAGACAGCGTCATCAATAGTCGCACCAAGCGTTTCCCTGGATGTTATTCACTGTGCCACAAATTTCAGCGCCACATTTCCACCTGGTGGTGAAAATTTGAACTGTTTTTTTTCAACGCAATCCGATGCTTCGAATGAGCTCTGAGTAGGGAACTTTGATTATGACAATGTGGTATAATGACTACACTTTCTTGGGGGGAAGTCTACACTGTTAATACTTACCTCCCAACGAACGGCATCCAGCATCACTGGCTTCGTTTTCATGCTTTTCATGCTGCTCGCAGCGAAGACAGAAGTCATACTGTTGGACTAGAGAAAAATCGTTCGGCGAAAAGCAGCTGCTACCTCAGGATCATAGTGTTCATTGGGGAGAATTCCGCAGCTCTTCCACTACTAGCACCTCATAGACGACAATGTCTAATGTGTCTATCGGCATAATTGGTCGTTCCCATTATCAAGGAAGGTGCAATCAATCTGCATTTGTGCATCTAAGAGACCGCAAATAACTATTCATTGGTAAGGAATGACCAAAAAATGCTACAAGTAACAAAAATACAACTTTACAGTGGGGGTTGTTACAATCCAGGCCACCTTGGCCTTATTCCACATGTAAAAGCCACAAAAACTGTAGTTAAAATCCTCGATTGATTCCTGTGGATTAAATAACAATCCAGAAACAAATTGATGAAGGGACACTCACAAACCCCACGCAAACCGAAGCCGGGATTCGAACCCAGGATCCTAGGCGTCGTTGCGCCATGTGATAACCACTCCGCAGGGTAAATGGCGGCTAGATGAAACGCAAGCAACGATCAAGCTCAAGGACTAGAACTTGAAACTTTCGGCAGATAGGTCGTTGTCGAACAGTTTTACTTACATTCATTAACTTTTATCGTATCTCCTAATATTAAATTATCTACACGTTAAAATATACAAGACAGTAATTCTACCTGTAGTTTCTGATGAATGAGAAATGTGATTCCTTACACCAAAACAGGAACAAATTACAGAGTTTCTTAATACATTCTTAAAGTTATTTGGACCTACAAGAGATGAAACAGGGAGTGGAGAAGATTGCATAACACTGAACTACATTTTCTCAATTCATTTGTTTTACTTCGTTTTTGTACCACTTTTGGTTAATCACGAAGATGAATAGGTGATAAGATGAAATTGGTTAAAGGACAGTTACAAAAACGCATGGACAGGACACAACACCAGCCCCACTGCGGAGCAGCCGCCAGAATCTCATTCATATGCATGCAATGCAGTCCAGCGTGTATTAAACTCTGTCAGGAATCTATGGAGAAAAGCCGCGCACAACGGTAGAGGGGAGAAAACGAGTAGCGGAGCGAAGCTGTTGGTAGCTGCAGCCGCATTCGTGCACTCACCTCCCCTCTCATTGGTCGAGTCCTCTTCGCTTGCTCTACAGATTTCCAGGACAGAGTATAATCTCCTTTGATATTTTGCAGAAACGCCTATTCTATGAATATTTTGCCTCTAAAGGTACCACTACACTAACCATATTTTTGGCTGCGTAATCCAGGGGTTCGATACCCGGTGGAGGCACGTGGTTCGGATCCAATTTGAAACTGTAGATCCATTTCCGATTGGCCTATCTGTGCTTAAATTGGACCTAAACCACCCATATTGAAACTCGAGAACCCCCTTTCATACCGGTACAAGCACTGGTCGATAAAAATCACGAATATAGGAAAACGAAGCCTTACGAGGCATTGACGTACTTATACGATTAAAATCCAATGCACTTTACATGCTCGAGAAACACGTGACAACATGACACGCCAGATACTGGTTCAAGGCACTGCCTACGTCACTAATTCCAAATCCTTGTTAAGCCAGTCCAAGGTCGTCAACAACACATCTTGCTAAGCAGCAACCACACTGCATAGGACCCCTGCCTGCATCACAGGAGGCTGGAATTCCCGCTGGATTTTCCAGTTTATTTATTCACCTAGTTTTCGCTTTACACGATATTTGTTACCGCACTTGTTGGTATTTTATTATGATCCACAGTGTTCCAAGTGGAAATTCCAAGATGGGAGTATGCTTGGTCGAGCTTGTGTTATATATATGCTTGTATGGATGAACATGGTGGGGGGATGCTTATGCACATTATCCATGATAAAATTCAGTATAATTCCCGGTTTTCAAGCGGAACTTTCCAAAAATTCAAGGCTACAAGCATATGTTTCCTCTATTAAGCCTTACATTGCCTCTCACCACACACACACACACAAATATATTAACAAAATGAAGAGTGTGTGATTCTAGTGTAACCAAAAATTCTAATTCAATTAAACGGTGTATATATATTTATAATATTTAATTTAAGGTGAGGAGCTTACATTTGCCATTTCTCATACTCAGGTTCGAAATGCATGTAACAAACACAAGTCACTAATGTTACGGGATATATTCTATAATATACGAAAAACTGATAATTGTACAAGAATTTTTCAAACCAAAATTTACCTAATCATCTTTAACATATCGTATCTTGAAATAATCTTCCATCTGTCAGATAGATTCTTTGATTTGCTTTATTTTACTTCGCTTCTTGTGCCACTTTTGGCTAATTTGCGAAGATGGGGATGAGTGATGATATGATGAATGGACACTCACAAACATCCATGCCCAGACCAGGATTCGAACCCGATCTGTAAGATAGATTTTTCAGCAGAGGAACTGAGCCCCCCCCCCCCCGAAATCATACAAATATCTAATTTAAATCTTGTATAGTGGTAATTAATGTTACTTCCTTAGCAGGATTAAACACTGTGTATAATAATTTGTAATATGCTGAAAAATTCATCGCCAGGGCTTCAACCCCCCACCCCCCACTGTGGATAAAGAATGAGCTCCTCCCGAAATAAAATCCTGGCTACGGGCCTGACTGGACATACAGTTTAAAGTGGGATCCGAACCACTGTGCCATGTGCCTCCACCGGGTATCGAACCCGGGACAAGATTGCAAGGCGAAGAAAATTATCAGACAGCCGGATGAAATTTTATCCGGGTTTCACCACTCGACCAGTCTCAAGTTTTACTTCTAGCGGGCGAACTACAGCGGTTTGATTTCTATCCTCAACAGACAGGGGGGAAGGGGACCTTGAACTCTAAAACTTACAATGTAAATCATTTCTCTTTACACAGAACGACCAGCAGCACGCTAGATGCTCGTCCATAACAGCTGCGCGGCGGTCACGTGGCGTGACCTCCATCCAAGCCTCAACCCGGAACATTTGTTTTGATTTCGTGGGAGGAAAGAAAGCGAGGAAACCTTGGAAATTAAAACATAACTCAATCTTTCTGGCTTTGTTTCGCAAAATAAACCACGCCAACGCAATGGGGGGAGGGGGTGGACTAAAAAAATAAGCACGAAAGAACGCACTCCAATTAAGTGACGAAGTTCTTAAGGCGAGGAGGGACAATTTTCCCTAGGTCTTTCGCGCTGGGACACTGTTGCCAACTTCGCTCGTTTGGAGCCAGATCTGGCTCTTTCGTGTACTCGTTACTGTGAACTGTGGCACCCGCCGCCCTCTACCACACCATGATGCCACCACTGGCTCAGTCACATAAGGACCAACCTTTGCCATGAGTACATTTTGCACGTGACGTGATATTCATATGTAGGCTGTGTCACCCACACCCCTCTTTCCTCCCCAGGTATTTTTATATATAGAGCTGTGGTTTAAGGTGAAGATGTCAATATTATTATCCGGGAATTCTTTACTTTCGATTTTATATGAACATCATAAAGTTATTGAGATGGGTAATGCCGCCAAATCTAGGCGGTAAAAACTAAGAATACATTTCCGTCACTTTAAAGATAACGGTAATAGCAGCGCCCCCACCCCTCTTGACACCTAAATTATTCTACGAGACACTTTATGCAGCCTTCGTTAATCTAGATCCTTGAAAGTCATATTTAGCTCTTGGTGAAATGTAGCTCTTTTATGCACATCAGGTTTGGCAACACTGCCAGGATGGCTGTAGGAGGAAAGGAGAAATACATCACGCTTATAGGAGAATTATTTTACTCGTTTTCTTGGATATATCAAACTTCCGATGGCGGAAAAAAATATATGATCGGGTAAAGGATCCATTGAAGATGATATTTGCGCTAGAAATAGTCGAAACTCCCATTTGTTTAGCCGTAACTTCAATTTGAAGTTGTCTCTCCATAAGGAATACATGGGATTCTGTAAGTACGTATTCATCACATTTTTCAAACATGGTATCTAGCTTAATAATCAACTATAAAAACCGCTTCCACTTGCAACATGGGGAGAAATTCATACTCTCAAATAATGCGTGGATTTTCTTTAGTAGTAGTAGTGCCAAATCCGACGATATTTAAATAAATGCATGCCTGATGCGAAATTGTCCCTCCTCACCTTAAGAGGTGCGACGCCGATTTCTTGCACACTGATGGTATCTAGGATACAGAACTTTGTTAGTTGAAATTAAAAAGTTGGTATGCCAATCATTTACGACTGTCGCATCAAACTTCTAAGAGAGTCAAAATGGAAAAGTTGGGTTCTGATGCGGGATACACCTGTACCAGTGGCGTATGCGAGTCTAGCTCACAATGATACCTGGTCCTAGGCTATGGAGGAAGGGAGAAGACTATTAGTAGACTCATTCTTGACGTCTTCAAGAAAGCCACGTTGCCATCCCAACGGTAGTCAGCTTGCCAACTCCTAAGAATTCAGGTTGCCAACTCCTAAGAATTCAGGTTGCCAACTCCTAAGATTTCAGGTTGCCAACTCCTAAGATTTCAGGTTGCCAACTCCTAAGATTTCAGGTTGCCAACTCCTAAGATTTCAGGTTGCCAACTCCTAAGAATTCAGGTTGCCAACTCCTAAGAATTCAGGTTGCCAACTCCTAAGAATTCAGGTTGCCAACTCCTAAGAATTCAGGTTGCCAACTCCTAAGAATTCAGGTTGCCAACTCCTAAGAATTCAGGTTGCCAACTCCTAAGAATTCAGGTTGCCAACTCCTAAGAATTCAGGTTGCCAACTCCTAAGAATTCAGGTTGCCAACTCCTAAGAATTCAGGTTGCCAACTCCTAAGAATTCAGGTTGCCAACTCCTAAGAATTCAGGTTGCCAACTTCAGAATCGCCATTATGTTCTCATTAAAATCAGACTTATTCACAATTTCTAATCGATTTTTCTTCAGTATTTTACAGTACTTTCTAGGCTTCAGGCTTCGCAAATAGCCTAGCACATACGCTCCTGACCTGTACTGAAAATCATGTGACATCATGTTCACGGCTCATCGTAAAGTAGAAATGTCTGAGCTGAGAGAAAGAATGAATTATTGTTGTATTTTAAGCCCACTTTATGCGCAGATAGGCTAATTGGGCCTGGGCCTACAGCTTAAAGTAGTATTCGTACAACTATGTGCCTCCACCGGGTATCGAACTCGGGATTTCCTTGATTACAAGGAAACGACGTTACCACTACGCCACCGGGGAGTCCTTGAGAGAAAAACTATTAAGAAACAGGAAGAAAAAGGATCAAATACAAACCAAGATAGGAGAAAGAAAGAAACGTAACGAGAGAAAGAGACGATAGTATATTTAAATAAAGAATATAGAAAAAAGCAACGAGAAAAAGTGAAATAGAAAGAATAAGGACCCAGAGATGTAGTAGGGAGAGAGGAAAAATACAAGAAACTCAAGAGAAAAATAAAAACAAGAAATAAAGTTCACGAAATGAAAAACGAGATACGGATATCCTGGAAATCCGGATATCAGAATATCCGCTAACCGGATATTTGAAATAAGGATAGAAAAGTATCCGATATCGGGATAAAATTGTATCTGGATTTAGCAATCGCTACTATCTAGTTTTTCTGATTTGCTGGAAGTACCGTAACTGGGACTTAAAAAAAAAAAAAAAAACATTCTCTTGAAATCAAAGTGCTGTAGTTTCGATTCTCGTGATTAGCATATGCTAACTTAAAAACTTTTATGTGTATACGGAAGGTAAGTGAGAGGGGGGCGAGTAGGAATATTCCTACCAACCTTTTTTTTCAGTGCTCAATTAGAACCTATTGTCACCGCGTCTATCCCCCCCCCTCCTTCCCCGCTGAAGTCTCTGGCTAGAAATCGATTATCGGTTCAAATTTAGGTCATGACGAGCTCTCCCACTCAAATTTCATTCTCCCATTAACACTGACGCATTGGACACTCCCGTGCACAAAGGCGAGATTTGTATAAACATTTACACTGGACAGCGACAAGGTTCATCTGATTCACCCTCACACTTCAGTGGCATTTTGATAAGTATATATTCCCAGACAACTTTATGCACAGTAAGGCTAATTGGGACTGGACCTACAGTTTAAAGTGGTATCATAACCAATATGCCCTGCGGTTGGGAAACACTGATTTAAACGTCGAACGACTGACAACAAATTTCTCACGATTATTTTCCATAGCGAAGAAAATAAATGAGGGAGAACTGAAAGTCATTGGTTGTATTTTTCTAGTTTCTATCAGGAGATAAATCTAGACTTTACTCGGAGAGTTCCTATTAACTGAAAACCTGGCAAAGTCAGGGAAACTAATCCATGGGTGAAAAGTCATGGAATTTTGAAAGTTCATCCAAAAACAAAAAAATCAGGGGGAAACAGTTTTATTGTACTTGGCAGGATTTGAGAATGAAAATAGGTTCCACTTTCTCACTTGAACCTGCAGGCGCTGTTCCGAAAATATGACAATCTGAAGTACAGAGGATTATGAATCCTGAAGACAAGACCAGCCTCAAGGATGCGGGTTCAATGAACAGGCGATGGACAAGGCCATGAGAACAAAAAGATTTACATCTGCAACTTCAAGTTCACCGTCGGGGAGAACAATACCTGAACAGATTTGTAAGGTTAAATGCGCTGATACATCGTACATTCCATTGTTAAGTCCTGATTCGAACGCCATTTGCTTCAAAGAAAGTTCCCAAAGACCAGTTTCCCTCTGACAACCATGTTATGTCAAGTTCACATGGAGACCAGTAAATCCTCCCCTCAAACCTCTCCCATCAATAGCGTCCGTTTTAGGAACTGACACTTAAGTAAATGACAAGTTGCCAATTCAGTTTCTTTAGAGATTTCATGGTGTGCGGTTGCGGTTATCTTTAGTAGGTTGTGTTATAGTGTTGCGCTTTTTCTTATGTACAATGTGGAAATCTTGGGAGTGTAACGTCTTCGCAGTTCGTGTTGGATGTCTAAACACTGCAAGTAAAACTGACAACTGTGCTTCTCAGAAAAAAACAAGCGCTGGCTCGAAACCAGATACGCGTCCCATTGATTTCAGGCTGGATGAGCCCCGGAGCCGCATTATGAAGGGACAAGGTCGGAACCTTAGATCTTCCAACCCGGGTCTCCCGCGTGGCAGTAAACACGCCCTACCACCCAGCCCACCGCGGTTTCTTGCCAAAGAGAAAATTAAAACACTTTAACCCTCGCTTATACATTCATCACTAGCAAATCTTTGGAGTCATGCAATTTTTCCAGTTCTAAATTTTCATTATATAAACACTAAGTTTATTATATAGTATATACAATATAATGCAAATTAGTGTTGATTCTATTCATCAGTAAGGAAAAGAACAGCCCGCACACAGGTCATACAAGCAACACGTTCTAGGAGAAACTTAAAAAGCAACTCTCCCAGGAGAGGGTCCTGCCTTTGAACAAACCAGGAAAACAGAACTGAGGGACGTGAACCCTGATGTTCGAACTTGAGATCCTTATTCAGACTTGACATTCATGTTTGACTCATCTGGCCATTTCTCTACAAGGAAACCATGAAGAAATATGATTCACACCTTAATGTAGCACCCAAAAGCCTCGAGACAAAAGAGCAACAAAAGGGCAGTGACTCAGTGCTCCCTCTATGGGCAAGCTACATAAATCTCAAGTATAATTTCAGGACTCCCTTAATTGCGGTTTTTAATACAGGTTTGTGTAAAGTTGAAGTCCTGATACGAACGTCAGTTCGGTATCTTTGACATTGCTAGAGAGGAAGCCAGCACCTACTTTCCTGAGAAGCGCTGTTGTCACGTTTACCTGCAGTGTTTAGACATCCAACTGCGACGACATTGCAAATATAACCGCAACCTCGCCATATGAAATCTCTAAAGAAACTGATTTGGCAACATCTCATTTACTCCACGTGGACTTGACAAGTACTGTCTGTTCCTAAAACGGACGCTATTGGTGGGAATAGTTTGAGGGGAGGATTGACCCTATGTGGGCTTGACATATTTGTCAGAGGAAAACTGATCTTTCGGAACTTTCTTTGAAGTAAAGTGGCGTTCGAATCAGGGCTTCAACTCTACTGTATCAGTTGTAGGTCCTGAATGATTGAGCTTTGAAAATATTAACACCTTCTGCGTCACATTTCACAGAGCTCCCAGATAGAGTAGTTAGTAGTAACGACGTTGTCGTGTAATCAAGAGGACACGGGTTCGATTCCCAGTGGAAGCACATTGCACAGTAGTTCGGAATTACACTTTACGGAGTTTTCAGCCTGAAACGGCAAGCGATACGGACCCCTTCAGTTTAAGGGAGATTTCTCAACCCAGCTACAAGAGAGACATGTCGCTTTGGGGATGTCACCAATCGAACGCAGGCTGGTGCGCCTTTCATGCCGCGAGGGTGTGAAACGTTGTTAATTGCCTCCTCGCTGGTGCGCTACGACCTCCGAATAACAGACCGAGGCAACATTACGAACGGTATTGAGAAAATGTTCGAAATGTTGCATGCATTATCGAGGGTTCGTTTCCAAGCGACACTGTCGTCTCGGTTTGAAATTTCCCTTAAACTGTAGGTCCGGTCCCGATTAGCCTGTCTAAGCACGAAGGGACATGAATCAAAGTTCACAAAAAAGAACAGAACGCTGTTAAGAAAACTTCTCAAGAGATTATGTCATGATCCAAGCGTAGATTCCCATCTCTTGTACAAAGATGTACATGTGGCCAAGATGACAAACGAACTGGGTCAGCAAGCTATGGTAAAGTAATTTTACCAAGAGAAAAAGCAGGACCTCGTTCACCAGGAAAGAAAAGAAAAAAAGAGAAGACGTGAATGTACACGTTCCTTCGTGCGTGGTGCCACACGTGTACCATGTGGTTCACTCTTTTAGCAGCTCATTATACTTTTTTTTCTTCCTACGAGCGTGCACCAAAAAAACTGTTGCAATATGGGATTCATTTCTGACCTTGTAACCGACGCCGGATGACGTGGTGACAGGCTATGCACAACAAGCCTCTATCGCACAGAAACCTGTATACAGAATTAGCCAACACTTGCCAAATGTAATCAATCGCTCCATCTTTGGAGTAATGTTTTCAGGAGTTACGAAAGAAGTCTTCGTGGGGAGGGGGTACAGATGGTCCCTGTTTCTTTTCCCAAACAAAGATAAAAGGGATGTCAAGTTGAAGAAAAAAGGCTTGCAGCGATCAGGCCAATGACATAACTGGCATTCGTTCAACAAAGAACGCAAGTTTGCTGCCGAAGTTCTATGGTGCACTTAAAAAGTGTTTACGTCGCTGTCAGGGCCAAAATATTTGGGACTCTCAAAACTATCCATCAAGAATCGGTTACCGACAAACCTACACAGCACGTGGCGAACAGATTCTCTAAAAGCCTGTTTCAGTGTTACAAATTCGCCTACGTATCTTACAGGTATGCAACCACGTACCACATTCATGGTTGCCACTGGTGCTTATTATTATTATTATTGTCGGATTGATTAGTTTTCTGTCACTTTTGGCTGAGCGCAAAGATGAGGATGAGTGATGATATGATGAAGGGACACTCACACCCATGCCCACGTCTGGATTCTAACTCGGGACCCCTGGCTTATTTTTGTCGGAAAACTAGGAAATATTTAGTATCCTACCTACAAACCCTGTTACTATCCTGTGAAAAGATAGGCCAAAGGAATGTGAATATCTCTACACTAACTACAAGCCTTTCCTTAAAGCGAAAGTGTCAATTGGGGTATACATGCGTGTGCATGATAAAAACGTAACGTCAGGATTGAATAAATAGGATTTAAAATATTTTGGAACATGTTCAAACATGATAAACAGTTGGGAAGAATAAAACTTTGAGGAAAGTACAATAGCACATTCAAAAGGGATATGCCGAACACTTAAAATTACATTACAAACACGACACATTTGTGAGTCCAGCCCTTACATCAAGAGGGAAAAAAACAGTATGCTCAGCAACCGTGACTTTGTGCTGCTTAGTTGCATACACGGGGGGGGGGGGGGGTACGAAATGCCTTTTCTAGGGTTCGTAGCTCTGTCTCTTCTTTAGATTTAGATATTTGATAACATCGCTCTTCTAACCATGGGTTACTCACGACGGAGAATGGTTTATGAGATGGATGTTAGTACAAATACGTCTTCAGAATGGTTCGAACCAGGAAAGTACTTGTGTAAACACCCTGTACATAACGATTTTAACGTAAATGGTGTTGGTTTGACATTACTGAGGTGTCCAGAATTAAAAAGGCACTGCTTATCTCATTACCTTTGAGATATGTGCTGTTTTCCTTGAGTCATAGAATTGTAAGACAATAAAGATGACATTAAGTAATGTTCCATTTTGTATGCGGAAAATAATTCGATTAGCTTAAGTGTAGAAACGATGAAAAGTTAGAATCAAAAACTTGCATTACAAAAGTATTCAGTGAGTAATTCATGCACTTTCCAATCCTACTTGTCTGCAGGATGCATGAAGGGCGTTTTTTCGGTTCATATTTCAGGAAAGATGCACGTCCACGTCCGAATTCAATTACGTAAATGACCTTCAAATGCTTTAAAGCTCCATTCGATGCTCTTAGCGGATATTAAATTAGTTGTTTTTTCTATAGTATGACATAGTACCAGGATGCGTGGGGCATTTTAAAATTTTTCTTTCGTTTGTCAATGAGGGCAGAAGTAGCGAAAAGTAATTTTAAACTTTCAGGGTAGTCACCCTTACGGAAATTTCGCTATGCTCAGAAACGGTACATTTCTAACGTCCCTCACGTGGAAACCGTTTACAAATACGCCCGACTATACCGGGTGCTCATAAATAATTGAGGGATTACAAAAATGTATTGCATGTAAAGTATTGAACTTACGCTAATGAAACCAGTTCAGAACGAAGGAGGAACTCAGTTTTTTTTAACACCTACAAATGTTCAATGTGCGCACCACGGGTGACACGGCACACATCGACACGACAGTCTAGTTCTTGCCACACTCGCATCAACATGGGCCTGTCGAGTGTCCATCTCTGCGATGATACGTTCCCTTATGGCTCCGATTTCACGCGTCATCGGTGGGACGAATACCCTGTCTTTCATGAAACCGCACAAAAAGAAGTCACAAGGTTAAGGTCCGGTGATCTTGGGGGCCAGAGCAGCTGAACAAAACAGTGAGTGTAGCCTAGCGGCAGGAATGTGAACTCTCATCTTAACAAAACATACACGCACAAACTGTTTGCATTCCTTGATCGTTCTGGACTGGATTCATTAACGTAAGTTCAATAGTTTACTTGCAATACATTTTTGTAACCCCTCAATTATTTATGAAACACCCTGTATTTAGCAATTTTTATTATGTATTCAATAGTCTCAAATTTCATACTGTGTAGAGCATTCACTGGTTATTACAACATTTGAAAAAAAAAACGCCTGCCTTGGTTTTCCAGGCGTTTCCAGTATTATCAAATTAATTTCTAGACCATTCTGTAATGCTTTCGATTAGTTTAACTCTGTATACAGTAAATTTCCAGCGCGTGGAAGAAATCGCTCGAGTAGCAGGAAACATCATATTACATGCAAGCATGTGATACATCACTCCTTATTCACTGCAAGTAGAACAACGCAATGTTTGCAGACTTAAAGGTAAAGTTCTCCCCTGTGCATTGCACCACGCCATGAAGGCGTATAGGGGGTGTAGGGGTAACGCCCCACACTTTCTTGATCCGGTCGTGAGTGGGGGTGATGTGATCAGCATCACGCCCCTGACCGCCTTTACCCCCAGGGTTTCCCCCAGGTACCCATGTTATTCGACGCTGGGTGGGCGCCGGGGCCGCTTCCGTTAGAAAAGTTCCCGGATTTGAACCGGCCGGGGATCGAACCCGGGACCTTTAGCATGGTAGTCAGACGCGTTACCGACTGAGCCACCGCGGCCAACTTACGGTTCCTAAATACTCTTCCGAAAATTTCCCGACTCTTTTTGGACAAAGATGTGTTTCTTTGACAGTTCCACGTCATTGGAAATTATGACAATTCCGGAATTATTAAAATAAACGTTCACACTACAGTGTATTGTTTCAAATTAACATATTCTCAAGTTATTCAAATGTAAATAAAAGGGTTTAAAAAAATGTGCAAAATATATCCATCAAAGTAGCTGGTTAGGTTACGAGTTAAATGTGTTTTTACTACTAATTGTTACAAATTACAAGATAATATGAACATAATTTCTTCCACTGTACTATCTTCCTCATGACTCTGTAAAATAACCTTATCAATATTTTGTTCTGAATATAACATGTATGACCATTTCTAAACAAGAAAGAACTGATAATTTTCTTTGCTCATAAGTAAAGTGATTTACCCCCTCCCCCAAAAAACTCCCTCATCACCCCGCGAGAAAACTGTATGAATATATTTTGCCTGAATTTCTAACTTTGGACTCGCTTGTAAGATTATCCACAAATATAGGAGGAAAAACTGTTAGTTGGAATACGAAATCAGTAAGGTTGTCAACATCTCTGAAGCCTTCTTTATTATTTAGAGAACACTATTTTTGTAACGAAATATGTTTACAAAAAGGAAAGAATCTATAATCACTTCAATACAAGAATCGTGATCAATTTCCCCCTTTTATTTCAAGTTTTAGAATGATCTCTTTTTCCAAATTTTCCAGATTTCTGAAACTCTACGCGGATTTACCTTACTTCTGCAGATTATTTCAACATTTTGAAGCATAAAACATTAAAATCTCGAATACTGGAAACTGCCCACCTCCCCTACCTTGGACATCACATGGAAAACATGTAGTCGTCTAAAGACAATAGGAAGAGACATACCTGTCCAGGAGCTAAGGCCATTGTAATGTTGCATATTTGATTATCCAGAAGCTTGTAATGTGTATTTAGCACATCTTTTGAGGGCAGTCCCACTTGTAACACAGTCGGTGGTCAAATCACGGAATATTTTCAACTAGAACTCCCTTAACTCTCTGAAATTATAAAAAAAGACAATATCGATGCTGTTAATTCTTCTTTTTAACACCAGATGGCTCACACGTTAATAAAAAAACAGTTTACACATAGCAACAAGGAACCCAAGACGAGTACACAGTGACCTTGGTTACAAAAACCACCACCAAAAAAAAAAATGAAGGAATGAATGAAAGAACAAATGGCGCTCTAATTCCCGCAGATCTTAAAACGGAAGTCCGTCTCTTCAATTTATACGAAAAGTCGGAACTGTACGAATTAAATTTTGGTGTAATTGAATTCCAAACTCTAGTATCCATAATTTTTAATCCGATAGTAGGGATCTTAGGATAAATACACTGAAATTTTTCAGGTCTTTACCAGAAAGGTATTATTTATGCTAATAGACCTAAACCTAACAAAAGCATTTCGCCTGACTCACAAGACGAAGGGTGGGACTTGAACATTAAGGTGTTTGAGAGGTGTGCGATAAGTGAAACCCATCGCACGGAGGGTGGTGGTATTTCAATAGCCGTACAGAATGGACTGGCCAGACGTGAACAGCGTTCGTATATCAAAATAGCCGCTCTTCGGGGGAGAAATGCCACAGGAAGGAAGATGTGGGGGGAAATTCCACACCGTATCGAACTGTGGGCAGCATCATTTCAGCACGGTCAGGAAACTACCAACAGAATGCGGTCGTTTGTGCTTCATGTCAGTACCGAATTAGTAAAAAAGACTGAGTACATTTCAAAGTACTTCCAACACACCATACACGACAGGAACATAATCCGCATATCATTGGAAAGAGGTTTGAAATTTGCTCATGCCGAGGCGACTGTTCGTTGAACCTGCGGTGGAATTCACGTTGCACTTGCACAATGGATTCACACTTCGCAAATTGTAGCACACAAAACGACTTTTCCTGTGGGGTAGTCATTTACCCGCAAAGAGGAAAATAAACGTCATTGTTAGTACACGAACGAAACCAATTGTCGTACAACCCAACTTTGAACCTTAATCTATCCAATGATGTGCGGATTATGTTTCTGTCGTGTATTGTTTGTTGGAAATAACATTTTCAAATCTACTCCTTATTCTTTACTAACCCTGTACTATACACGCCTTAGGCATTCTCGCACGAAAAAAGTTGCGCCATGACTTATGTCCCAACCCTCGTATATGTCATGGTTTTCCCAAAGTCAGACATGGATTCTAGTCTTGACACATTTCGTATGGTCTGGTCTCAGTAACATTCCTAGGTGCGTAACTAAAGCCAGACATGAATTCTAGTGCCTTCATTTTTTTATTCAAATTCCCTAGAATCCGACACTTCACTTTGACAGGAAAGACCCAAACAAAACATTCCAGTTAAAAGGCTTATCTCGTGTTGCTTTTAGAACCTTCCGCTCTCGTAGCATTCGGAGGGCGGAAGGGTTGCAGTAAACAACAGACTGTCTATCCAGCTTGTAGCTCGTGAAGTGTCTCCTCCTCACATTAGGAGCGCAGTTTAAATCAACAGCTCTTTGTCCATGTCTGTAGATCGCTTATCAGCGACTTCCTACACTGAATGCCTCTCAACTCTTCCGGGGTTTCATGTAATAAGGGATTCTGTTAGTCTCACGTTCCCGACCTACAAAAGGATGCACAAAAAATGTATTCAGAGTAGAATCCTGGGCCGAAAGTTCTATGTGATTTTATCTCATCCTCACGTCAGTATGGTGTCCATGCAAAGCAAAACGGCAATTTGTTCAATCGACAACAGAGTAAATGGAAGTTTGCGTTAACCAATTCAACAAATTTAGAATTTAATTATTTGCTCTACAAATACAGGCAAATACAAATACACGCACTCTGTTATGACACGGTGCTGCCATCTGTTATCGACAATTTACTGCAAAATTGCCTTTAGTTCCCTCTTAAATATTGCGAGGAAAGTTGAATACAATCTCTATGTTACTATTTCGGTTGTCTTTCTGCCACCTCTTGGTCAATCATGAGGATAAGGGTGAATAATGATGAAATGGGTAATGATGCAAAGATATCCCAGGATGGGTGTCGTTTGCAAGTGTCCCTTCAGCAATTACATCTAATCAACCTCATCGTCGCGATTGGCCAAAAGTAGCAGAAAAACGACACAATAAATGAAGTACGAACATACAGTATGTATACAGGGCGTCATAAAGTTCTCACTAAGACTTTTGTCGTTTTACGTCATTCAAAGGAGAACGTTTTGCAGCAACCCAACGTAACGCTTGATTGCATCTGTGACGTTGTTTCCTGTCGTGAAACTGCGCGTGCCAGTGTTGCAAGAAGCATACATATTATGCGGAAAATGACAAAGTACAGTCAACGGCAAAGATAATGGTAAGCAAGTTGTCCACCACTATTTTCATTACTTTTTTATTCTACATCCTGTGTTGCTTTAGGAATGGAGCTATGTTGGTTCGAAGCAGGCATTGTTCTCTGTTTATTGACGTCTTTATTTCAATTCACTGTCAACACATTGTGTAATTCAGACAATGAAAATGGTGGTGGACAATTCGCCTACTGTTTCCTTTGCCGTTGGGTGTACCAACGATTCAAAACAAATAAGTATTCAACAGGAAGTGGTGGAAACTGGGCTATAAAGAAAACGAAAGACACGTAACACACAAGATAGGAAAAGGCCTTTCATACATCTTGGGGTATGAGGGGAGATTAATTATTTTATTGGACTAGACGTGATATCTTATTCTTTAGTTTTACTTAGATTTAAATTATTTTTTAATGATAGTGGCTGGTGGTTTTATTTTAGGATGATTATTTTTCCATAAATTTTTATTGTTATCTCATTTTATTTAAGGGTTGGGGCAGTTAAATTCAACTCTATAAGACAGCTCTTTCATGGATACCTTAACATATTGGAAGCTGTTAATCAACAGACAGTGCAGACTACCAGTTTATGTTCCAGTAATCACCAGCCAAAACAATATTATTTGTGCAAAATATGGCCCATATTAAATCTACACACAGAACCTAACATGTGTCAACTGACAAATATTTTGACTCCAATAACTCATTCAAGTGTTCAAGACGCACTTTTTGGCGAGTCAAAATACACAACACTGCATAAAAGGGTATTTTTATCAGCTACAGTTCCGTGTGATGCATTAGAAAGGAGTCCACTGAGAAGATCAGGATATGTTTAACTGTGAGAATTGATGCACTAAAAATGCGTCAATATAGATTTACTGAGTTTGGGAGTTCTGCGTGTAGTATTCCTGAAGGTGAAACAGAAGTAACAAATTCTACCGGGAAAGGGTAAGAAAATGGATTCCTTTACATCTGGTTCATAGTGTAAGTAAATTAAAGAGTCCTTGGGACTGTGTTATGAAGTACTAGTTTCAATCTTGCTCAGGGGAGGATTTAGGATAGTTTAATACAACAAACACTGCAGTTGCTCGCAGAGTGTGTTTGCTTTCGTTGCACTTAAAAAAACTGCATGTGTGGTGTTAGTTTTCTAAAGGCAGGTGTGATCTAAAACTGAGCCATGTGTACCTCTTGACAATTAATGAATTTGAATAATGAACTAGAGTCTGTTACTGGGGCAGATGCGGCTCAATGTGAAGCTTCTTCCTCTTCTTTCTAAGTCTCTTCAGAAAAAAGTGACCTGGCAGCAGTGTTGCCAGTAGCACAGTACTCCATGGGGCTTGGGGGGCTCGAACCACCCTTCCCAATGTTAACGATGTGGGGGCAGAGCCCCCCAAATAATTTTGCTTAAGAGGATCTAATGTATTATTTTGCATCTCTTGTAAAGTTTACTCTGAATTGTGCCACATGAACTTAACTTTAAATGCACATTTGAAATGTTATAGACCATCAACTTTGGGGGGCTGAGAATGCTAAACCATCAACTTTGGGGGGCTATGACCAGAGACAGCAAAACACATGACTTATTACTATATACTAAGTATATAATTATGAGTATTGTTAACATTTTTACTAAAAAGAGGTTCAAAAGAAGATGTGCATGAACTAGGAGCTACAAATGGCTCTCACATGACTTTCAGAACGAGATAATTGATATATTAGAGAGATCAGTTTTGCGCTCCGTGGTAGCAGATATTAAAAGTCGGGAATATTTTGCTACTATGGTTGACGAAACTTGTGACATATCCATCAGTGAACAATTGACATTTTGCATTCGAACTGTAAATAAAAAAATAATAATTTTGAGGAATTCATGGGCTTTTACGAGATTCCGAACACTGAGGCCAAAACTTAAAAAAGGGAGGGAGTGAGTCATTCATTAATTTATTTCAGTGATCAGAGGTCCCCGCCAATAATTTTGACAAGTCGGCGCCCCTGGCACAGTATTCTCACTAGATCTGCGTGTCCGTATTTTGACTAAATTTTCTATGCACAACGATCAATTTTACATTACACTGCATGCTGCTCTAGTCCACGTATACACCTTCTCCCTTTCCATAGATACAGAACAAATGCTGTAGTCTCCCAGAATTTAAATAAACAATACTTTCCGGTCACATAAGCCAATGAAACGTAAAAATTACTGCGTAGCAAGATCTTTTGACTGATTGAATTCTGGTTGCGGCATTTCGCAGCCAGTAAAGGAAGAGCCTTATGCAAAGTTTAGAGCTTCATGAACAATAATAAAAAGCCACATGTCTTCCTGTTCTTAAACTAACCCACTGAATGCTCCGTCACGTAAAATTCTACCAGACCGAAAATAACGTTAAAAAATGTCTCGATTTTGATTATTTAGCGTCGCTGCCACTTTTTCTAATCGCGACGGTGAGATGATAAAGGACACTCCCAAAGAATACCCATGCCAGGATTCGAACCGAGACCCCTGTCGTCGTAGCGCGCTGTGCTAACCACTCCGCCACGGAAAGTCTCGAACGAGAACGAGTCTTGGAAGTCTCGTTCTCGGCTCTACAATTCCGTACTGCAGTAACCGTGACCGAAATAAAGATTTGGATGTCAGCCACAAGCACGCAATCTTTCATTAAAGAAAAAAATGGCAGAGCCACAAAAAATGCAGGAGGCGAAACAGTGAGGTAATCAATAACAACGACCCAATGGACGTGTCTCCAACGGTCCCAAATCCAGGCTTCGTCTGGGTCTCGGATAACCAGCGTGTAAACACCTGCGAACCCGTTCTCTCATTTCCAACAGAAATCGATCCCCTGTCTCCAACATAAGGATCGCTCGACACTGCGGAAGTAAAACAGGGCCAGACCAATGCGGTCGTTTCAGTCCAACTATAGACTTTTGCCTTGCTTTTATAGTCCTCGAACTTTCAAAATTTGATTTCCAGTTCACTTGGGGTTCAGGTAAGCTAATCGGGAATGGGCCTACAGCCGTTTTGATCTGATGTTTGTTATTTAGGGTCGCTTTTCTTCCACTTCCGGCTAATTCACACGATGTGGATGAGTAATGATAGGATGAAATAGATGAAGGGACAAGGGATTCGAACCCGGGACACCAAGTGTCGTTTGATTGTTCGAAGTCCACTTTAAGCACAGGAAAGCTAATCAGAAATGGACCTACAGTTTAAAGTAGTATCCGAACCACTTGTAGTGTGCTTCAACCGGGTATAGAACCCGGGACCCCTTGATTGCAATGTGACGTCGCCACTACGCTTGATTGATTTGATTTACTTCGCTTCTTGTGCCACTTTTGCCTAATTTGCGAAGATGGGGATGATTGATGATGAAATTGATGAATGGACACTCGCAAACATCCATGCCCGCCGGGATTCGAACCTGGGACTCCCGACGTATTAACACTACGGAAGCCAACCAGGCGTCGTGGATGATATTTCGAGTTTATGCCACTTTGGCTAATTGCAAATATGAGGATGAATGGCTCTAAGATGAAGGAACAAACGCATCTGGACACAGCATAATCCCTACAGAGGATTATAGTAGCTGCATGTCCAGACGCCAGAGCAATGCAATCCAAGGTGAACTATGTGGAAATTGGGTTGACGTTTGGGTCACGCCTCACACTCGACCTGGCGTCGTAGTGCGTTGTGGTAACCACTACACCATGGAGGTCGGCTACAGTTGAAAGCAGGGTAGTTATAGGTCCAGGAAACCATAAATTCTAATAGGTTCTATCGGGTTCCGCTGCAGAACAGGAAACATTTCTCGGACCGTATTGTTTCATTAAAAAAGGTTCCAGGACCGAATTTAAATTGATCTGGTAAAAAGTTTCCTGGACCGAATTAAAATACATTACAGATAAAAGGTTATTTACGGTCCAGAACCTATTTACACTTACTTATTCTCTCTCCTGGACCGGAATTGAATTTATTTAAAATTCCTGAACCTTTAACAACTCTGCTTGAAAGTGAGTTTTTTTCAGTCCATCTTATGCACAAAAAGGACAATCTGTAGTGGACCTACAGTTGAAAGTGGGATAGGAATCGCTGAAGGGGTTGTCTTTTAACCAATTTCATCTCACCATTCATCTCATATTCGCGATTAGCCAAAAGCGATAGCAAAGCGAAGTAAAATAAATCAACGACAACAAACAACTGAAATGTCTCCACTGGGAATGGAACCTGGAAATTATTACAAGGCAACAACGTTAGCCACTATGCTATCTTGAAAGGGGGGGGGGTTAAATCTCTGGATCTATACTAGTGCTTTTCTTCAACAAACACCAATTATCGGAAATTGCAATTTACGGTAATGACAATTGTTGATATGCAGCGTCACAAAAACGGAAATAAAGAAAAATTATCCTTTATTAGAACGTGTTCTGCAATCAATTTAATTTCAAGTAAACGAACTCTTCTTCAGCCTTTTAATATCTGAACATCAAGGAATGTTAAAACTACCGTTTGTAGTACGAACTTCTATTACACATTTAGTATTAGCAATGTAAATTGTACAGCCACCGACACTTCTGGGCTGTAAAGTTTCGATTGAGAATCAATGGATTTGTTACAACCCAGAAGTGTCCGGGACTATACATCATACTGAAGGTAAGAATTATTTTATCCTTGACTACAATGCGTAAATGTTTGTTGCAATCAAATTATTTGGTTCTAATGAAAGCGAAAACGTAGCCAATGAAACGAAAACTTATGCTGATCTATCTGTAATATTGGTGAAGAAATAGTCTTGACACCAATGCGCGCAGTGGTAGCGTCCTCGCCTTGTAATCAAGGGGCTCCGGGTTCGATACCCGGTGGAGGCACATAGTGGTTCGGATCCCACTTTAAATTGTAGGTCCAGTCCCGATTAGCCTTACTGTGCATAAAGTGGACTTAAAACACCAAAATTAATCGATCAACCGACACCAAAGCATGTGATACTCTTCAATGGAATCCTTCAGTCTGTACATAAGTCCACACGCATGCTACGTACCGAAATAGCAAAAAATAAACATTAAATAACCGTACTTCCAATTTTAGACGAGGAGAGCACACATAATTAAAGCTCCTGACCTGTAAGCTATTCTTAGATTAAGAATCGATATTCCAATTCGAAAAGAGAAGCAGAGGAAACCGATCATATAAATCATGCAACGTCCTTTCTTCAAATTTCTAGCTGGCGTTCTACTTCAGTATACTTTATAATGCTGCCACGTTATATAGGGTGCTACTTTTTGGAGGTATTGTTCAACACCAGAAATTACCTTACGAAACTGTATGTGAAAAATACATGAAGCCTCGCCACAATATTTTCGTACTACTTAGTTTAATAGACTATCTCGTGTTACTCCAGGGACTTCTCGAGTGACGTCATGGTCTTTACTAGTATACATAATCCAAGAAGGCTCATTCCCGTTGCTTGCTGAAGACTGGAAGGAACAGAGTTTAGTCACATGACATTCCCTAACGAGATATCAAATCCCAATGGATTACCAGGCGCAAGAGAAGAGTTATTCACATTATTCGAACCTGAGATCCCTGAGCCAGCGAGCTGTGCTAACCTCTCCACCGCGGAGGTCGGCAGCAAACTCAATATTCAAAACTTGTTCGTTTCATTGGGTGGCGGGTGGTCAGCGGATCGAGTCTCCCATCGCTGCTGTTTTATTGCTCTCGAGACCGGAGTCCGCTATTTCTTATTTTCAAGTAGCTCCCAAGTTGTGCTGGGTGAACGCCGAAATATATGAGGCTCCCCCTCCGAGAATTGAACCCGGGATCACTCGTACCAAAGGAGAGCGCGCTACCATCTGGCTACGCATGAAGAAAGATATAACTTCTCTATAAGGACAAAATCATGCCAAAGTCGTTCTCGTGCTTATGTATAGCCTGAAAGTCCAGATATGCGCAGATCGCTGCGGAGCAGTTCCTATTACGTCATCCTCCCCACCACTCCTCTACGTCCTAGTCTGGCCTTGAGAATACGAGTGGTGCCAACTCAGCAAAACTAAGCTAAAACAAATATGACAAACTATTTTTACTGTGTAGATTGACGATGCCGGCTCATATCAGTTTATCAGTGGTTCATTTGATTTAATCCGGTCTTTGAAAATGCGTGCGGTGCGCGGATCCTAAACTGTAGTATTACGCACGCGCGTTAAGGTTTATAACGAAGAGAAACTACACGGCGAATGACTTCATTTTCTGAATGCGACAACGAGCAGTGGCCTGGTGGTTGTTGTTTTTTTTAAAAAAAAAAAGGAGTGGGGTGGGGGTTCTTTTGTTTATCGTACAACAATCGTTACGAGAAGGCAATCTGATAAGATGTTTGCCTGTGTTCTTTTTTAAAGCATAAAAATGTTCTTGCTCTTTACTCTTGGCTGCATATTTTTGAAATGCAAAAATCAAATCACGACGGGTCCAACGAAATCCACAATCTGCTCTGGAATGTCCCTTAGAGGACAGGCCAGATAAATTGTTTACAATGTTGCAACATATTTGGGAAATCAGGAGGAGTTACTTAAACTTACGTATAATGTTGTCGAGTCCACAAGCGCCGCCACGGGAGTATCTAAATGGATGGTTTCTCAAGTTTTAAAAGAATTGGATTGGATTGATTTGTTGTTTTGTCCACTTTATGCACGGTAAGGCTAAACGGGACGACCTATAGTTTAAAGTGGGATCCCACTATGTGCCTCCACCGGGAATCGAACCTGGGACCCCTTGATTACAAGGCGACGACGCTACCACTGCGCGATCGGGGAGGCCAAGTTTTAAAGAAGGAAAAGAGTCGTTGGCGAAAGGTGAGCTGAATTTCTGTACTCCGACAGGTAGAAAACAGCCCAGGAAAAAGAGAATACAAATTCCGTTGAAAATCCTCAGACCATTCCGCTCCCTCTAGGTTGCAACACTGCGAACCAATGTCGCTGCGGAGAATGGAGTGGGGAAATGTGGTGCGAGATGCGCAACAGCTATTTGCAGCGTCTTGTTTTTAAAATTGCCAAGTTATAGCATAGTCATCTATTACCATTGGCGTGTCAAACGAGGGGTTGGTGGGGGTCATAATCCCCTTTCGCCCAGTGTTCCTAAAAAAAAGAGCGCCAAAGGCAGTAAAAGATGATAAAAATGAAGGCTGACTACTAATAAAAGTATACATAACCCCTAACCCCGATCGAAATCCTGGGCACGCCACTGTATTACGTCAAAAACGCGATCGCGTTCCACTGACACCTAATACAAAGACGCCCAAAACTAACAATAAACAAGAGTAAAATGGTGATGGCCCTCTTCCTAATAAATAACTAATGAACACACAGGGCGACAGCTGAAATAAGGGTCATGCGCCCCCACGAGAGGTCATTAGTCCACAGCCAAAATTGGACAATGCTTCTCCCTGTACTGCGCTGGTTCAATTTACACCACTCAGCAAGATTTTAACCACCGAAAGATAACAGACAGGATACCGAAGAGGAAAAGTCATCCATAAATGCGATATGACGATAAAGAAAGTGGCTCACTACACGCAACTCTTAAAAAGATTCATTTCAATCCTAAACGAACATTTCCCAGGTCTTTGATACAACGACTAGGACTCAAGTGATTTTACTCTACGTTAAATAAAAACTCACAAAAAAGATGAATGCATTTCCTGAGACAAGCGAAGTTGTTGACACCCTCTCATACAAGTCCGTCTTTAACTTCACTCTTCAAATACCTAAACGTAAAAGCAATTAACATCTACCAAAATTAAAAATCTAAACTTCTTGACCTTTTTTTCGTGGGTAAAGTTGGAAATTAGCAATGAAGAAAATAAATACAGGGTGTCTATAAATGAACTCCGGGGTTTTAAACAATGATAGCGCGCAAACGGTATTAGGTAACTCAGGTTAGTTAATTACTTTGAAATCAGTAGCTCATCAAGTTTTATTCACGCCGTTTGGAGTTTATTCCAAAAAAGGATGGCAACGCTGCGCAGCGATGACCTTGAGGTGGCCGAATACAGTCGGTGCAGTTCAGTGCAACGGCGACGCCACAACAAAGCGCAGTGTGTGATATGGCTTGTAGAAACTGGATCTGTTATTGCTGTACAGCGGAACTGTCGAAGCGAGTATGGTGGTGTTTAGCCTTCGGACAAAACCATTCTTCAATGGCTTAAGGCGTTTAAAGAAACTGGAAGTGTGGATTGGAAGGAAAGGGCCTATTCCATGGCCTCCCAGAAGTCCGGACCTTACTCCCTTACTTTTTCCTATGGGGACATGTGAAGAACGTGGTTTATGCGGAGAGAATTCAAGATGTCAACCATCTAAGGCAAAGAATTATCGCATCTGTGGCAACCATCACCCCAGACATGTTGGCCAGGACGTGGCAAAAGTTGATTATCCTTTGGATGTGTGTCGTGCTACAAACGGGGCACACATTGGAATTTACTAAATTGTAAACAAAACTTTATAACATTACCTTCAAAAATATGTATTTACTTTCTCCTGAGTTTCAGTTTTTAATAAAATATTTAGCTTCAAAACCCAGGAGTTCTTTTATACATACCCTGTATTTATTTAATGATAAAAACATACCAAAGGGCCAGTTAAGATGAAAACTGGAGCTGTAGTTAACAACAGAATTAGACTTGCTTTATCTATTATGCATCCTGGACTGCATTTGGCAGACTATGGCGACGTTCTGGTGACTGGACTCACGTTAGTATAATCTTATGTGGGGCTCGTGTTGTCGTTCCTATATATTTGTGACTGTCCCTCCACCTATCTTATCTTACCACCATTCATCTTCATCTTCGCGATTAGCCAAAGGGGCAAAAACATCAAGTAAAATAAACTAAATCAATCAGTCATTGTGATAGCAAAAACTCTTGACCACAAGTTTAATTTCATGACTGTTTATTGACTTCTTGACCTCCTTGTTGATTTCTTTACTTTCTCTTGACTTACAGACTGGTAAAAACCCTGTATAATTGACTATCCCAGAACGTTAACGCACAGTATAGTAAATAAATCCCGGCTCGTGAACCGATTAACCATTAATATATGATACCGCATACAAACTTGGGTCATATTACCTCTGAATGGTCCACGTAATACCTCGAAACCCGTAACTTCAGAAGAAACATCTTGGGGTAAAAAAGATATTTGAGCTATTTTTATTCTTTATATACGTGTTAGTATACAATTGCTGAATACCACTTCAATAAACACTTTAAATCTCCTCATCTTTAATTTACTCCTATATGAAACCTGCTGGGGATACATATTTACAAAACCCATGTGGAAATCGCAACTGTGGGCGTGGCTATTGGCGACAATCAATGATAGCTCGTTTCTTACACTACGCAACGGTCCATCAACCAATAAAATTCTTCACAACAACCCAACGATAATCACAGACCAAAGACAGGTCCACCGACTGTGGCAACTAATTTTAAAGAAATTGGACTGTTACAAAATTTAATAAATGCCAGTCAACAGTCTGAATGGTGACAGCGAATCACCGAAATCGATAGGCGAATGAAGTCTGAGCTTTGTTGGGCCTACAGTTTAAAGTGGGGTCCAAACCACTAAGGGTGTCGAACCCGGGATCCCGTGCCTATGAAACAACTATGTTACTACTTCGCTATGGGGATTGCGGTGGTCGAATATATTATTATATATTATATTATATATAATATTTTTTGCAAAAGACACATGGAATAATTATACATATATTTGTGCAGAAAGAGAACCCAACAGTGATCGTGCTACAAATTTAAAAATTATAAACATGAATTTTCTAGTGCGAAGGGTATTAAAATGTAGTTCAAACCAATGGAAAAGTCCCATTATTGTGGATGATACTTTATTTATTCGACGTTTCGACACAAACGCGTGCATCTTGTCAAGAGAAAAGAATGAATGAAAAATGTAACGAAGTATTAGAAATTACAAAAACATGATGATTTAACTCTACTAAACACTGAATGTGTGTGACCGCGAGTGTACACACACAATGAAAAGTAGTCCAAGTAAGACGCGCGAGCACACAAACATCACGATCAGTGGCGGATTACCAACTAGGCCCACTAGGCACGTGCCTAGGGGCGGTAACTCTTGGGGGCGGCAAATCTTTTTTCCAGAATATCAAGAATAATAAAAAGTGTCTTACGTACACAGTGACAATATAGACCTATGAAACCAATGTTTCAAATCAACGGTTTGCAAAACTTTCGCTTCATACGAAAGCAACCTTGATGTACAGGGTTTGTCCGGAAAGTAATAGGACTGAGTCGATTTAAAAAAAATTATTGAGCCAATCGTTACAATTCTTTAAAAACTTTCAAAGTAGTCTCCTTCTGCGTCGATACAGCGCTGCCAGCGCGATTTCCAATCATTGAAGGCGTCACGGAAGGAATTCTCCGGAATAGCCTTTAGAGCCGCGGTGCAAGATGCTTGGATCCCCTCTGTCGTCTCAAAATGCTTGCCTTTCATCGGCCTTTTCAGGCGAGGAAACAAAAAGAAGTCCGGGGGGGCCACATCTGGGCTGTAGGCCGGCTGCGGAAGCGTTGGGATGCCTGCCTTGGTCAGGTAGCTGGTCACAAGAAAGGCGGTGTGAGCCGAGGCGTTGTCGTGGTGCAACTTCCAGTCGGCTGCGATGTCTTGTCGGACCCGATTGACCCTTCGTTTGAGTCTCTTGAGCACTTCCACATAAAACTTGGCGTTGACGGTTTTTCCAGGAGGAACAAATTCATGGTGGACGATGCCTTTGATGTCAAAAAAGACAATGAGCATCGTTTTCACTTTGGATTTGCTCATTCTTGCCTTTTTTGGGCGACCTCTTCCCGGCCCTCCGAAAAGGCCTTGTGCCACCGAAACACACCACTTCTTGCTAAAGTATCATCTGGGTAAGCCTGCTTGATCATATCAAACGTCTCTGTCGCAGATTTACCGAGTTTCACACAGAATTTAATCGCGTACCTCTGCTCTAACGAACGCTGCATTTTCGGCTTGCACCACTCACAGAAACACGTCGCGCGAAAAAGCCTGTCCTGACTCTCCGGGTGCTCGGAGACAACTGACTAGCCGCTTGTAGGTTAGGTAGGAACCCCCTCTACCGAATACAGTCAGTGCGCGCGCGCTCCGAAGTACAGTTGCGGCGAAAAAAAATCAGTCCTATTACTTTCCGGACATCGGATTTATGTGTTATCAAGAAATGTTTCGTTGCTCTGCCTCCTTCGGGCGCCAATCAATTTGTTTTTAACCCGTGCTGTGGCTTTTATTGCTTACAATGACAATGCAAGCCGGCCAGCCTTTGTTGATTTGATTTTGTAAATACATACCTCTCGATCTTCCACTAAGCGTTTGTTAATGGCCAGGCAGGAAAGAAACTGATTGTTTGAAACTCGCATCTGTAACAATGCCAGTCGTTAATAAAAAATAAACACATAAACACTGCTGATAAGTGAGTGAGTGAGTGAGTGAGTGCAGCTTTCGTGTGGACCGCAACTAGTTTTTGTCTTACTGGATTCTCTGGCTGGTGCATTCAGTTTGTTGCTAGTGCGTTTGCGATTTGGTGGGTTTTTTTTATTATTCAGCAGGCAGCATGAAGCGAACAAAGTTAAGTGGGGCGGCTTATCGTAAACTTGCAAACGAAAAGCGTGAAAGAGAAGCAACCTTACAGAAAAAGCTTGGTACAGTGGACACGTTTTTTAGACGAAAGGAACATGTGATTTCCGAAAACAGTCCAAAAATTGAAGTGGAAGCGGCTACATCGAGTGAACTCTGTGAAACGCAAAATGTCGAAAATATTGTGGGTTTAGTGGAGGAAGAAAGTGCACCTGAGGTAGTGTCCCCTCAGTTCGTAGGAGTTCCTGATTGTGACAGTGAGAGTGCAAATTTCGTTAGTGACGATCCTGCCGAGTGGTGTCTGAATGAGTATACAATTGACATTCTTCTAAGACGTGGAATTTAATCAGAATGCTGAAAACGATTTTTCTAAATTGCAAAGACTCATAGCAGGTAAGACAAGATTTTTAAATAATAGTGTTTTTTTCGTAAACTTGTAAATGGAAAATCAATTTTGCGGAATTATTTGCTATATTCGTGCAGCACTGGTGCCGTTTATTGTGCATCATGCAGGTTGTTCAAGGGGCAAGACAAACATCGCAACTCACAGCATTTCAGACTGGAAAAACATTTCAAATATTCTAGCATCACACGAAAATTCTGAAGAACACAAAAACTGCAAGTTGACACTCTTAACAAGGCAGAAATCTGTTGGGACCTTGGGGAACCATTTTCAATCACATATTTAGACGGAACTTACGTACTGGGTCAGTGCAAATAAGTTACTACTTTTCTTCTGATAAGGGCGCACATTAAGTTTGTGCCTAGGGGCGCGAGGAAACTTAATCCGCCACTGATCACGATATGATCAGTAATATGTTCAACTCCGTAGCTTCAATTCAAGGTTTGGACGACCATGCCTTTTTTTTTTTCTGGCGGAACAAACAATGATGTATTCTGATGCTGAAACGCCATTTGAAGGGGGAGGGGGGATACTTTTCTTCGCGGAAGTATGCAATCAACGTGCACAAATGTGCGTGCAAACAACGGTGTTGTACAGTTAATGTGTTGCACGCTTGACAAACACACCAAATAACAAGCATCCACTAAGACATCCGTAGATTGTCTATGAAAAATGAGATTGTTATATTTTTCTCATTTTGTGTAAAATGATTATATAACCTTCAGGCATTTACATATATTTTGGCATTTTACGTGGGTTATCCGAGTTAAATTACCGGGAATGGATTGAATGGGAATTCTCCCGCCAATTACCTCGCATAAAGCTATTCGCGATTAAAATTACCACCTGAGCGCTAGTGTCGCTACCAATATGGCCGCTCTAAGTAGGATAGATCTTTGTTTACATTCAGCAGTAGTACAAAAGAGCAGCGTGTTGTCATGACTGGTATGGTAGAAAACGTTTAAGTTACGCATTATTTTTAAATATTGCGAATGCGATGTGAATTTCAGGTACTCTAACAAACGTGAAGCTGTACTGAGAACGAAGCATTTAATTATGATAGGCAAAAATAATACGGAAAATGCAGACGAAACTATGTATACGCACTGGTGCTGTATCATCTGCACGTCATAACTGGGGTTCTCGGAAATTATTTGAAAATAAAGGAATTCAAATTGACCTGTACTTGAAAAGCTGGGACAGGAGAAAATTGCGAACATATCGTTGCAGTTCTTTCTCGAAAGAGAAAGGCTGGTTTAATAATAATATTCACGATTTCATGACCAGGCTATACTCACTGAAATAGGACATCGTACTGAATGAAACAGTAACATTAGCATGTCCACTTTTTTCTGGTTACATTTGACATTAATTCATTCTCAAACTATTTTCATCTTCCCTCTTAATCGACTTGCACCTGTTCCAAATTTCACACATACGTAACACCGGTAATAGATGGACGCATTGGTTAAGACGCTTCATGATTTTTCGGGGGGAAAAAAGCTTTATTTATAAAGTACAATTTAAAAGTTTACTTTCATGGAAATATATATTTATCTCTAGATAAATAAAGTAAGCAGACTCGTGCATTCTTCGTAATTTCCTTGCCGAATTACAGTGTTATATCCCCCATACCAATCTTCTGTCAATTACGTTTTCCCCGATTTATTAACAAATTTCATTTTGTTGATTCCACGGGGTGGAAACACATGAAAACTTTTAATTTGTTCTGACCCATAAAACTATTTAGAGCAAAAAAAAAAAAAAAAAAAAAAAATCTGAACAGTAGACCTCACTTTCTCGCATATTCACCATGCTTTAAACGACTTCAACACAAGGTATCCTACTTAGAGTACTTCCTGAAAATCCCGGCAGATGGCATATCGGTTAATTTTAATCGCGAATTCTGGGGCTAACCATGCCTCTAAACAATGGTCACCAACGGGCAACGCAAGCCGTGCGAAGTTTGGTGTCATACATTCACAACAAATATGGAACGGTGACGCACAGGAAGGAGCTTTACCTTTGTGTTCATGGAACGCCGTGTACACTTGTATGTATGAATGATGAATGGATAAAAATTGACACTCGCAAAGTATCACCTAAGCCAAGGTCACGATTTAAATCCAGATCCTTTGGGTAGATATTTATCTAACGAGCGGTGCTGTGGGTTCAGAAATAAAAGGCTTGGCAGATCAACTCCGGACGGACAGATTTCTCATAGCCATCTATAGCAGAGAGGGGTTACACTCGAGCTTTACCAGAGAAACTAATGTTGAATATATACAAAGTGGTAAATTATAGAACATACTATTAAAAGCAGCCGTATCTTTCCTCACAAAATTCCTATCGCTGCTGGAACGGGAAGCACTATCGAGATTTATCGATAACTCGGAACATACATACATACGTATGTGGGGTTTTGATTTAAAAGAGCCAATGGTATAAGTTAATGAAAGAAAGACTGCAGCGGAATTGAACTCTGGTGTGTGCTAATCTTGTGCCAAAATGTCTAAATTAAGTGGTCAATACTTTATGTTGAAAAGTGTGTCTGCGTTTATAAACTGTATTTTTTTGTATTATTTCTTCTTTATACTGAGCCGCGGTAGCTCCGTCGTTATGGCGTCTGACTACCATGCGAGAGACCCGGGTTCGATCCGGCGCCCACCCAGCATCGTATAAAGTGGGTACCTGGAGCAAACTCTGGGAAGTAAAGGCGTGGTGCTGATCACACCACGCCCACCTTCAGCCGTGATCAAGAAAGTATGGGGCTCTAATTCCACACCCCCTATATGCCTTCATGGCGTGGTGCAACGCACAGGGAAGCACTTCACTTGTTTTATTTCATTCTTATTAGTAAACAGATGTAAGAATGTCGAAGTGGATGGTTAAGTGGAAGAAAATGCATTAATTAAAGCCTTAACTTCGTCTTGTATACAAAGCCGAAATAAATATTGTCCATTTAACTTGTACCTTTTTTGATAAGAAAATTAGCAAATTACCAAGTCTGCTTAATTTCTAGTAATGTGGTACCTCAGAACTAAAATAATTTCTAAAAGACACGCACAGGAATAATACACCTATGGGTGTTAGTCAATTCATCGATTTCGTTGAATTGTCACAACCGGGTAATTGCGATTAAAATCTAGTGTTGTGCGATCTATCGTCCGGACGATATATCGCGATATTTTAAAAAATATCGTCCAGGTGATAGCCTATATCGTCACCATATTTTGGCGATATATATCGTGTTGGCGATATACCGTCACGATATATAGCAACATATAGTGGGGACGATATATCGCCGATATATTCACTTTATGCAGATATGCTAATCGGGACTGGGCCTACAGTATAAAGTAGTGTCCGAACAGCATTGTGCCCTCGCCGGTTTCGAACCTGGGTCCCCTTGATTTCAAGGCGACGACGTTACCACAACGCCATCGAGGAGACCGTGAAATATACATGTAAGTGCATTTTATGCTGAACAATCCAAGAATGCTGAATTATCACCAGTGCCGTGTCCGCATTAAAACTTCTGCAATACGCTTTAAAAAGAATTATAATAAACACGCCCCTACGATGATATGATCGATATCTGCATGAACCAACCGAACGCATTTCTCATATTAAATTACCATTTCGGCATTCTCGTCTATAAAATACGACACAATCTCGCCGGTTTTACACCAGCATACGTTTCCACAATGCAGACTGAATGCACCATTTACAGGGAAAAGCACTTCCGAGTCACCACCATGCACTGTTTCACAAGCACATCACTACACCGTACGTAAACCTTCACTGACAGTTGCAGACTGATGCACAGCTGTTCGAGCATAAGCTTGCTTTACTCACACCATCACGAAGGTGCACGATCCCGCGCGACACCTGCCGATTCCTCGCCGAATCGATGATGACGTAATGCATGAAATGGGGCCCTTTTTTCGCTCGCTAAAGATGTTTTAAAATCAATAAAGGGATAATGTTCTCATCGGCATAAAATTTAAGAAAAGGAGGAGATGGGAACAGGTTATAAAATGCAATTATCGATTACATTCAGCAAGACATGTACAGGGTCAACGAAGTTAGTAATAAGTTGTGTTTTATAAAACGTATATTGATACCCTTGCATCTTCTGCAAATATGCTGTATAAAGAAACAAACTGCCGGAGTACTAATTGAGGCGAGTGTACAACTTAGGGATGGCCAAATCCGGAATCGTAAAAACGGAGAATCCGGATTCCTTTTCTGAATCCGGATTTTTTGGCCAACTACGATGATGTTCGGACAAGAATAACGTTTGTGTCCCAACGCGATAATACTTGGGCGACACGTAATTTTAAGAATGGTCCAGGAATAACATTATTACAGGGCCTCCTAAAAAAATAATAAAAAAAATTATAACTGTTAGGCTACGATATGTCAGGTGCTTATATATTTATACACATTTCAAATGTCATTTTGTGGCCACGCCCTTAGCCAGAAAATTATTTCTGGAGGGGGGGGGGGGATCAACCCTCATCAGCAGCCGCCATAAAGTGGGGTGGGTAGAAGCCCTGAAGATGAATCTCTGTATATTACATCTTAGTACACATGATATTTAATCCTACTTAGAAAGTAAAATTAATTACCATTATACACCATTCAAATTAATGTTTGTAGGATTTCGGGGGACGGCTTCAGCTCCACGAGCCCTCTCCTTGGCTAAGTGCCTGTTTGTGGCCCTTTTGAAAGCAAATGTTTCTCGACGGAGGCCCTTTTGACATAAATCGCAATGAAACTGGAAAATAAAAAGATAATTCCGTTGCAGTGTTGTCAAACAGAAGATGTAACCCTCTAGCCTCTTCATAAGAACTTCATGTGTTGGTGTTTATGAACAAAGATTTACCAGTGAAACATCAAATTCTATTACACGGGAGTGGGTGGGTTTAAAGAAACTTGGGGATGTGCTCTTAAGGCTTAACATGGTAACAATGAGGCAGTTGGGAGAGAAAAATGCATAATTTTATCTTTAGCACATAAAACCCATATTTATAAAGGAAGAACATAAAATGTACTGTACATATTTTATACATTCCAGACAAAATAAACTTTCCTAATTATTTGTGTATGCATATTTTGGAGACATTGCATAAAATAGACTAAATATTTTACGATACTTCAAGATTTATTGAAACATAGATGTTTACAAAATGATTTGTGGTTTATGTTTGCAAATCTAAGCTTTTTGCGTGGTGTGATAGAAAAAATGCAAACTTCCACACAATTGCTTCGTGAAACAGTGAAGAACGTTAGTGTAGTTGTAAAGAAATTAAACTTTCTATCAGGGATAGGCTTGCAGGTGCTTAGAGACAGATTCCGAAGTATGTTCGAAAAAACATGGGGTACCAGAAACTGTGTAAAGTTGCTCAGGTTCTGGAGAGGAAACGTGTAGTGAAATTGATAGTGTAAGTATGCATGACAGCCCGCACTTCAAAATACACCTGACTACGTGTGATGTGGAAAGGTCATCTTCGTAATACATTTTTCAGAGATAATCAACATGCATTTTCAATGGACAATTTGGAAACGTGTTTTGTTGTTCATTGTAATAAATATAATGCAACAAGCATCTAACATCTTGCTGTTACTTGTGAGTGAGTATCTATTTATTTGTTTGACAGTTTTTGAAAAAAAAAAAACTTTTAGCCACTTATTTCCATTGTTTTTACAACATAAGAAATAAATATTTTTTTCAGTTTTTTAGCACCTAAAAATCTTCTCATAGTAACGGTCCATTCGAGGGAGTCAAGTCAGAGCTAGCTACACAAAGGAACTGGCAGAATGTCCAATTTCAATTTTCTTAAAGTGGGGACTTGCATTGTCATGGATGAACAAACAAAATGGACTTTTCTTCTTAGTTGGAACAGATTGCTAGTTGTACATATTCAGCGAGGAATGTTGAATAGTACAACGCACTGGTTGTTGTTCAGTCAGAACCTCCAGTTAAAGTATTCACTATTAAAATTACCACCTGAGAGCTAGTGTCGCTTCCAATATCGCCGCTCTAAGTAGGATAAATCTTTGTTTACATTCAGCAGTAGTACGAAACAGCAGCATGTTGCCATGGCTGCAATGGAAGAAATGTTGAAATTATGCTATATTTTTAGATATTGCGAATGCGATGTAAATTCCAGGAACTCTAACGAAGGTGAAGCTGTGATGAGAATGAAGCATTTAATTATGATAGGCAAAAATAACAGGGAAAATGCAGACAAAACTAATGTATACACACTGGTTCTTCAAAGCAGTACTGTACCATCTGCACCTCATGTTGTAACTGGGATTCTCGGAAATAATTTGAAAATAAAGAAATTGAAATTGACCTATACTTGAAAAGCTGGCAGGTGAAAATTGCGAACATATCGTTGCAGTTCTTTCTCGATAATATACACAATTTCATGACCAGGCTATCCTCCCTGAAAAAGGACATTGTATTGAATGAAGCAGCAACATTAGCATTTCCTTTTTCTTTTTCTGATTACATTTGACATTAATTCATTCTCAAACTATTTTCATCTTCTCTCTTAATTGACTTGCACCTGTTCCAAATTTCACACATGCATAATACATGAATGCATTGGGTAAGACTCTTCATGACTTTTCGAAAAAGAAGAAAGGTTTTATTTATAAAGTATAATTTAAAACTTTACTTTCATGGCAATATATATTTATCCCTCAAAAAATAAAGTGAGTAGACTCGTTCATTCTTCGTAATTTCCTTGCCGAATTACAGTGTTATTCCCCATGCCAATCTTCTGTCAATCAATTATGTTTTCCCTGATTTATTTACAAACTTCATTTTGTTGATTCCATGGGGTGGAAACACATGAAAACTTTTTATTTGTTCTGACCCATAAAACGATTTAGAGCACAAAAAAACCTGACCTGTAGACCTTACTCTTTCGCATATTCCCCATGCTTTAAACGACTTCAACACAACGTATCCTACATAGACTAGTTCCTGAAAATCCCACCAGAAGGCATATCGGTTAATTTTAAACGTGAATACCCTTATCAATTTGAACATCAGGTCAACCACCCCTTTATGAGCTATTGGCTAAACATACTATTTTACACGGTATGTATGTTAAGAGTTCATTATGCTCTTTACGTTAAGTGATGCACACCACACAAAAATTGAAAAAAAGTATGTTTTTACTTTGACTGGTCCCTTGAATGTTTATTGCTTTCTGAAATCGATATGGTTTGACCCCAAGAATGGGTAATTTTCTTTTGGTTATGTCCCTAAATTAAGTCAAATGGGATGATTCTACAACCTTTGTCTGGAAAGTTTCGAGACAGAGGCTATAAGTCAAAGTAGAATTAGAATGAATTAGAAATCAGTTTTGTGGCAGGTGGTGTGGTAAATTGCAGCTCTAACTGTGACCTTGAAAGTGCTTCCGCAAGATTCCACCCAGGTGACAGGATGGTACATAGAAACACAGATGTCTTTGCTGCACCACTGAGGTGTTCTTGGTGATGATAGAACATGGATGTGAAAATCGAGCAGTGTGTGAACATTAGGTTTCATGTGAAATTAGGAGAGACAGCCACGGAAACCTGGAACCTTATCCAGCAGGCTTATGTTGAGCAGTCACTACCAAGAGCATGAGTGTTTGAGTAGCACAAGAGTTCTGTGAATGGCAGGGAGTCAATGTAGGATGAGCCTCACACCGGGCAGCCATCAACAACCCATACTGATGTCAATGAGGAGTGCATAAGGAACAGGCTAAGTGAGGGCTGCTACGTCACTACGCATGCTAGCAAGACGGCATGCTACTAGATTTCTACGGCATGATTTGGAGAAAATGAACTGAACTCATGAATTGTCCCTCACTAGCTACCAGAAGAGCAGAAGGAACACCGAGCATCAGTGGCTCAGAGTTGTTGGAAAGGGCTGAAAGTGATCCCAACTTTGTGCAGCAAAGCGCTGAACGGCCAGGTTCTGGGTTGCCAGCATCACAAAAGGTCGAGGCAACCATTAAAAAAAATTGTTGATTGCTTTATTCGATGCCAGAGGTATTGTCCATCACTCATATGTGCTTCAGGGTGAAACAATAAACCAAACTCTGTATGAGAGTGCGTTGAAACATTTGCAGGAGGTAATTAGGCATGGAACCTATGGGCTTCAACACATTTCTCTTGCATGACAACGTGCAACCACACACTGCTCTGTCTGTCCAGGAATTTATGGCAAAACACAAAATTACAGCTCTTCCACACCCTCCATACTCCCCCTGATACGTCTCCATGTGATATATTCATCCCTCCACAGCCGAAAAGGGCACTGAAGGGGACATCGCATAGAGACGTTGCAACTATCCAGGTGGCCACGACAGATGAGCTAAGCAGCATCCCAGAAGAGGCTTTCTCTGCATGCTACCAGAACCTGTAGAAGCCTTGGCTGATGTGTGTCAATTCCAGAGGGGACCTTTGAAGGTACCCAGGACAAATAATTGGTGAATTCAATATTTTCGTAGTTATTTTACCAGTTTCAAAACAGACAAAAGATTGTACATCCCCACCTTCTGCAAGAATCTCGCTCTAACCACACTGATATCTGTGGGTCATAACAGCAATGTTGCAAGCTGAAGTATTGGTCATTTTGTCATGTTACCATTCATGAACAAGAATGAAATAAAAAGATTACATTAGCAATAATGAAAAAGCAATTATTTCAATTCTTTGAGAGGCAAACATCTTTCACCACTTTTCATACTGTAACTATGAAGAAACACTGTCTTGAACTGTCAAGTCACCTACAAACTCTCTCATTTAAGCTGTATTTAACTACATTTAATTCCATGATTACATTCAAAATTTCCTCACAAATAGATATAAGAGCAGTCAGCAAAAGCTTGTGTCAAACTAGATTGATATACAGGGTAAGTCAAAATGATGGACCCGATTTCACTTATTCTGTGAAACATAATAAACAAATGTTATTGTGAGACATGTGCTAAGAAAGGTAAACTGTCAAAGTTTTTTTCAAACAAATCACAAGTGTTCTATGTGAGCACCTCGCGTAACACGGCACACATCAAGCCAATAGACTATCTCCCGCCAAACCTTGTGTAGCATGTTGCGGTCAATATCAGCAACGGCTGCTGTGATGCGGGCACGCAGGTCATCCAATGTTGTTGGAAGTAGTGGTACGTAAACATGATCCTTTACAAAACCCCACATGAAGAAATCACATGGGGTCAAGTCGGGGGAACAAGGTGGCCAATGAAGGAGAGGTCGATCCTCCGGAGATGCACGGCCTATCCAACATTGTTCCAATGTCCCATTGAGATGGTCCCGAATGCTGCCATTGTAATGCGGAGGGGCACCATCGAATTGGAGAATGAAATTTGCGCTATCCTCTGCAAGCTGTGGAAGGAGCCATAGTTGCAGCATATCAAGGAAAACAAGTCCTGTCACAGTACGTTCATGGAAGAAAAAGGGCCCATAAATCTTTTCATGGGAAATGGCACAAAAGGCATTCACTTTGGGAGAATCGCGTTCCATAAATTCATGGGGGTTAGCAGTTCCCCAAATCTTTACGTTGCGTCTATTCACTTTCCCTGAAATGTGAAAAGTTGCTTCATCACTGTAAATTAACCTCTCAGAGAACTCATCCGTTTCCATTAATGCGAGGAAATCAGCACAGAAGGACGCGCGCAAAGCATAATCAGTGTATTTTAAGGCTTGAACTAGTTGCAAGCAGTAGGGTTTCATTTGTAAACGTTTCCGCAGAACCCGCCAGACAGTTTTCTGTGGAAGTTGAAGTTCTCATGCTGCCCGGTAGGTGGACTTCTGTGGACTCCGCACGAAACATGTGCGCACTCGTTCCACTGTCTCTTCCCCAGTCGACGGATGGCCAGTCGATTTTCGTTTACAGATCCAGCCCGAATCTCTGAAATGTTAATACCACTTACGAATGGCCTTCCCCGTAGGTGGTTCTCTCCGATATTTGGTAGGGAAATGCCATTGCACACTAATCACAGACTTGTTCACATGATAATCAAGCACACAGAAAGATCTCTGTTCTCAAGTCAACGCCATTTTCCTGCTCGCTGCTGACTCCTAGCGGTAGAAAGTGGAAACACTGCGTGGAAACTAAACTTTGAAAGTTAACCTTTCGAAACGCATGTCTCAATAACATCTGTTTATTAGATTCCACAGAATAAATTTCTGTAATCGGGTCCATCATTTTGACTTACCCTGTATTGTAATTTTAATTTACTTTAAAACAGACAAAACTTACAGGGTAAAAATTTAAAAAAATAAAAACTATGCAAATCAATACCAATTTTCATAACTCCAGAAATATGAAGTAATTTATAAAGATGTTTGAAGCAATCTGTATGATGTTGATCCCCTAGAGCAGTGGTTCTCAACCTTCATGAGAACATGAAGTAAATTGTACTTTGTAAATTAGTGTAAACCTGTTCAAGTTCAATAATAAAATAAGTAAATCAATAAAATGTTAAAAAAAATTTGCCCTGATCCCAACAATTTTACTTGTAAATATCTTTCAAATGTTAATAAATTAAAGAGTAATAGCCTGACTATGTCTAGGTTTGTTGACAAATATATAATTAGGTTTAAATTAGTTGTGCACCACTGGATCTATTGAAATCTTGTAGTTTCCTCAAGGCAACATCATTAACTTAATTTGATAAGTTCTGATTTTCATTAGCGTGTTGCATAGGCACAGGAAGGGTTGTATATTTGGAGCTCCACACAGTCTCTATGCGTGAGAGTAACTTCATGTGAGAGTGGATGAGGCCTAGAACAGAGATCAACAGAACGAAATCTCTGAACAATCGGATATTGAATTCTGAGAACTGGGTGACATCCTAGATTTGCAAGAATTGTTCCTGAAGACCCAATATGGACTATTCTGCAACAGATGTACATAGAAATTCTGAAAGATTCAAGCAAGTACTTCAACATGTGAGTGCTCCTATGCTTGGCATTGTGACATATTCCTTTCTATGTTAACAAGTGCAAATGTACTTAAAAACATGCCTAATTAAAAAAAAAAAAACAATTCTGGAATTTGGACAACATGCAGCAACCACTGGTTTCATATGTACTGATCATAAAGAAATTATTCATATTAATGAATCATTGCATTTTATTACATATTAACGGGCGGGGGGGGGGGGGGGGAAGCCACTACAGGACATTTTCTCTTTTGTTTATAAAACCTTTTTCAAGCAGGCCTCATCTCCAGGAAGCTATCAACTCGGGGCAAGTCTAGGCACTTAACGACCTGTTGGGTGAGATGAGTCAAGGCAAGAACTTATAAAACCAAAAATAGGCAATACTTAGGCTGGAGAGTTCAATGAACTCTCTAACTACGCACAGGTAATACATGTTCTCTTTTTTCATTTGGTACCAAATTTGTCTTTCTATGAGGTCAACCTTTTGAGTACAATCTGTTTTGTGGGAAATATTGAATATATCGAAACATCATTCATGTTAGCTTTTCTATTGTACTTTCTAAACCAACGCAGATATCACATTTCTGATAAGAGGTTTGAAATCTGTGTGACATTTTGCATGTTTATATGTAATAGGAGCATTCCAGCGTTATGTGTGTAAAATTCATGCATAAAATGTAAGCTTCTAGACATGCGATTGGATTATAAAATTCATAATGAACTAATTTCATAGAATTATGACGTACTTTGGTGTGTTTGCTAAAAAAAGAAGGTAAAAATTGAATTGATTCACTGATTGATTTGGTTTATCTTACTTTGCATTTCTGCCACTCTTGGTTAATCGCGAAGATGAGGATGATGTCATAAAAGTGATGAAGGTGCGCACAAAGAACGTCCATGCTGGATTTCGAACCCCGGACCCCTGGCAAAAAATTGAATTGTTGTTCTAAGTCCACTTCATGCACAGATAGTTAATCGGGTCTCTGTCTACAGTTTAAAGTGGAAAGCAAACCACCGCATGTCTCCACCAGCTATTGAATACAAGGAGACGATGTTACCACTACACCATCAAGGAGGCCCAACAAACAACCAAATGGAAAAAAACTTGAATATGATGAAATAACCTGAATGCATGAAACGTATTAACGAAACTGATACTTGTGAGACCTTTTAAAAATTTGGCAAAGTTTAACTTCATATCTCTGTAAAGCATAGAGGCTGCAGATGCTAATAATTTTTCTAGGTGAAATGTGCAAATTATATGCATCACTTAAACCTTAATGCAATTAAAAACAATAATTTCCACATTGATTCGTTTTGTTATTTACAGGTATGTCAAAATAACTCGCATCATAGTGAAACAGAAAGCTTGGAAACACAGACTGATCAATTTACCCAAAAATTGTCAAATTTAGGCCTTCAATATTTGAGGAAATTCTAGAGAAAGAATCTGACACTTTGGATTTTTTATTACCTTTGGTCAATAAACAAATGGGTCACACCATGGGTTACAGTTTGTTTCTACTGGATGAATAAACATGTAATGACCCCTACTTATAATGAATAATTAGCATCATCATAAGCACAAAGGGATGTGATTATAAGCCTGAGAGCACCAAACCAATGGACCAAGTTTTGATTGTTTAATTCCGAATTTATCATTGTGCACAGGTATTTTACTAAGACTTGAGAGTCTCAGTGGTTACTTACTGTGTGTTTTCTGGAGAATGATTCTTCCCTTGCATATACCTCTGTGTGATTGTTTGTGTGCAAGCAGACATTCATTTCATGTCATCTTGGACACCGACTGCTGCTGTCATCTATTTCATGTGCATGGGACACACAGGAGTATTTCATTGCTAAATACTTTTGTTGTTAGGTTAGGCAGGTCAGGTTTAGGGCTCTTAGCATTAAGACAAAACTCCCCCAATGATTATACACCTAATCACATCATATCTGCTCTCTAGCACATAACCCCCTTTCAGTCTCTCATGAGACCTGCTAAAACTTGTGTCCGAACTCAGCGGAAACCAAGAATGCCTGCTCATGCAAGCTGCATTTCAAAACAATTTCTCCAGCCTTTAAACTTAATCCCACAATCATTTCCAGTATTCTAAAGCACTTCCTGATACTTATAAAACTTGCGAAAAACCATTTAAACATTTGGAACCAAACCTACTCAAATAGTAAATAATCAGGATTGTTCAGTATGTGATTATCAGTTATCAGGGCTAGAATTTTGATGCAAATGCATCTTTTTTTTTGGTAAGGCAGAAACATTGCATAAGTAGAAAGGAACGTGTTTTACATGTAAGTGAATTAATTGGGATGCCTTTGTTAAGGTATTTTTTTTGCATTTTTTACACTTTTTGGAGTAAAGGTAATTTTTTAAACTCTTTAAGTCATTTTTCAGCCCTTTAAAAGTCATATTATGCATTTTTCTAACTTTGGTGAAAGAAGGGGCATTTTACATGCAAATGTAACTCTTTGAAGGGGAGACGTTCCAGTGGCGCAGGGGTACATTGTACCCCCCCAAATTTTTGAAGGGGTACCCCCTAAATCCGTAAATCGAGTTGTACCCCCTGTACCCCCCCCCCTTAGTAATTTGACAGCAGACGCAAGGTGCTACTGTTAAAAGAACCTAGTTTCAGTTCGCCCAATAAAAAAGTGTATATTGTTTATAACTTAGTAATAAACATTATCTTCCTTACCACAGAAATTCAAACCATTCTAAACTTATTCTACTATTGAGCGACCACCAGGAAAAAACCTTGGGCGAAAAGTCCCCTCGCAGCTTTCCCTTTTTCCGCTCAGCTCGGGCCATAAGGAAGCATGGTCCACACTCCCCCCCCCCCTCCTCTCCTCGAGGGAGTACGGTGCACAGGAGTCGCGGGTGTGCGCAGGTTCTTTTGTTTGTGGTTCCACTATACATTGTGGTTGCTACTAGTTAGTTCATTGACCTAAGTTCCTGGAAACATCTTTAAGGAGATGAAAATTGTTTAAAATGTGTGTGGAACGATGGAATCAGATTTGCTCTCAGAAAATCACGCTGCAGACGAATGCTCCTTTGCGTAAAGGGGGGGGGGGGTGTACACTTTTCTAAAGAAATAGTCGGGTTGATTCGAAGATAAGATACACATCTTCATCAGAAGGGTATATGACTGATCCCATTTTCTTTTCAATATTTAAAATGGAATTTTCCAAAATGAAATACTTAAACGAACAAGATGAGACACTACAAACCAACTTAGGAGGGGGGGGGGGTTGCAATGTACTGCTGTACCTCACCCATATTTTTCATAACTTTGTAAGGGGATGTTCAGAAAACTATACTTAAACCTATATATTAAGAGATTTTGTAAATAGAGTCCCGATTAGCCTTTCTGAGCATGAAGTGAATCTAGAATATGTTTTAATGATTCCGAGCAGAAACCGAAACAAAAATTAACACAAACAAGAACAAGAAGGATCTCGCCACACGGGAGACGAGATGAGGCTGTGACAATTTTCGACTCATCGCATCGCGATATCATTCCTAGGTGAAATGAAATTTCTCCTAGACATTTAAACAAGGTGCAATTTGCGATATTATTAGAGGGGGGGGGAATTATATTTACCTATGTATTAGATATACTTAAAATTTGACATTAATTGCTTAAAATCTAATTCTGGTATCGAATGCAACACAAACACAACGCCATTTTAAGTTAATCTGTCAGAAAATTACATTAGTCAGATGAATGCATGAGATAAATTAAACTCACGCAGGTTCTATTGGTAGATTTTGGATTGGATTCGCAAGGTCTTTAAGTGAGGTGAGAATGTTTTATTGATTTATTTGGTTTATTTTACTTCGCATTTCTGCCACTTTTGGCTAATCGCAAAGATGAGGATGGGCGATGATATCATGAAATTGATGAACACTCACATGCCCAACCTGGGACCTCTAGCGTCAAAGCACCCTATGCCAACCCCTCCGTCATGGAGGCTGGCGAGGTGGGAATGTGTTTTAGATTTTCTTTGTAGATGAAAAAATCTTTAACTGACGTGCACATGCTTTTGCTTCCATTCAAGTTTACCTTTTCACATAAACGAGAAATTGACATGTCACCCTAAAACACATGCATGCATCTGCATTTAATACTACTACATACGAAAGGAAACTTTGGGCAGTTCTTCATATTATCAACCAAAGATTGAAACGAAAAAACAAAACATTTAGAGCGTATGCCTTTCCTTGCTTCCTCTGACATCTGAAGGATTTCGGTTTTGTATATGTAATGATAGTACTTTCAGTGCTTGAAGAGTGTCATTAGGTACAGCTAATTATATAACAAATAAATGCTTTGTCAAATGTTTCACAAATATTTCAAAGTTAGACTTCTTACGAGTTGATCGGGAACCATCTCAACTCATTTTTTTCTTTTTTTAATACAACGCCCTACAGATGTCTGAGTAAATACCAAATAGGCCTACATGGCTTCTAAAAGACATTGGATGTAGTACACATCTGCCATAAATTGTTTAAAGATATTTTTATGCGTAGCTATGGGGATTTAAAATTACAATGAACTGAACTGAAGTGGAACTCTATAAGTATGATATATTCCATAATGTGGCCCTCTATATTCAGTGGGTGGGAGATGATTTTTCCTGGTTGGGGTGGCTCAAGATCCTCCTCACCCCCTTTAATCTCAACCTGCATTAAAATGAATAGATGTATCTTTGTTCGCAATTTTCACATTTCGAACTCCTGATTTTCCGTTCCGTTAAATTGAAATAAGGCCAGAACGAAGTCCAGAGCTTTATATGTATCAGAATTGTTATCTGGTTTTAAAATCTGTTTAAAAAAAATCTAAGAAAAACAAAGAAAAAATAGTTATACAAATTTTGCATTAAATAACAGGACATTCGTGTGTACTGTTCCCATGCCTTCACATTATACCTAAGTATCACGGACGTATTTGGGAGGGGGTCCGGATACTCCCCAGAAAGACTTACCAAGAATAAAAAGTAAATAATCAAAATATAATTGTTTAGCATTTGTTATATAATTGATGGTTATTTCCGCTGAACTTATTGGAATGCAAGGAATTTGGCTCATATGGCTTTGAAGGGTTCCAAATGATATATGCACACACCTAATGTTAATATCCATAAAATATTAATCAGAAACTTTACTTTTCGTTAATTGGATCTAACTCCTTATCTGTTATTCAATAAATATTCAATTACTTTTCTATTTGACATTAAATTCCTTGCCAGGGCAGTTGTTTTTATGCAAATCTTGGCGATCTTAACTATACGTAAGCTAGATAATTAATATATGCTTTTATATCTCTATTCTTTTACTATCTTTTACCTATTCATGTAATAACCACAATACAATATTAATTAATATTTTAATTTAATTAAATATAATTATTTATCATTATTATTATTATTGCAACACTTGGTTGGACCCCCGAAATGTATTTCTAGGTGCAGTAGTAAGTGTGTTTATATATGTGGGAGGCTGAATTTTGTACCCCCCCCCCCCCAAAATGAAAAATGTTCCTGTGCCACTGGTTCCAGACTCTCGTCTCATTGCCTTCAGTGCAGTTCTGAACGACTGTGTTTGAAGAAACAAAGAAATTCTATGCAGTATTGTTCATACAAGATGTTGTGCTCAAACTATGTGATTTACCCTTCTATCAGTAATTACATTGTCTCCAGATGGATTTTTGTTAAAAAACAAGGGGTACAAAGTTTTGTGTTCTGTATCGGACATTTTGTCAGGGAAGCAATTTGCACTCCATGGAATTGAAGTGACTTAACAGCAAGCAATATTGTTCATTTCAAGTACGCTCCTCTTGTGTCGGTGGAAGTCGAGATAAATTTTTTCATGTACAAGGCTCTCTTGTCCGACAACCATTTACTTTTGAAAATTTGCATATGTTTTTCGTTGTGTACTGCAACTCAGTATTTAAAGTGTAAAAGATGACAAAAAGTGAACTTTCTTACTTGTACTTCCGTACGCAATGAAAATGTGATAGATACTGTAACGTTAATTTGTAATTTGAATTTCTCTTGGTAGTTTATAATTTTTAGGTAATTTTTCTAAGATTTTATGGGGCATTTTCTTGCATGCATTAGGTCATAAATGCATTTTTTAAAGGACATTTTTTGGCAATTTTAAGGTCATCAAAATTCTAGGCCTAGTGATTATGGTCATGTACAGTTAATGACACCCCTGGGTTGTAACATCCCCCACTGACTTTCAATGGGACACTGCAACCCAAGTGTCAGTGACTGTACAAAAGTTGGTTAATTAAAAAAGGGCAGAAGTGTATCATGGAATTACATAATTAAAACTTGGGCCGTTTTTTTTTTTTTTTTCAACAATTAAAATTCCATTCAGGAAGTAATCACTGTTTTTTCATGTTTGTATTTTCTGTGTCATGTGGATCATTAAATCAGAATAATAAACATGCCATTTTTGCACTGTTGCTAGACAAATTTTAAAATCTGCAGTGATATGGTGGAGTCGACCATATATTAAAATGTATTCTATAGTTATTTATGCTGCTACCGGTACAGCCTTCATTAGGAAGGCCTCTCCGGCGCAAGAATCGGTAAGAATGCAGACTACAGAGAATGTCTCCAATTTCGTTAATATTTGATATACCAACTAATTTTGGCCTTCTAATCACGAATCTGTTGTTAAAATGCGGGGGTGACGTGTAGAAATTGTACATTGTAAATTGTAGCCCCACAAACCATTCACGGATAGTCCCACGAACCATTTCCGGTAAGCTTAGTTAAAATTTTGTTCGTAAATCAATGTGATACAGCTCTAAAAAAGAAATCCACTTATATCGGCTTTTTTCCCCCAATTTCCACACGTGACCCCTGCATTTTAACAACAGATTCATGGTTAGAAGGCCAAATTTAGTTAGTAGGTAAAATTTTAGTATGCCCGAAACGTATTTCCTCAATTTTACAGGAGAAAGTACTTACTGAACTGACTTTCCGTACACTTTTGAAAGGTCGTGGAAGTGTTTTTTCCCCATCGCGTAATTTATTTCGCCGGTAAATCAATGTATTTTTGAAGATTAATGTCTCTCCAATGCACGAAAGCTGTTGCCTCTATGTCCTTCCACTACGTGAATCAAATGTTTCATGTGTTCAATGATGTAACCCCCGGTCAGTGTTTCCAACCACACCGTTGTTCTCCAAGAACATGACAATTTTGAAGATGACAATTTTAACTATGTTTGCCTAACTTAATCTAACCTTGCCGTGCATGGTTCGTGGGGTTTTCTAACCTAGAAAAAATACAAAATCAGTAACACAAAAGTAGGTATTTTTCGATGAAGAAGGTTGCAACACTGCATAACCACTGAACATGGACAACACTAGTCAAGATTTCTCCGCCATATTGGGTGTAACGCAAGCGAAAACGAACAAACAAGAATTATTCGATATGTCGAACATTGAGATTATTTGCGTGAAAACAATAAATTAAATGGCACCTTCAAGAATCCTTAGGAATCAGAATACGTAAGTACCAATGTGGAAAAGAAGGAAATAAAGGAATGTCAGACGTTTCGGGGATACTAAACTTTTAATGAATTATTTTTAGATTTACCTACTCCTGCCAATCTCACTGCATTCCCCTACACTTCAAGCAGTGTGTCGGCCATGAAGCCACACACCCCTCAGAGTAACACTGCCACACATTTGTACAAAACTCTGGCAGCAGCATGTTCGATAACTCCGTAAGAGTGGGAGAACCCAATTTTATATCAGTAAATTGTTGAAAAGGGTATCACCCCCACTCCCCCAGGACACCTTCTGTACTGAAGTCTGTATGAAATATGATACTGCTGGTCTAGGAAATGCAAAACAGCATCAGTTACATATTTCTCCAATTTTACACAAGAAACTACTTACGGTAATGAATTTCTCAAAGGTTTACAACATTCGTCGAGGTATTTTCTATCATCGTGGAATATATTTGACTGGGAAATCATTTATTTTTCAAGAGAAATATCTCAGTGACGCACAATTGCCAATGCTTTCATTTGCTTGCCCTACGACAACCGGATGCTGCGTACGTTTGATGACATAAGACCCTGTCAGTGTTTCAACCCCCCCTTTTTTTTACTATGCTTGCCTAACGTAACCAAACCTAACCTTATCGGAAATGGTTCGTGGGGCTATAGGTCGGCTACCGTGCATAATGGTTCGTGGGACTATCCGTGAATGGTTTGTGGGGCTATCCATGTATGGTTCGTGGGGTTATCCATCAGCTACCTGTGCATAACGTATAATTTCCACCGGTGACGAACACGATAGTAGGTAATTTTCAGTGAAGAAGGTTGAAACACTGCATACCCACAACATGTCAAGATGTGACCGCCATATTGTGTGTTCCGCAAGCGAAGAAAGGAATAAAAAAAGCACTCAGAATGTAAAATATTGAGTTTGTATTCGGGTAAAAAGCATAATGGGACATGGGACCTTCAACTATGTTCCGCAATACACAATTGGTAAGTACAAACCATGCGAAACACAAAATATGCGATTTTAATGTGTCTCCGATCTATGAAACTGGTACCAAATAAAATACGACATTTAGAGTGCCACACACGTAAATTTGCCGTTGCGTAGAAACGAATTTTCGTTTCGTCTCCCTCTCTCTTAGCATCACGTGTTCTACCCTGCTCGAAAACCTTCGCTATTGTTGCCATATTGTCATTCCATTCCTGGACACACTCGCGCAAATTTCATTGAAAACAATTGAACAGCGCTCCAGCTCGCGGTTCCCACCGGTCAGCAGGGACGGCAATGTGGCAATATAGCACGGCGTAGTCGTTGCTTCTTTTATGCAGTGCATGTTCATTGGCTAGCTAGTAACTAGTGTTGCCAACTGTAATAATGAAGCACTATTTCTGTCACGGAAGGGGAAAGCAGGTAAAGTGGCGGTGAGTTTTGTTGGATTGGAAGCACCATATTTTTATTTTATACTAAGTATTTGACCGGTTTGACGTTGTGTGCGTGTATTGCGTGTGTGTATGTAAAAGTGTGTGTTTGCTAATGAACGTTAAATTCCATAATGCCTCCAGTTCTGTCGAAGTTGAAATCAAAAACCTTGCATAGCCAAGCTCGGGAAATTCTAAGCAATTCAACTCTGGCTCCGGCAGGTGTTCTTGTAGAAATTGCATAGAGGAGGCTGTCATTTTTGCTGCTTAATGCGATACATATTGTTTTCTGTGTTAAAATTGCCATGCTTTGATGGGTGACCAAGTTCATAGCAGGGCCGGCGGAAGGGGAGGGCGAACCGAGCGGCAAAATTTGAAGAGAAGAAAAAAATAAGCCTATTGAAAACTGTGATCGAGCGAGATATTCTTTTGCGCTGAATAGTATTGAAATAGCATAAGAAGTCTCATTATTTATTTTATATTTGATGTTTTAGTTAGGAATATATTGATTTTCAATTTTCCGTTGCTGCGTAATGACCGGGGGGGGGGGGGGGTCGAAATAGAGCGGCATCTACTGCCACCTCCCAGGGAGGCAAAATGACTAGCGCCGGCCCTGGTTCATAACAAAAGAAAAAGCCGCGCAGCTTATCATCTAGTGGCAGTATATGTACTTGTTATTGTTGTCGAAGCCGGCATCCTTTGTAAATGTACAACAAAGGCAACCGACTGTCACAGATCTCAGAGAGGAAATAATAATACTGTTTGAGGAGGAGTGTTATGATGCAATTGTAGCGGTTTAACACGTTGGCATGTTATTATCTGCCGTTGCAGTTCCATACCAGTGTATACGGGTTTTGGGAGTGAAAAGTTAGAACGCCACCAGTGCATTAATGCAATGAAAAATAATATATACGTATATATTTTTTTTATTTTGTTTGAAATCACTCAAATAAGGAATCGTATGAAGAAGTCTTCTTTGCAGAATTTTTGGTAATTGTACTTATGTGTTAGTTCATATTTTGCGAATTTTTAGTCCATATGTATGTAGCTACATACAAAGCCACTTGTTAGTACATATTAATCCTAGTCCTGGTATAATGCATGACGTTTAAAACTCAACGTTAGATAGACCTGAATTCTCTAATTTTATTGTTGTACGTAACAGCTGTGCATCGGCGCACCGCAGCGATTTTTCTATCTGCTCCATTAGCAACACTGCTTCTTTAGTTCTGTCGCGCATTGCACGGCAGAATTATCTGCGCTGGACTCTACACACGTTAACTTTCAGGAGTGAAACAGTGTAAAGCAAACATTTATGTTAAAGGGTGGATTGGTCAACTTTATAATCAGTTGTATATCGTGTGTTTAGAATGTTATAAGATAAGCAAGGATACATATAAATTAAATATATGCAATTTTGTTTGTTGAAACATTCTGCTACTAATAAAACAATTCACATGGAAAATAACTCTTGTAAAAATCTCTTAAAAGCGACATTCATTTGTTCGAAACAACTTGTTAAATATTACACCAATGCATACAGGACTTACCCACATACATATCATTGTATTTAAAAAACAGGTATCAGAATGTCATGTGGAATTACTGTTGCTATTGTATTACTGTCATAAAATTATACCTAAGACTAGTTTAAATTAATTCTTACCTCCGATGGTGTCATCGACGCCATACTGTTAATACACTAACTATTGAAGTCAACATAATGTACTAAGATATGATCATGAAGTACAGTGATAGTGAATTATGTCACATACAGAATACTGCGTATTTTATTTAAAAAAACATTACATTTACTGTTCTCAGTACATGCAAGTTACGATAACTATTGAATGATGTGGACATGTCAACGTGTCACTCTTTTAAAACCGGTGACAGGAAGGAAGTAACTACCCGCTGTTTTGCGATGTTGTGTTGTCTGCAGTGCAACTACTTTTTCGGTGCAACAAATATTTTGCAATTTAATATATTGTAATTTTGTCTGTTTGCCTGAGAATAGCGTTTGAATATATCTTCTGCCATTTAGCGATCAGTCTGTTTATGTTTCTTTGAAGAAGTTGATGTGTCTTCTAAATATCATTCAATTCTCTGAACAACAAAATGAACTTGGGAGGTGCAATCAGACTTAACCCAATCGGCGTATGTGTTATGTTGGGAGTATGTATTCTAGTAATGATGTACATCACGAATTCTGGCAGCTATAGTGGAAATGTGAAAGGACATGTTCCAAATGACGAAAGAGATGTCAATTTACGAGAGTTACTTATAGCGTCAATGGAAGTTGCAAAGAGAGGCGGCTTGGTTGTCCGTGAAGTAAGAAAAGCAGCTGATGCTGACATCGAAAAGAAAACGAAAAGCAAAACGAAGGAAGGTGTAGACGAACCTGTTACAAAGGCAGATCGAAGTTCACACTGTTTAATGTACTACGGTTTAATCAACACCTTTAAGCATATCAAGGTTTGAATGTGTTATTTAGTAAATAATTTTGAATAAATGCTTAAGTAATTGTAAGCACAAATATTTCGACGTCAGCAAATGAAGATGATTTATTATTAATACACGAAGATAAACTTTTTATTAGATCAAGGCTGTAATACTTACAATTTTAGAATGTACGTAAGATGACGCAAATTAATAAAATGGTAAATTCGTATTTATCCTATTACAACACAAATGTTCCAGGTTGAAACCCTGGCCGGGGCAAAACTGTCCTTTGTGATGGCTTTATTTTCGATGCCAGTGCATGATATGGACGTAGATGTCTAAATGAAGAATGTCATTGTTACAATTAACTGAAAACATCTGTTTACATCAGATTTTTTAAAATTATTTTATTATTACTTCTAGGTAATATCGGAGGAACATGTAGGCGATGATGAATGTGATAAATCATTGTCACTTAAGATGGATGGGCTTATCCACCGGCATTTGGAAGATGAATTTGTACCTGTTGAAAGTGTAACTATATGGATTGATCCTCTTGATGCAACTAAAGAATACACAGGTATGTATGCAAAGAAAGGCTTCCCAGTGGAAATTATTGTTTTTTACAAGGGGGTTGAAAGAGGGTCGACTTTAAATAAACTCTGAATAAGCTATTACAATAACAAAATTTCAAAAAAAGAGGTGGCTGGAATAAACATTTATTATTTACATCCCTACACACTACCTCTCAATTCACTTAGAGATTATATTGAGTAGTAGTGCAGATATGTGTACATTAATGTTAAGCCACTGGCAATATAAATGGGACACCCATATCCTGAAATACTGGCATCCCTGCAATGTGTTGTGTGTGTTGCCTAACTCTAAGGTGGTGGTGGAACTTCCTATTGAAGTTCACCCATCGCAGTGGAGTTAAGCATTGCAGGGAAGCCAGTATTTCAGGATCTAGCTATCCCATTTATTAAAATTTCAGTAACCACCAAACGTCTCTAATTCCCTTATTTTCGTATTTTTCACATTGATAGTTACATATTCTGTATTCCTAAGGATTCTTCAAGTTCGCGTTTCGTTTTTTCCACGCAAATAATGTCAATTTTAGAAATATCGAGTATTTTTATATTGTTTGCTTTCACTTGCGTTACATGCGATATGGCGGAGAAATCTTGACTAGCGTTGTCCATGATCAGTGATTATGCAGTGTTGCAACCTTCTTAATAGAAAAATACCTACTTTGGTGTTACTGATTTTGTATTTCTTTCCAGATTCGAAAAATGCACGAACCATGCATGGATAACCCGGCGAACGATTGATAAATAGCCCCACGAACCATGCACGGGAAGGTTACGTTAGGTTGTGTTAGGTTAGGCAAACATAGTTAAATTTGTTGTTTTTTTTTAAATTAGAAAATTTTTTTTTTTTTGGTTCGAAAACCTCACGAACCATGCACAGCAAGGTTAGGTTAGGTTGTGTTAGGTTAGGCAAACATAGTTAAATTTGTTTTTTAAAATTAGAAAGAAAAAAAATTCTGGTTCAAACCCCACGAACCACTCATAAATAGTCCCATGAACCATTCACGGATAGCCCTATGAACCATTCATAAATAGCCCCAAGATCCATTCAGGGATAGCCCCATGAACCATTCACAGATAGCCCCACAAACCATTCACGGATAGCCCCACGAACCATTCATAAATAGCCCCAAGAACCATTCATGGATAGCCCCACAAACCATTCACAGATAGCCCCACAAACCATTCATAAATAGCCCCACGAACCATTCATAAATAGCTCCACGAACCATTCATGGATAGCCCATGAACCATTCATGGATAGCCCCACGAACCATTCATGGATAGCCCCACGAACCATTTATATATAGCCCTATGAACCATTCACAGATAGCCCCATGAACCATTCACAGATAGCCCGACGAACCATTCACGGATAGCCCCACGAACCATTCACGGATAGCCCCACGAACCATTCACGGATAGCCCCACGAACCATTTATATATAGCCCTATGAACCATTCACAGATAGCCCCATGAACCATTCACAGATAGCCCCACGAACCATTCACGGATAGCCCCACAAACCATTCATAAATAGCCCCACGAACCATTCATATATATAGCCCCACGAACCATTCATAAATAGCCTTAGAGATACTGGGCGAAAGGGGGGGGGGTTATAACCCCCATCAACCTCACATTGAGCACGCCACTAATCCTGTGCACGTCATGTTGTCGCAAGTTCGTAATCAGAAATGATGAACAGTAACTCACGTTTATTTACTTTCTAGAACTGTTACACAGTTACAAAACCACGTATTTGGAAACACTGACCGGTTATTACGTCATTAAACGCAAGCAAAAATTTGGTTCACGTAGTAGACAGACATCAAGGGAACACCTTTCGTGCATCGGAGTGACATTAATGTCGAAAATGACATGATTTACTGGCAAAAAAAATTAAACGAGGGGAAAATACACTTCCAAGACCTTCCTAAAGTATAAATAACCTCATTTTGGTAAGTACTTTCTCCTGTAAAAGTGAAGAAATACGTTTTGGGGAAACGAAAATTTTACCCACCAAGGTTAGCTTCTGTATAATGCTTGTATGCTTCTTTCATATTTATCCTACTCAACTTCAGTTGTCAAATAGTTTTTGGTTAGGTTAGTGGTGCTGCTCAGTGATTCAGATCCCACTTCAAACTGTTATGTCTAGTCCTGATCAGTTTTGTAAATCAGACTTAAACAAGTAACTGCTGTTACTTTCTTATTTTGCTATTCAGTGCATGGAATTCAAGCACCATGACCTGTAAATATTACTAAGATCAAGGATTTTCTATGTTATTTGGGCCTCCCAAATGGTGCAGTGGTAGCATCATAGCTACCTGGTGGAGGAGTGTAGATAGTGGTTCGGATCCAGGGTTTGCCAAGGCAGGCCCAACCCCCCCCCCCCCAAAAAAAAAAAATCGGTAGATTTTTTTTCCGGTTGAGCCCATTTGAAAAAAAAAACATTTTAAAACCCAGTGGGTTTTTCATTAACTCTGGTATTTCAATGATTTCTGAAATGAAGGAATGTCATAGAGCTGTATACTAATAAAGATTGCATTTTAGATTCTTAGAATGCGATCACGACTGTCATTATAACTTGAGACTATTTTTGTTATCTTAAATGCATGAGGTAGAACGAAATATCAGAGCTCAGTACACCAATACAAATGTTTAATTTTTATTAAGAGATTACATAGGCCTATATTAAGCTGTAAGTAAAAGTCACAACTCAGATCTGCAGTCAGTGTCTTGTGCAACTACTATCGTTGAGGCTCTTGCATGAATTGTTAAATGAAGAAAGCTACGCAAATGCAATTATGTTGCTTTCAGTCACCATATAAAATATATGAAGCGCCAGGGGGAAAAACGATGAATGTCGATTTTTCGCCCATTTTGAGATCGCAACGCCATCTGATAGTTCAGAAGCTGTACTATAAGAATGAGAACGGCCTTGGTTGGGAAACGATGAGAAGTGCCTGAAAAACGCATTATTATTTTGGCATATATTAACGTTCTTATGGAAAGAAATACTTTGTTTTTCATTTCCTGGCAAATTGTCTCGAATGAACATTCATCGTTTTTCCCCCTGGCCCTTCATATTCTAATAAATAAAAGTCACTGAACTCAGATATAAAGTCAATTTCTTTCGATCTACTATCTGGGAACACTATCTATACTATCGCTATTTTATTATGCTTGTGACTGAAGTACACACCTGCAATTGATCTCTAGATGCAAAAGTCGTAATGTATCTTATACCGTAATGTATAATTCAAACATACAAACTTGCTATGCACAGAGGTAACCAGGAAATCATAAGAGAATAAAGGATAAACTATAAACATTACTATGGTTTAGCAGTTTTTTGTGGTCTGCTAGTTGGTTCCAGGCAGAGAAGTGTAGTGGGTAGGTTGACAGGCAATTACAAATGTGAATTATATTACATGTATCCACATTTTATTTTTAAAGCTCGACAAAATCCAATTAAACCCCCCCAAAAACTATTAAACCCACCTGGGCCCAGGAGGGATTGTATTTTTAAAAAACTACGTTTTTTTCAAACCCTGTTCGGATTCCACTTTAAACTATAGATCCAGTTCCAATTAGCCTTGCTGTGCATAAAGTGGACTTAAAATGCAGCAAATCAATTAATCAATTTCTTTGTTATTTTTACAGAAAATTTGCTACAGTATGTAACAACAATGGTTTGTGTGGCAGTGAAAGGTCAGCCTGTGATAGGAGTTATTCACAAGCCATTTGGAGAACCTGTCACTTCGTGGGGATGGGTAGGAACAGGTCACTCGCCAGATATCAAGAATATTGTAGAGGTAAGAACTTTATAAACAGTCATCTAGTTGTTGATTTGCTCTTGATTGCACCATATCTCTCTGCAGACTTCCTAGAAAAACAGCTTGTTGACTGAAACGTAGACGTCATACAAGCAAACTAATTCATTAACTTAATTAATGTATTGGACCAAGACTGGTGTGTTTTTTTGCATTAGGGAAAAAAGTTCCATATTATTGAAAATTATAAAACAAAGTTGCATGAAAAAATGGATTTTGTACATGAATTAATATGTATCCTTGAAATTAAATTAAATTAAATTATGGCTTAATCGTAAAGAGTAATAGCTCGACTATGTCTAGCATGTTGACAAATACAAAATCAGGTTTAAATTAGTTGTCGACCACTGGATCTATTGAAATCTTGCAGTTTCCTCAAGGCAACATCATTAACTTAATTTGGTAAGTGCTGATTATCGTTAGCATGTTGCACTTTGAACACCGAAAAGTTCCAATTAATACTAATGAGGGAAATCAATGAACCCAGAAAACTGTTGATTTGATTTTCATGTTGTTGGTCAAAAAAATAGTACATAAAACACCCAAACATTGTACAAACAAGCTAATAAAAACAATTGACAAAAACAGAGGTAAACTTGGCAATGTTGTAACAAGAAAGCGATGTTACCGCTGCAGCTTTTACTTCAGAACTTAATTTGTGGACAGACGGAGCTATGTAGGTCAGCTGCACTTTGGACCCGCAACCTGTACGAGGTTCAAGTTCTAAGGTCTCCTAATTTATTTGTGAAAAATATACTCACCTCAGAAAGCTGAAACTGTCTTCAATTCTCAACATAATCTCCCTCTAGACGTACACATTTTTCACAACACTCGCACCCCAATAGCATGTCCTTTGAAAATGCTTCTTTAGGAGTCTGTTTTGTATAGGCCTACTTAAAAATCACTGATTGTAAGAGCAGAACGGCTTGGAAATATGTGACCATGCAGACTGTCCTTGTGTGCAGGAAAGAGCCAAAAATTGCAAGGTCAGGTGAGTATGGATGGAGCATGTGGAATCAATTCAAATTTGTTTTCCATGAAAAACGCATGAACAATGGCATCCTGATGAAAGAACACAGCTGCAGCCTTTTCGGGCCGTTTCTCTCGAAATGCTGGAAGCAACTTGGTCCTCAAAAAGCTTCATAGATCACTGTGCTACCCTTAGCATAATGTGTGAGTATAAAGACTTTTCTGTCCTCAAACATCATTTTCTCAGCAATGGCGGTTGCTGGTTTGTGGCCTAGGCTCTTTTGGTTTGTCTTCACATGGTGTTTGGTTTTCCTTGAAATGTCGCACCTATGATTGATTGTATGGGCAGGGACATTTCTGTGTTGTAATGTCTTTCATTGAAATCGTTACAACCCAGAAGTGTGCGCGAACATTTTCCACGTCCATGACACCACCACAGCTTGTCTCAGTCAATTGAAGATGAATATCAATGAGTGTTTCTTCATGCAGGTGAAGAAAATGGATAATAACACGCTGTTCTTCCAATGTAAACGGTGCTATTTCCAGTATCAAAAACACCTGTCGCTAGACAGCGCCACTAGCTTCCTACGAGGCAGAACATGCTGCCATCTGGCCTCATTAACCTTCAAGAATGGATGCTTCATCTCAAACAACTCTCTCGTTTTTAACTGATTATATTCATGAAAAAAAAAATAGAGGAGACCTTAGAACTTGAAGGCACCTCGTATAAACTTATCAAACCGGTCCCCCTCCCCCCAGAATATAAGATGTGAATTGTACAATTAAAATGTGAACATGTGGTATTAACACTGATCTATCCCACTGCAGCCTCCAGTGGATGGACCACAGAAAATAATTGTTTCCCGGTCACATGCTGGTGATGTGGAACAAATGGCGAAAAAGGCTTTCGGCAGCAAAACAGAGATTATTCAGGCTGCTGGAGCAGGTACATATTTTTGTATATATTTTCAGTAACTGTTAATTGCACAGAAACTTAGTACTCATGTTTTCCGTGAAGTTGTTTTTAGTAGTTCTTAGAGTACTAAGTTTCTCTGTGTTTACTACCACATTTCTTATTTCCCAAAATATCAATAACTGTTCATAATCAGATACTGTGATGGCATACTGCTGTTTAGAATTTTGTTTATCATTTTTTCTTAAAATACAGCATGTTTCAAAAAGAATATACGTATTACAAAGTATTATTTTGTCCAAACTATCGATCGCTGCTCCCCGGCTCGGCTATTAGAGAAACGAATACATAGTCTAGTTTATATAATAGCCGCTAGATGTCAGTTGTGTTCTGTTTTGCTTGGTAACCGTCAGTTGTTTGAAATGGCTACTCCGCAGCAGAAATCATTTTGTGTTCTCGAGTTTGCGAAGTGCAATTCCGTGATTACAGTGCAAAGACATTTCAGGTTGAGGTACCAAATTGATCCTCCGAATGGGTGGAACATTCGCAGATGGTATCGACAGTTTGTAGATACAGGATGTGTATGTAAAGGAAAGAGTCCTGGCCGCCCTCGTGTTCCTGAAGAAAATGTTGCACGAATTCAAACTGCTTTCCAACGTAGCCCTTCAAAATCAACTCGTCGTGCCAGTCGGGAGTTACAACTTCCTACAACAACAATTTGGCATATTTTGAGACATCGGCTGGTTATGAAGCCGTACAAGGTACAGCTGTTACAAGCTCTGTGTCCTGATGACAAACGCAAACGTGTGGCATTTTGTAACGAGATTCTTGATGCTATTGACAATGACAATACTTTCGCACAACGCATCGTGTTTAGTGATGAAGCTGCGTTTCATGTCAGTGGTCAGGTAAACAAACATAATGTTCGCATTTGGGGCCTACAGAACCCACATGCATTCATTGAACATGTACGAGATTCGCCCAAAGTGAATGTGTTTTGCGTGATATCCCGATCATCTGTTTACGGCCCATTCTTCTTTGATGGAAACACGGTTAACTGTCAGCAGTATCTCTCTATGTTACAAAACTGGTTGTTTCCGAGGCTGCACGAAGACAACTTCATTTTTCAACAAGACGGGGCACCCCCTCACTGGAGTCGCCAAGTGCGTGATTATTTGAATGAAACTCTACCAAACCGTTGGATTGGTCGTCAAGGAGCTGGCGACTTAGCATGTATCAGTTGGGCTCCACTGTCACCGGATTTGACACCCTGCGACTTCTTCCTGTGGGGTTTCATTAAAGACAATGTTTATGTACCACCACTCCCACAGAACCTGGAAGAGTTGAAGAACCGGATCCGTACTGCCGTAACATCAGTGACGAAGGACATGCTTGCCCGAGTTTGGGAGGAATTTGAGTATCGATGTGATATTGTTTGTGTCACTGCTGGAGGATATATTGAACATCTGTAATCTGAACTTGAGAGGCTCGTAAGTATGTGTGTCAAGTTTCATCTTCGTATGTCTTAAAGTTTAATAAATATATGCATGTGAAATACATATATTCTTTTTGAAACATGCTGTAGTATTGTCACACTTCATATTCTGTGCTTTCATTATAGTATTAGCAGTACTGTAATATATGAAATGAAAACCTTATTTGTTTTTACCTGCACATAGGGTTGCGCAAGTTTCATGCTATTTAGCATAGAAAAAATATTCAAAAGAAAAATTCTCTCAAAATGTATTCAGTGGTTTACGGTGCATTACATCCACATGGTATGTGCTGAAATAGAAGCACTTTTTATTTCTTTAAGAAATAATGTATTGTTACATTAAATTTTATTTTTTTGCCTGACAAACCATTTTGTTCATTCAATGAAAATATCCTTATACATTTTAGAAATATAAATGCATCTCGCTGTGAAAAATATTTGGCTACACTCTACTCAGAACTGTTGTCATTCACGTTATCAGATTACAAATTTTCCAGTTTAGCACATTACAATTTCATATATCAAGGTAACTTTTCAAAATAAAATATTGAAAAATTAATTTAGTATAATTACATTTTTTACTGGCAGTAACATAAAAACAGCTCAGAAATGATAAAGAATATGCATATTAGATATTTTACTTACATAATTCAGTATACCGGGTAATCAGTTGAGATGTCAAAAAAGTAAACCGTTATATGCAAGAGGTTAATGTATGTATCTCCGAGTAGCTTGTTGTAATACAAGCAGAGAGGATGTAAGTTTCGAGTGTGTGGAGATTTACTGACTTCAGCTGTATGGCAGCAGTAGCATGCATGTAATACTCGAAAAATTTGCATTCCTGCGACATACTGTGTGCGCTATTGTGACATGACCACCACCTTTGTTAGCATGCACATTAGCGCTGCCATGTGGCTGAAGTCTGTAAACCTCCACTCACTCGAAACTTACATCCTTTCTGCTTGTATTACAACAAGCTGCTCAGAGATACGTACATTAACCTCTTGTATATAACGGTTTACTTTTCTGACATCTCAAACGGATCACCTGGTATTGGCATATTTCAGTGATTTTTTCTACATATTTGTGTATATATTTGTGCCTACCTACTTAAAAATCCGGGCCTTAGAATAAGTTGAGTGTGAGCCACTGTACATGAAACTAAATAAATATGTACAGAGAGTCCATCAAAGTAAATTATGCCCCCATTCTCACGTCTGTATCCAACATCCTAATGCCACCTAGCTGTAATCTGAAAATAATCTTCACTATCAAAGCAGGAGTTTGCCATTTCTCTTGTCGTTTATTCTGAACCGAAAAGTCAAAAGTTTTAAAAATTCATATTTCTTCCATTTTTTAAGGCTACAAGGTTTTGGAAGTTGTCAATGGAAACGCAACAGCCTACTTTCACAGGACTGCGATTAAGAAATGGGATATTTGCGCAGGGAACGCCATTGCAAATTCAGTTGGTGGACAGATGACCACACTCAAGAATGAAGAACTAGATTATTCATCGACGACCTCTCCGCTGAATGCAGATGGACTGCTTGTTACGAGGTCAAACCACAAATGGTTTCTCGAGAAAATAGATGGAGCCAAACAATGAGAATTTTCTCATGTTCTTTCAGTGGTGGTAGAAATTCTACATCTTGAAAACTTCCAAAAGTTACTACATGTGCATGGACATGTGTAGCATATTGCTTCATACATAAAATATATGTTTAGCTCAGAAGAAAGCGTACCAGCAGTTAGAAAGCATTTTATTGGTTTCGGTATGAGAGCGAGTGCAATTGCATTGCGAATGAATTGTAACAAAAAAAATTGGGTAAAAACTGAGACTAGATATGTAAGTCATGAGTTTGGTTCCCAATTTCACTATCTTTTTACCGACTTTTCAAGAGTTTGGATAAAGCATCAAAAATCTACCTTACATATTTACTTTTGATATATGTACATTATTCTATTTGTTTACGTTCATTTTTTTGAATGAAGAAGGTAAACCAGCGAATGAGTTTATAGACTGTTTCTGTTAAGTATGTGATAAATATGTTGTAAATTATATTTATTTGAATTTGTAGGTGATGGTTTTTCATCTTAGCATACAATAGGTACACCAGATATAAAAGTTAACTAATTTATAATTTTAGATGAGGTTTAGCTGGAGTTTTAATCCTTTGTCCAATTGTCTTTCAAAATAGGTGTTGCTGGATAAAAATTTGATGTCTTTTTTTTTAGATTTTCCATTATTAGGTCAGGTTTTTGTAATATGTTGATTTACTGATTTTTTTATGCTTTGCAAATGGATGAAGATTGTCAACTAACAACTATTTCATAATTACCATGCAGAATGAGTTACGCACAATGGTTCAATAAGAAAGATTTTGTTAACATATTAGAATGCTATAAAAAAAGAGGTGTAAACATGCAAAGAAATTAAAAGTGCGTTCACTTCTTCTATCATGTCCCTAATCACATTAAAACTAAGGGTTGCTGCTACATTTGAATGCAAGACATGCTCTACAATACGCCAATATTTTGCACTTAGGTAATAAATATTTACTGATAAATGAGGGTAACACTTTCCCCTCCCCATGTTAACATGTCCGTGATCAATACCACTTTCTTCTTTAGCATCCAATTTAGTTTTTAACAATCTTCAAGCTGCTGTCAGCTATTTATTAGCTTTCATTTTTCTTTCAAAAATCTTCAATAGTTGTAATAGATATTATCTATATGGCATTAAAAAACTTCACATGCCGGCAGCATTCTTGTTAAAAACAAAACGGTACAATACAAGACACTTTAAAAGTTTCTCCAAACTTTCATCTCCGATTTCGGAGTTGTCATCAGGGCTGGTCAAGAGACGGCAAAGACGACTCGGTCGAGATTCTGCTGTCTGTAGTCAACGTGTGCTATTCTAATATTTGGTCTTCCAGTAGCACTTCTCATATCAGCAACCCCATTGTGACATGAAAAAATAATAACCCATGGTGCAACAATCCTTGAGGGCCAGGGCCCACATACCTCAGCAGAGCTGGATGATCACCCAACAATTATGGAACGATGTGTGGTCATCACAACGAACCCCCCCCCCCCCCAGTCATTATTGTAGGTTTGTGGTGGGGTTGCGATACTCATTCATAGTTTCCTCATGATGGTGAGTGGCCACCGGTTGCATACACTGGCTGAAATCTCTTGAGAAAAGTTGTTACACTTCCCAAGGATACTCGAACCAACATGCATCCCATAGCTTGAGCCCAAAGCTCAAACGTTTGAGCTACCTGTCATAATAATACTAATTTTCAGATACCTCCTTTCAACCTGTATCTTTAATCCAACATTGTTCTTAATAGCATATCCAGTTTCATGTCCACCGAACAATCCCATACATTCCTTGTCAAATGAGAGAAAAATTCCATTGTTGCCTTGTAATCAAGGGATCCCGGGTTCGATACCCGGTGGCGGCACATGGCACAGTGGTTTGGATCCCACTTTAAACTGTAGGTCCAGTCCCGATTAGCCTTTCTGTACATAAAGTGGACTTTCAATAACAATGAGAAAAACATTTTCTGGTTCAGATGTAATAGTTTATCATATTTCTCCTGGACCAATAACAAACTTCCTGAAAACTGAATTAACATGAATTATTGACCACTGATCATGCATAAAGAGAATCCTTACAGTGTGTTTCATTAAATTGGGATCTGCACCAATACACCAAAAAATAGTTGAAATCCGAGAGTTAAAGGAAGGACGCGTACCTGACAGAATCGGCCTAAAGCTTTCACTCGAATTTTACCCTCCCGAAGCACTCTCACACAATCACATCATTACATGGATGCTTTGTAAACAATATATTTATTTTTCATAGTAGTTTCAAGTGATAACATTATGCAGTCTCTCGCTATACAGAACAAACTTCAACAGCATATCGACGATATCCAGAGAGAGGAACAACTGTTCTTAATAACCTTTTGGTTCGTTTCACTTAATTTTGATGCTACAAGCCCTCCGAAAACAGCTTTTCTCTCCTCTGTAGGCAATGACACATTCACAGATCCAACATTTTTTTTTGTCAGAACATTCATGCATCACCATCTATACGCTTGTTTATTTCATCTCATTCTTCTACAATGGAGAAAGGATTGGTAAGATTTGTCCAGAAGTATACTGAGTAGCTTTCATGCCAAATGGACAAACACAATCGCTTATGAACCAATCAGTAAGCAACGTTTCACACTGCTTAGGCCTGCAGTTCATTTATCAGTCTTCAGGTAATACGAGACAGGCCTCTTATCACGATTGATTACAAAGATTTTGTAAAATTAAAAATAATGGATAGACAGTTGAACACGAAAGCATAAAAACAAACTAACAACTTGGTAATATTTTAGAGGACAGTTATAACGTGTAAATTTTCAGGTTCAATAGTAGTGTGTGTGGCCATTCACGTCATTCAATTGTTATGCATTCATAACCATACTTTACATTCGTTTTGAATAATAAAAATATATTCTTATGCGTAAACATAACTGGTTGACCTAAACACAGTTTTATATATTATAATGCATTTAGAGTGTAAATTAATGTAACACTGCAATTATAGAGCTGTTTGCAGTGTTCGAATAACACTGTATTGAAGTCAGGAAACAGGAACAAAACCGCACAAAAATAAAATGCTGCAAAGGGCTGATGATGTTTCAAAGATATCTCATTGCAGCAGGTTTAAAATGTAAAAACAACCACCACTTGGTAAATCTAGGCAGGAACTGACGATTTACCTTTTACATATACAGTGGAACCCTGATTTTACATTTTCCCACATTATACATTCAATCTTCATTGTCCCAACATAGTAAAATTTTCCTAGATTTTGCATTTTCCCGTATTAATAAAATCGAGGTTCCACTGTACTTGCTTTTTATCCTGACAATGCAGATGGGATATCCCCAAAATGTCAATAGTTCTTTGCAGTCTTTTATTGTCATGCTATTTTGTTCCAGCTTCCTGATTTCAATGCAGGTAAGATTATACTTTCTGGCATGAGGCATATTTTCACATGTGGTCATGGACGATTTTTTTTCCAGGGAGGGGCAAGGAAGGTATTTTTCTCCAAGGGGGGGGGGAGCAAACTAAGGCAAATTTTCCCCCAAAATAGTGTTCTTCCCTAAAAAACATTGCTTAAATTTGAATTTATAGTGTTCATAATTAACACATATTATTGTGGCTAAAATGAAATTATATGTGTGAAATACATATTTTTTGGTTGACTTTCATTTTCCAGGGGGGGGGGGGGTGCCCACCTTTGCCCTCCTTCCGGACGCCCATGCATGTGGTAATATATTGTGGTGAAACATCGATGTAAACTTTAATACAATGTAATTGTGAAGTTAAAGTTTTACTTTTGTTAATGCAATTTGTCCTGAACACACAAAATTTAGTACATTGACAATGAAATAAATGATGCTATGAATATGTGTTGCAAGACTGCATGTTTTCCAAGAGGCTGTGAAAGTTCGTCAGTATAGTACAGCAACACCCTGTAGATATATCTTTGTGCAGCAGTTTTCATTTGAGTAGTGAAACTAATTTATTTTGCTAATTTAACTTAATTATATAAGAGATTATATCTTGGAGAGCCATTATTTACACATTGTTTTTGAAGACTGCAAATATTTTCATTGACTTACAAATTTAGCATAATGACTTCTCTTGTGTTAAAAATGAAATATATCTTCTTAAATTCAAAGTGAATGAACAATGTTTCTGCGCGATTTCATTTTTATATCCCCTCTGTGTATTTACAAATGGATAAAACAAGGGATAACTTAAATATCGTAGATATGACAATGGTATGTAATATGTGCTAGTATAAACATATTTCATGATTCAGAATATAGGATGAAGTGCTGTTGTGGTATGAAAAAGAATTTATTCTGCATTAGATAAGCCTGTTAACATACAACTGCTAGAACTAATAACTATTATCTAATATACAAACATTTCCTACCTTTTATACAGTGTAAATTGTCATATCCATCCATTTCATGTAGTTGTAGAAATTCATTTTGGATTTATTCATATCTTCTTTTCTATTTAGTGGTTGTGATGTGCTATAGTACTTTTTCTTAAGTTGCTTTGACTGTAAAGTACAATGAATGTACATTGTTTGCTGTTATTGTACAAATTGAGTTGTAAAAAAGTATTGTAACACATTTTACAAGTGGTAAAATAGAGCCCAGTGCTACTGAAATTCTCAGTGGTTAATAGAATTGAGTTCCATGCCAGAAAAAAAGCATTATAAAACTAAATGTGGTTCATGCGACTTAATTAAAAAGGTTGTATTGTTAATGATTGTGTAATTAAAGTATTGTAAATATTTACAATTTCTTTTCAGTCTATTGTTGGTATATAGAAAGGTAAAGTGCTCCCCTGTACTTAGCACCATGCCATGAAGGCATATAGGGGGTGTGGGGGTAACGCCCCACACTTTCTTGATCCGGTTGTGAGTGAGGGTGATGTGATCAGCATCATGCCCCTGACTGCCTTTACCCCCCAGCGTTTCCCCCAGGTACCCATGTCATTCGATGCTGGGTGGGCACCGGGCCCGCTTCCATTAGAATAGTTCCCGGATTTGAATCGGCCGGGGAAAGTACTGATTGGTTTCCAAAATATCCCGTCATATATGATGCTGTGTGATGTCATAAAGGTTCATTGAACTCTGAAACTCAAATAGTGTGGGATTCAAAATTACTAGATAGCCAATAAGTACATTGTCCCATGTGATGGAAATAAAGCTAAACAAATTCATGTTTTTTGATTTGCTTTATTTTACTTCGCCTTTTGTGCCACTTTTGGCTAATTTGCGAAGATCGAGATGAGTGATGATATGATTAATGGACACTCGCAAACATCCATGCTCAGGCCGGGATTCGAACCTGGGACCCCTGGCGTTGTAGTGTGATGTGCTAACCACTCTGCCACAGGGGCCGGCATACAAATTCATGTAATACGCAGTCTGCACTATACATTAGTGTCAAGCATTGCCAAATTCATGCTCAGGGGCCACCACTAAATTTTCTTAATGATTTCCATTTTAGGAAGCTTTTATTTATATAATGAAAGTGATGACACCATAGAAAACTTCATTGTTGGCACAGTAAATGCAGTTTTGGTATTGCACAGGCGAAATTCTGCATTTCCATATTGCAAACTTAATTGGTTTTCTGATTAATTAAAAGGAACATGCCTTCATTAACAAAGGTTATGGCATCAAGGACAGAGATGGTAGATACCTTTGTTAATGAAGGCAGTGAGACTTTGAAATTAAGTGGAAAACCAATTAAATTTGGAATGTTGAAATTTGGAACTTCACCTGTTGCATACAGAGAAAGCCAATATGCGACTTTCTCCTTAGAGATGACTACATACAAGCCTGGGACTGAAGGTGGTCAGTTTATGTAGTTTGACCCAAAACAGGGTACTAATTATTTTGCCAAAGCAAATTCCGTGGCTTTTCTCAGAATTTTCAAATAAATCTAGAGACCATTTTATAATGCTTGAACATACTAATTGTAATGAACCCGTCTCGTCACAATTTGTACGAGTTGTGACCTTTCTGATAAAAATATGTAATATAAAATGTATCAATTTAAAAACAGGTTACACCTCTAATTTGGTAAACTTACTTAATAGTTTGTATTTCTTCCACTTGCTTACGCTAGCGTCGCCAACCCAATATAAAGGTGAGAGCGGGGCTAGCAGTTCATTTTGACGAGAGAAGTAGGGCTCTGCCTATGGGCAAGAGGTAAACTCCTCCTAACAGGAGAGAGAAAAAGATATCCCACTCCACCTTCTGGTGAGAGAAATTTACTCCACTTTAGTGAGAGAAACCCACTCTGCTTTCGGGCAAGAAACCCACTCTGCTTTCAGGCAAGAGATATTTAGGTAACCAGACCTTTTTCTTTCATAAAACCCAGTCATCTCGGCGTTGGGGATGGTAACAGCGAAACCCAGTCTCATCTATGTTGGGGAAATTTGCTTCATAGAATCTATTCCTTCGTTTTCGGCGTGTTACTTTTACATGGAAACAAGCCGTTTCCAAGGTTACACTAATCTTTCTCTTTTAGATGCTTTGTTTATAAACCCTTTGTGATTGTTTTCTAACAAGAGTACTAGGTATCATATACGAAGTTGTATGGGTTTACCTGTTCCCTTTTCTTTAAGAGTTAAAAGTTTTTATAGTTCTAATACAAAAGGCCATAACTATATAGAGAGGTCCATCTGTATCTGTGAAACTATAAGTTGGATGTATAAACCTACTGTAAAAGGGTCTAAGTTCAGTTCTTGCTTAAGTTTGTGGTGAAATAAACCTTTATATGTTTAGTTAATTTTGAGTTGTCAATGAACTTAACTGGTCAACTAGGTCATAGCCCACTAAGTGCTCGTTTTTCCCGAACCCTGAGTAAAATAGTCTCATGCCACTGCTGGAGAAAAAGGTTAGCATTATAGGTAGACTTGAAACGCTTAGCTAACTAAGTTATTGGTCATCCCTCGAGTGATGCATAGTATATAAAGGGTTGGCACAGATAACCTGGATGTACTGTAGTGAAAATGTTAATAAACATTACAGTACATACTGTGCAATGTTACATCATGTGGATGTAACTGTACTGTAAGAATCATGGGTGTGAGCTATTATGTATACATATAGTGACATGAAATGTTTTAGTGCATTTTTAAAATTAATAAAAAACATTTCGGATAAACCAAACTTCCAGATTAACGAGTATTTTGTGTAACTGTTTCCATACCAGCATAAAAAAATTCTCTTAAAAATATTGATAATGGAAAAACAAATTTGCATAGCATTTATATTCTGAACGATGGAAATGCCCTATAAAACCAAATAATACACGAATACCACCATTTGTAAATTTTCTGCTTCATCATATCACTAATGAATGAAACAATCTCTTCATCTTTCAATGAATAGAATAAATTTTTAATGGCACATTCCAATATCTTTCCTTTGGCAAAGCAATATCAAAACCAAAGATTACAATGAAAATTACAGACAAAACAAATTATTGTAAAATTTGTATATCACAGCTCTCAGAATCACACATGCATTATTCAAGCATAATATTTTGTACTACAAGTACATGTCTCTTACATAATAAAAAATATACAATTTATATTCTGTAAATCACAGCCGTCCATATGTTTCTTTAAAATAATATAAAATCAAATATCACCAGGTCAAATCCATTTCATAATTTTTAACCTGAATATAGCTTCAGAAAGTTTTTCACAAAGAAGGTGAAGTAAACAAACCAGATTCTGTAAAATAGTCAAAATAATAAGTAGGCAAATATACAAAAACAGCACAGACACAAATAGTAAGAAAAGAAAGTTTGCTGATTTACTGTTGCATCATTAAGAATAACAAAAAATTATCCTTGTATAAAATTTCATTAAACAACAAGGAAAGTCTTACCTTGCATCATATTGTTAAGGAAAATATTCTACAGTCTTTTTTTAAATATAAACTACAAAATTTCATCAAATTCCTTGCTGAACTTTGCCACATAAATTAGGCACAGACCGATATGAAATTTTGACCGTAACCGATAAATTACAAATATAAAATTTACTGATATTCATTCATATCGAATTACTCACTTATGACAAATATTAAAAAAATATATATATTTTTATTATATAAAATATCTAAAAATATAAGATGAAAGTCAATTACTTTTGCCAACGTGAGTCTCCTTTGTCGATATATGCTACGTTTCGGGGGTTCAACCGCTCCCTTCTTCAGGCACTTCTAGGCATGAATCACCACCATGCCGCGTCAAGTTTATCAATCAAGGAAAAGGTTTCGGGTATGAAATGGTGAAAGATAATTATATAAAACTTGTTCCCATTTGAAAGTAAAATCCATGCCTATTATCATTGTTCACTAAAATCCACGTATACAAATTAAAAGTGGTTAAAACTATAAAATCCCAATTCCCCTGACCTCCGTGTAGTTACCAGCTCTTGCTTCCTTTGAAATGAAGGAAACTAGCCCACCTAACTGCTTCTCCTCTCCACCTACGTCATTTCTGGGTCGAACTCTCTTATTTCCAGAGCCGCACGGACTACCTCCGGAGTAACCTGGAACCTATTAAGTTTGTATATAAGTAGTATAACAAATATACTACTGATCCGATATAAAATTCTAAATGGCCCTTCAAGAACCTGAATGGTTCATTCACTTCCTTAATAAACGTATGTTAACAGATGACTGCAGTGCAAAAGAGGGTGCATATTTTGTGTCGCCCCAGTCGACTGCAGCTTTTTCAAGCGCTAACTGTTGCATCTATGTTCTATTAATCTGTTGAACTCATTCTCTTTAAAAGTTGTTATGTTTCATTCTTTAGAATTACGTTAGTGTTAATATCACATATGTAAAGGATTTTTTAACTAAATTCTTAAATTCTTACTGAAAAATAATTTAAAAGATTTTGGTGTTTTGTTAAATTAAAAGAAAATTGTAAAACGTTGTAAAGAGTTACCTTGGTAAAATGTAAAAATGTATAAAAGAGCAATAGCTTTGTAACCCCGTGGGACATTCTCCTGGTTGCTGAAAGACTGATGATTGAGGACACGTTGGGGAAATATCTTGCCTCGTTCTTCGGATCAGCTGGGGTACTTGCATTCAACGGCAGATATTTCACTCTGAATAAGGCATTCTCCTGCATCATCAAAAGACCAGGGTTCTAAACTGCGGTACAACTAATAGGTTTAGGCCTACAAGTTGCATCGGGTAAATTGTCTGTTTAAGGAGTGTTTGTATATCATCAGAAGCCTGAATAAATATCCAAGTAAGAGATCCTAATAATCTTTCAAGTCCGATAAAAGGGTTGTAACTGGAAAGTTATATTAATTTCAGGGGGCACTGCAACCATTCTCGTTGGAACTTGTTGCTTGGCATGTATAGAAACATTAATAGAAATACGAAGAGATTTATTTCATAAATTAACAGATAGATTTTATTATTTTAAATAGCATAGGTTTTAAATTACATTAAGGTGATGAGTTACAGTTATGCACCATGTGTGCATTTATTTCAATATCGTTGGAATGGTCAATGCTACTTAAAAAAAAATCTAGGCATAAGCAAGAGTATGAATTTCTCTCCATGTTGCAAGTGGAAGCGTTTCTTTAAGTCCATTATTAAGCAAGACACGATGCTTGAAAATTATGAGTGAAAATTTTCAGAATCTCATATATTCCTTATCGAGAGAAAAAAAAAACTCAAGAACTTCAAGTTCCAGCTAACTTCAACTTCCAAGTTCCAGCTAATGAAATGGAAGTTTTGACTTTTCTACTGGTCAAAAGCTTCATGAAACTGCCCTCTTTCCGTTGATATCTTTTCCGCTGGTCAAAAGCTTCATGAAACTGCCCTCTTTCCATTGATATCTTTTCCTATGCCATCGGAAGTTTGATATTCCCACGAGAACAAATAAAATAATACTCCCATAAGCGCAATGCATTTCCCCTTGCCTCCTACGGCCATCCTGGCAGTGTTACCAAACCTGATGCGCATAAAAAAGCTAAATTTCACATTAAGAGTTAAAACTGACTTTCAAGTTCCAGCAGCATCACCCACCTCAATAATCCATCGATGGTCATATGAAATAGAAAATATAGGATTCCCGGATAACAATATTATGTCATCTCCATGACACTATAAAATAGTAGCTGGGAAAATAAGTGGGGGTGGGGCGACGGAGCCAATATAACAATATCACGTCACTTGCAAAATGTACTCATGGCAAAAGTTGGTCTACGTGGGCTGGAGCCAGTGCTAGCATCAGAGTGGGGCATGAGGATAGGCACCCCAGTTCACAGCCGAATGAGTGCACGAAAGAGACAGATCTGGCCCCAAAAGAGCTAAGTTGGCAACACTGACTCAGAAGGACGAGCCTGGTGTAAACTGTTCCGAATGCCCTTAAATAAATTTATAGATAAATTCATAGAACTACGAAAAAACAGTTTCGTGGAAAAGGTGAGTACAAGTTTATCTGTATTTGTCTACCACCACACCTCTCATTTCCCAAATATGAATCGACATTTACTTTTTTAAAAAACTAGGAAATCAAAATTGTGTTTTTATATCCCAAAAACTTTGTAACAAAATGGCAGAATGTTGCACTAAGACATTTACAGATATATTGGAACGATATAATTTTCAATAATTTTACGAATACACTGATATGCCTATTTCGGACGATACCGATGAATAGAGGCACATATTTTTGGTAAATAAAAAAGCAAAATTTCGGTATAAAAACATTCAATTTCGGGTTCAAAAGCAGTAAATAAAATAAAATTTCGCTGTTATAGGGGTATATAAAATGACATTTTGATTTTAAAAATGTGAATATAATCCCAAATTTGATTTAAAAACTGCACTTTTACACACATTAACACATTAAACATATCCCTTCTAATAACACATTAAATCATTACCAGAATATTAAGTTTATTCCTGTATAAAGGGGTCCATTTTTGCTTCTCAAATATTTACAGTAGAATTAATCAATTGTCAGTGAATTGCATAACTCACAGGATACTTCAGACTTCAGAAAGTGTCGCGTCGGTATATAAACGGTAAATTTCGTGTTTAAGAGTCTATTTTGCATTTTGCAGTCCATTTCGCATAATTTCGTGACAAAACAGGGTAGGAAAATGGACCTCACACCTTTCAGAAACATGAAAAGTTAACATTAGAATGTGGTATTTCACATTTCGTGTTTTCGTCAAAAACGAAATATGCATGCCTCTACCGATGAAGTTCCGAATAATCTATCCCATCCCTAGTATAAATGAATAAGGGTAACACACACTGCTTACAAAAAGATCATGATGAAAGTGCAGGTGGGTATATGAAACTAAAAACACAAATAAAACAGAAAGTGAATAAAAATAATAGAAATATGAGCAATGAGTAAATTAAAATGATCAAAAACAGCTCAAGAGTGAAATTTACATCCCACGGCTCATGCTACATTTTATCTTACATACAAGAAAAATAAATACGAGGAAAGTAAGAAGAAAGATATTATAATTTTAAAAGTAAATGTACCGGTAGATATTTTCATTAAAGAATTCTGTTTAACTATTTAAAAAATATCTCCAATGTTACCTCCATATATTCAAACATATAACCAGGATCTTTCTTGAAAAAGATGCAACCTTGCAGCATCAATTTGTAGAAAATATACCAAAAGTTACACCACAGAAGAAACATTTGTATTTTGATACACAAACAATAGTTTACAACATTAATAAAATTGACAATTGCAAAAAAGTTGCATATTCTTTGCATTTTTCATTTTTACATATAAATTATCACAGTCGTAAAAGATAATAGTCGTATCGTTATAGTGCAGTTATAAACTTAAATTTGGAACATATTACCAATCTAAAACAGCTGCAGTGGTCTACTGGGTAGGGTGTCGAACTGCCACGTGGGAGACTTGTATTTGATTCACAGGGTGGGTGATCTACGGTCAAAATTTTTCTGGCCTTGTCCCTGCATAAAGCGGCTCTGGGGTTTACCCATCCTCAAATCAATAGATACCTGGGAGGCAACCTTGTAGGGTAAAGGCAACTGGATCGTGGTTCTGATAACATCACCACCACGAGATCAAGAATGTGTCTGGAGGAAAAAGTGAAATGAGTTTCCAGTTTTAGATTCCGGTAAGCAAAATAATAATAATTTCTCTGACTTTTAAAGTTCGTTGCCCGGTGCACAAAAACACTGAACTGACTGAAAATAAAACAAAAGACAAACCTGTCAGGATGGGCAAATTTTATGATGCAATACCATGAATTGTGTAGTGTAGGTGTGTATCTGCACACCTTTGTATTTGGGTGTTTTAAAAATGTAATACATAACCAAAGGTCAGAAACACACATACCTCCAGTGGTAGTTTGTGCAAGCAAGTCTGGAGCCTGAGACGTCTTCTCGTTCTTGCTAGCTTCAAATTCAATATCGCTTACGCACCCGTCAGCTTTTGTCCACTTCTTGAGCCTGGCTTTCACCTCCGCCAGCCGCATTTTAGCCTCCACAGAAATATGTTTTGGAACTGATTTTTTCTTTAATCTGCATGTTCCGGGAGTTTCCTGAAATACAAATTGACATATCTTATTATTTTCTTGTAATTTACAGTTATTACAAGCATACGAAAACAGTTTTTCGTTGTGACGTTTCAGGAGAACACACGCTCCCTTCATCAGACATTTATTTATATTTTGAGTAAAGATACAGTTATAACAATGGTTAGCAATTTTTTAAACAAAAGGAATCCGTTATACAGTATAATGGATGTTGTCAATGTTACATTGTTGTAATATAGCAACCTAACTGTGAAAAGAAGCAGTCTGTTTTATTTTTATTTCAGATAAAAAATTTTGATCACATTATTTCTTATTTAAAATTATGAATCCCAAATATCATTAGGTAATTCAAAGTCATCACAAAGTTTCTTGATGTTTTCTGTTACATTAAATTTTAAAGATGGTGGCTTACTCCATTTGTGAAAAAACTCCATACTGGATCTATGTAAACCATAAACTACAAGAAAATAATTCTACAATGCAAGCAATGCATACATACAAGAAAAACTATTATGACATATCTTATGTTTTCTAAATTAATCATCATTAATTTATAATGAAACTAATATTTTTAAACATGAAAAAGCTTATTCAAGGTGGCACAAAAGTCATCTGATTTTCTTAGCCTATAGCTAGGTTTTAAATTAAACAAAGGAGGTTTTTTGTGTTAAACTTTTATTGATACATGTAAGTTTTATGTCCTCAATTTTTAAAGATAACATCCAATAAATGACCACCATTCGAATTGATGCAAATTTGGGCTCTTTTTATTTCATTCTCCATGGTGTTGGAAATCTGCGGGGAAATGTTTTCAATTTCATGCTGAATATTGTGCATTAGTTGCTGTTAGTGCTTATTCACATAAACCAATGACTTCAAATATCCCGAAAGGAAAAAATCTGGAGTGGTCAAATCGGGGAACATGGCCGGCCATGGCAAATCACCAAAACGGATATTACTCTGACTGGAAAAGTGTCACGCAAAATTGTCACAATTTTTCCACGTTCTTGTGGGGTATACTTATTCATTTTCGCACACAATAAATTTCGTGTGTATCTTCTATTTAACTGACAAAACACTACTGATATAAACAACAAGATGTCAAAATAAAGGTCAGTTCAAATAGGATGATGACTTTTGCGCCACCTGTTACTTCTACTTCAAAAAATATGTCATGCAAAACATCTGCTCTTAAGAAAAGTATATACTTTACTCTGCCGAGGGGGTCGTCAGAATGTAACCCTGGTTTTATCCAGGCCTTTTGACGCAAATTTTAAATTCGTACACTTATTTCACAAAAAATGTTATAACTCAAGACTATTTGACCAATCTACTTCGGGTAACTTTTGTTTTGCAGCTAAAACATCAGGGCGCAACCGTGCAGAAATCAAAACGTCAAAGCCAATAAGAGGGGTTGAGTGGGCCGCGGCCCCCAACTTTCAATGACAAAAATCATAAAAATGGGGAGTTTGCCCCTCTTCCCATGCTATTTTGGGTTTTGGGAAGGGGGCGTAAATTTAGCCTTATTTCTGACCTAAAGGTAAAAAAAAAAGAAAAGGTAAAGTGTTCCCCTATGCATAGCACCACGCCATGAAGGCGTATAGGGGGTGTGGGGGTAACGCCCTACACTTTCTTGATCCGGTCGTGAGTGGGGGTGATGTGATCAGCATCACGCCCCTGACCGCCTTTACCCCCCAGGGTTTCCCCCAGGTACCCATGTTATTTGATGCTGGGTGGGCGCCGGAGCCGCTTCCAACGTTAGAAAAGTTCCCGGATTTGAACCGGCCGGGGATCGAACCCGGGACCTTTAGCATGGTAGTCAGACGCGTTACCGACTGAGCCACCACGGCCACTCTTATTTCTGACCTAACAGAAAAGTATCAAGATAATAAAAAAAACAGGAATTTTGTAATCAGCTGCATGGTCGATTTTTGAACCAAATTACGTGTAGCACCTTATATTCGATGGTCGAAAAATCGACCAAAATACGAGTAATGGATATACAATAATAATAACACATTGTTCCAGTATGGAAATTTTTTATCACATGGAAGATAACTACACAACAAATCAATGCCTATAATTTCAATTAACTAAACTCACTGATTTAAGGTTTTCTTTCACATTGGTTGGTTCGGGCTCTACTTTCCAGTTTGATTCCTTCATTTTCTCCAGCACACGAAATTTCTTCTTTATATCATCCACCTGAAAATTTCAATGGAATAATACATAAGTTATCCATGTCAGAAGTTTCAAAGTATAAAAATGTATTGCCTCTTTTACCACATTTCTAAAGAAGAACGCTAGAAAATATCAACAAACTTAATTTTAAGTTACTAACAATAAATTTTTTGGTGCAACATTCCTATGGGGCAAAAGATTGACTGATTTTTATATTATGGGCACATCAGTACATAGGCTTTCATTGCCTATCACAGAATACAGGGACAAGACCGTAACAAAAACAAAACAGAATCTTACTATAATAAAGTGTGTCTATACTGTGTCTGAAGATAAAAGCTCCACGCTATCCTGCATAAGCGACACTGGTGTTTTTCCAGCTCGACATTAAAATAATATGTTCGATAATAGTACTTAATTCATACTTAGAGTTGCCACTGTGCATTTTTCACTTGGAAGATCCTGTTCTGTGAAATAATATAAACTTTCTTACATTATGTTTTGTTTAATTAGGGTAAGTTTTCTTATTTTACGTTAGGTTAGGTTTGCTTACACTCCTTCATTTTCAGTTTAATTTATTGTTTGTGTATTTATGAAGTGCTTCCTTAAAATAAGGGGGGGTTATTCTGCACATAAATTAGGCTCACTTTGATTGATTTATAATGAAGGTGCCTGAAACTTAACGCTACATTTTCTTTCCCTTCCCAATGTTCCCTCTAGTTAGCACATCAGGCTACAATGCCAGGGGTCCCAGGTTCAAATCCCAGCCTAGGCATGGATGTTTGTGAGTGTCCATTCATCAATTTCATCATGTCATTACTCATCCCCATCTTCGCAAAAGTGAAGTAAAATAAAGCAAATCACTCATTCCTTCCAATGTTTCCTCACCATACATCCTGCATGTCGGAATCCTTCATTCATACCCTCTCCCATGAAGTATAATAATAATAATATATTTTTATTTAGCGGGCGAGGTTCAGCATATGTTGTTCCCTCACCTAACCTTTGTCGGAATACAGTCTATAATTGACACACATTTTCTACAAAAAGTACATATATCCAATAAGAAAAAGAAAACAAAACAAAAAAAGAAATGATAAAAATAAAAAAATAAAAAGATGAAAGAATAACATATGGTGAATTGGAAAATAAAATTAAAACTATTTGGTCTAGGAATTAATTCGTGCGGTTGTTATGCACACATTGAAGCTGTAGTTCAAACACAAAATACATAAATACCTTAAGAAAAATATTGTCCATCGCGAAGAAGTGAGCCGCTGTCCAATCAAATCGTTATTCATGCAATCGAACAAGTAGTAGTCCGAAGGAGCAACGTCTGGTGGGGTAAAACTTCCCATCCGACATTTTCTAAATAGATTTTGACCGGTTTTGCAACATGTGGGCGAGCGTTATCATGTTGAAAAATAAGTTTATCATGTCTGTTCTCCCATTCTGGTCGTTTCCTTGCCAGAGCTTGCTTCAAACGTATTAATTGTCGTCGATAACGTTCTCCATTAATAGTTTCACCCGGTTGCAGCAGCTCATAGTACACCACACCTTTCATATCCCACCATATGCACATCATAACCTTTGCACAGTGAATATCTTGTTTCGGTTGTAATGGACCTGGTTCACCTGGCTTCACCCAGGCCTTTTTTCGTTTCGGGTTCTCGTAATGGATCCACTTCTCATCGCCAGTAACAATGCGATGCAAAAACCCCTTTCTTTTCTGTCTTTCAAGCAGCAATTCGCAAATGGTTTTTTGTCTTTCAACGTCTCTGTCTTTCAATTCATGTGGAACCCAATGTGACATCTTTTGAATCATTCCCATGGCTTTGAGGCGTTTGGAAACTGTTGTTTGATCATCGCCTAATGCTTCTGCAAGTTCTTCCTGCGTTTGACACGAATCCTGATCGAGCAATGCTCTCAATTCTTCGTCTTCAAATTTTTTTGGCTGTCCAGGTCGCTCTTGGTCTTCCAGGCCGAAATCACCACTTCTAAACCATGCAAACCACTTCTGACACGTTCGCTCAGCTAGCGCATGGTCACCATACACTTCCACCAAAATACGATGACTTTCGGTAGCACTTTTCTGCATGTTACAGTAATGAAGCAGAACACCCCGCAAAAACACTTTATCTGGCATGAACTGCGCCATGTTCAGTTGACTACAAAATGCTATTGTTGACGCGTCAATCAACTGCCCTATACTAACAGGAGTTTTCAACGCATGTGTGGCTACACGGAACTGTGGGACGATACGCTCCTTACGCCATCTCTTGTCCAGGCGCACAAATTGATTCCTAGACCAAATATAAGTTAATACATATTTATAGTAGAAATGGTCTATCCAACATCCTTATCAAATCTCGATACCATAATTAAAAGCTGAAGCTCAAAAGGGCACTCAGCATGAGTTAGGACAAACAAAGGACAATCCAACAGAGGATGATCCTGACCATGGATTCATACATAGTCCCTCATTGGCCTGCAACAAGCAGTTACTGGGGTAGTACGGGGAAGTGAGGTTGACTTCTGGGTGCCTTACCAGAAGATCATCCCTTGGTACAAGAGAATACATGGATAAATAATGTATTCCTATAAGTCAGCGGTGACCAACATTTTTTGGTTTGAGGGCTAATTTACATTTCAAGAATCACAGGCGGTCTGCTTATCTTATGAGACCTAACAACGAGAGCCTAAAAAAAGAAGCAAAGGGTCAATACCATAAAATCGACATTGATTACTTTATATTATGTATTTATTTACTTATTAAATAAGTTTTGGCTTCAGCACTGTGGCCTTACACCTGTTTTCGGCCATATCTCCCCAGTCCACCATTAGCATCTTTTCATCCTTTTAATGAGAAGGTAATTTTTTTCTTCTACATAAACATAATTACTACAATTTTATTCTTTCATAAACACTCATTTTAACATCCATTATATAACAGATTATTTTTGTTTAAAAAATTACTAACCATTGTTATAAAATGAAAATAAATGTCTGATGAAAGGAGCGTGTGTTCTCCTGAAACGTCACAAAGAAAAACTGTTTTCTTATGCTTGTAATAACCGTAAACTACAGGAAAATAATTCTATAATGCAAGCAATGCGTACATACAAGAAAAACTATTAACGAAAGTATTTCACTTGTTGCTGGGCATCAGAAAAAAAATTACACAACTATTTTGTACTTTTCAGCAGTCAGTTCACTTGTTTACAGACACTTGACACTGTATCCCACCAATGATTTTATCATGTTGCAAGTCATATGACTAGGGAGCGGAAGTTGATGAAATGTCATCTTTTTTCTGACATCTCTGACACAATGCCCATTAAATATACACAATATTACACTTCGTCTAGAACCGAAAAAAGGTAATTTTAAAGTGCATTTTTTGCCAATTTTCAGGTTTTAGGTCATTTTCCCATCATTTTTCGAAACATTCGGTGTATTGTTTCGTCATATTTTGTCACTTCTTTCATTTTGGTAATATTCTTGAGTCTTTTCACCAAGGTGAATATAGGTCTTATATCTCGCAGGATTGCAATTTACGAGCAAAAGAAATGCTGAACTGGTGACAGTCTTTGTTGAGTCGAGGGAAACCACCAGGTTCCCGTCTGGAGGAGGGAGGGGGGTAAACTCAGATATTTCAAACAATTTCTGATATTCTTTTCCGGATGGGTCCCTGATTTTGGTTTCCCTATTTTTTATACAATTTGTTAAATTTATAGACAAAAATTGTATTACGTGGATCGTGATAATTTATTTTTCTTTACAGAGCCACAGAAATACACCACACTACATCACCAGGCAAAGATGCGGGAAATTAATGAATTTTACACCAATTCATTCAGTGTATACAACTTTTTCATTACATTGTTTTAAAATTATTCTGTTGATTCCATTGGAAATCCTCATTGCATATGTTAATTGAACTTGCATGTGGTATCATTTGGTGCCCTTTTTTAAAGCAAGATTACATATTGTTTAATTTCCATTTCAATTTTTAACTTTAAACAAACAAATTTAATGGTCATTTTTTGCGTAATTTTTTCCCATTTTTTAGGACATTCTATAGGTCATATACCTATATTTTTTAGGTCATCAACTTCCGCTCCCTACATATGATGTTACTGTTACTCTCAAGCAGGAAATCAAGTGATCATCAGTTAATCGTTTATGATTAATTATTATGTGATTCAACAAAGGAAGAAATTAACTGTTACAACAAAGTTCTTTTCCTGATACAACAGTTGAAAATACAGAGGTAAGTAATAAAATATTTTGTGACTATGCATAATAAAATCCATATAATATGACAGAGCACTGCGGGCTACCTCTTGCAGCTTGACGCGTTGACCACCCCTACTATAAGTTATGCCTCCCAAAAAATTCATCTTTACAGATTTTTTCTAAATAGACAGAAAACTACTTTTATATTCCTCATGATGTCCATAAAAGTGTGAAAAGAGCAAGCTAAAATGTATCTTATGTGAGCATAGTTCTATAATATCTATAAAAGATGGGGAGAAAAATGTGCACTAGATGGGATGAACATAATAAAGATATTAAGGAAGGGGTTCCCAAACCAGGCCTATCCGAACATATCATAATGAGCGGACATAGGATTATAAAAAGAGAAGTAATTAGGAATGAGGAGAATAAATTAAACAGGAACGTTTATGAAGCTGCATTTCTATGCACCGGCAAAAGGACGAAGCTTAACAGAGATGATGGTAATCTGGAGGAAGGGTGGATCGCTTTTCTTAAAAAGTGGGATAAAGCAGTAAATACAGACACTAAAATGAGTTTTCATGTCACTCCCGAGGTTGTGAGGGCCGTCGAAGAAGAGAGGGAGTTCACCTTGGAATGGTGACTTAAACGATCCTAGAGGGGAACATTTCCCCTTCAACGCAGCACAGGAGCGCTCCCAGTCCGTGTGTTCTACCCAACACTGAGGGGAGTCAATAGGGGGCTATAATAGGTCGTCGATTTTTATTTGTTTTAGTTGTGGTTTTTGTTTTTAACTTTTTTAACCAGTGAAGGTTTTCATCGGAGTTTTTATGCCGTCACAGTTAGCTTTTCTTACCTTTTTTATCCTCAAAGCTGAATCCTCAACTTACGATTTGACAACACGGTACCATGTTTGGCACCTAAAGGTTTTTTATTTTATTTACCTGATGAAGGAAGTAGTACAGACTTCCGAAACGTCGTTTTGAACCATTTCTACTCACTCACGTAAGTCATTTATATATTTTTATCTGTATTGATAGTGAGTAAAATGCACCATTGTAAAATGTTTATAAAATGAAAGATATATTGATATGAAGTTTTAATGAAGCAGACAAAGCATAAGTTCACAGACATTGATAACAGACAGTGTACAGTGATATATGTTGTGTCGGGAGTTCTTTCCTGAAGCAAGCACGGACCATTCTTATCCCTATTATAACTAAACTCTATACCACGGAAGCCTTTTAAGGGTCAAGGCCTAGCTAGGGTGACCATACGTCCCGTTTCAGAGGCATATCCTGGTTGTTCAGTCGATATTATTTAAAAAACACTATTTGTCCCATTTTATAAAAGACTAGAAGTTAGCTTGAAAACTAAATCTAAATTCAAGAGATATTTCATGCTAAAAAGAAATCGTGGAAATTTTAAACTAGTGTCACGACCTTTTATAATGTCCAAATGTAGTTGTATGGTATTGTGTGCGTTCCGTTATTTGTAGAGCACTGAAGAAGCATGACCAAGAAGCATACATGTAGTTTCAATAAGGAACTGCACTAAGATTTTAAATTCCTGCATCTTGACACAAACACAAAAAACAAATCTCACGCTGTGTGTCAGATATGTGGGGAGTTTTATGAACCGTCGTGAAGAATAAAGTTGTTCTCAAGAGGATTGGTTCTTCTGATAAATACTTCTGGCACTCCTCAGACTTCCATCAAAGGTTGGATCAGAAGAGCCCAGAAACACTATGTAAGTCATACCGAGATTATAACAATATCTCTTGACAACAGTGTATCAAATTTTATTTATTGTTTATGATGTATACTTTATGAGATCCTTACTTTAATATATGACAATAATTTTATAATTAGGCCTAACCGATGTTTCATGAGGAAAGGGGGGGGGGCAGTAAACTGACCTCCTTGAGATGTCCCAGCTTTGGGTCAAAATATTATGGCCACCCTATGCCTAGCAAGTAGCATTTTATTGATTCATGATTAGTGCATAAAGCCGCATCATTACTGTTCTCTGGCTTTCAAGACTAGAGTCCACAACCATTGCTTGGTTAGCACAGTGTGTACGATGCCAAGGTTTCCAGTCTGGGGATGGGTGTTCCTTGTGAGTGCCCATTCATCAATTTCATCATATCATCACTCATTCTTATTTTCACGATTAGCCAAAAGTGGCACAAAAGCGAAATAAAAATAAACCAATCACTCAATCAAGTAGCTCCCAAATTGTCATCACTATGTTGGGAAAATACACATTTTAAAAAAAAACACACCAGGGTCAAACCTGGGACCTCTCGCACCAAACTGAAAGTGCTAACCATTCAGGTTTTAAAACTAATGCAATGTATTTTCATTGAAATGAATTTACATGCACAAAAAATACATAACTTCAGCCTAAATTCCCTACCCCCATCTTAACACCAATGAACTGATCTAATATAACATACTGAATGTGAAAGATATATTTTCTTGGTAGAGGAAAGAGTAATTTACAGGATTCTTGTTGGGAAACCTGATGGTAAGAGACCTGTAGGAAGGCCAAGACGAAGATGGAGGACAACGTTGAGATGGCACTAAAGGAAATTGGAAAGGATGGAAAAGATTGGATTGATCTTGTCCAGGAGAGGGACAGATGGAAGGCTTGTGTTGTTGCAGCCACAAACCTTCGGGTTTAAGAAGGATACTGAGTTAGTGTTACGTACTCAATAGGACCAAATAATGAAAATTGTCTGCAAAAGCGGAATAGAGATGGCAGCACCAGGCATGCAAGATTAAGAATTAACATAATATATGCAAATAACTATATAAATAAACATAAAACGAATTGGAAAGATGAAAAACAATGAAATCTACTATAAGAAGATAAAGAATAAACATAAAAGAAATAAATTAATATATATATTCGATAAATCAAATCAGTGATCATATGTAAATTAATATGAAAATTAAAGAAGTCAAAGCACTGATACAAGTTTGTGGCTTGGAACAGATATTGCATCTGTCTGATTGATTTACCATTCCCATAGCGGAAATTTTGTTTACCCCAGTGGTTGTGCGTTCCAGTCGACGCCCCACAGCACTTTTGGTTGCACGTTTCAACCCTAGCACCTACTTGGATGCACATGTCAGTCATTTGACGGAGGATATTAGTATAATTCCCAAAGCTTAAGGGAAAAAAGGATAAAATAATTCATAAATCATCGAGAAACAGAAATAGAAGGAAGTCCAGATCCAGAATGTCCATTAAAAAGGAAGTCCAGATCCAGACCAGCCAATAAGAAGGAAGTCCAGATCCAGACCAGCCATTAAGAAGGAAGTCCAGATCCAGGCCAGCCATTAAGAAGGAAGTCCAGATCCAGGCCAGCCATTAAGAAGGAAGTCCAGATCCAGACCAGCCATTAAGAAGGAAGTCCAGATCCAGAACATCCATTAAGGAGGAAGTCCAGATCCAGACCAGCCATTGAGAAGGAAGTTCAGATCCAGAACATCCATTAAGGAGGAAGTTCAGATCCAGACCAGCCATTAAGGAGGAAGTCCAGATCCAGAACATCCATTAAGGAGGAAGTTCAGATCCAGACCAGCCATTAAGAAGAAAGTCCAGATCCAGACCAGCCATTAAGAAGGAAGTCCAGATCCAGAACGTCCATTAAGGAGGAAGTTCAGATCCAGACCAGCCATTAAGAAGGAAGTCCAGATCCAGACCAGACATTAAGAAGGAAGTCCAGATCCAGAACATCCATTAAGGAGGAAGTCCAGATGCAGACCAGCCATTAAGAAGGAAGTCCAGATCCAGACCAGCCATTAAGAAGGAAGTCCAGATCCAGAATGTCCATTAAGGAGGAAGTCCAGATCCAGACCAGCCATTAAGAAGGAAGTCCAGATCCAGAACGTCCATTAAGGAGGAAGTCCAGATCCAGAACGTCCATTAAGGAGGAAGTCCAGATCCAGACCAGCCATTAAGAAGGAAGTCCAGATCCAGACCAGCCATTAAGAAGGAAGTCCAGATCCAGACCAGCCATTAAGAAGGAAGTCCAGATCCAGACTAACCATTAAGAAGGATGTCCAGATCCAAACCAGACATTAAGAAGGAAGTCCAGATCCAGACCAGCCATTAAGAAGGAAGTCCAGATCCAAAACATCCATTAAGGAGGAAGTCCAGATCCAGACCAGCCATTAAGAAGGAAGTCCAGATCCAGAACGTCCATTAAGGAGGAAGTCCAGATCCAGACCAGCCATTAAGAAGGAAGTCCAGATCCAGACCAGCCATTAAGAAGGAAGTCCAGATCCAAAACATCCATTAAGAAGGATGTCCAGATCCAGACCAGACATTAAGAAGGAAGTCCAGATCCAGACCAGCCATTAAGAAGGAAGTCCAGATCCAGAACATCCATTAAGGAGGAAGTCCAGATCCAGACCAGCCATTAAGAAGGAAGTCCAGATCCAGAACATCCATTAAGGAGGAAGTTCAGATCCAGACCAGCCATTAAGAAGGAAGTCCAGATCCAGAACATCCATTAAGGAGGAAGTCCATATCCAGACCAGCCATTAAGAAGGAAGTCCAGATCCAGAACGTCCATTAAGGAGGAAGTCCAGATCCAGACCAGCCATTAAGAAGGAAGTCCAGATCCAGACCAGCCATTAAGAAGGAAGTCCAGATCCAGAACGTCCATTAAGAAGGAAGTCCAGATCCAGAACGTCCATTAAGGAGGAAGTCCAGATCCAGACCAGCCATAAAGAAGTCCAGATCCAGACCAGCCATTAAGAAGGAAGTCCAGATCCAGAACATCCATTAAGGAGGAAGTCCAGATCCAGAACGTCCATTAAGGAGGAAGTCCAGATCCAGACCAGCCATTAAGAAGGAAGTCCAGATCCAGAACGTCCATTAAGGAGGAAGTTCAGATCCAGACCAGCCATTAAGAAGGAAGTCCAGATCCAGAACGTCCATTAAGGAGGAAGTCCAGATCCAGACCAGCCATTAAGAAGGAAGTCCAGATCCAGAACGTCCATTAAGGAGGAAGTTCAGATCCAGACCAGCCATTAAGAAGGAAGTCCAGATCCAGAACATCAATTAAGGAGGAAGTCCAGATCCAGACCAGCCATTAAGAAGGAAGTCCAGATCCAGAACGTCCATTAAGGAGGAAGTCCAGATCCAGACCAGCCATTAAGAAGGAAGTCCAGATCCAGACCAGCCATTAAGAAGGAAGTCCAGATCCAGAACGTCCATTAAGGAGGAAGTCCAGATCCAGACCAGCCATTAAGAAGGAAGTCCAGATCCAGAACATCCATTAAGAAGGAAGTCCAGATCCAGAACGTCCATTAAGGAGGAAGTTCAGATCCAGACCAGCCATTAAGAAGGAACTCCAGATCCAGACCAGCCATTAAGAAGGAAGTCCAGATCCAGAACGTCCATTAAGGAGGAAGTCCCGATCCAGACTAGTCATTAAGAAGGAAGTCCAGATCCAGAACGTCCATTAAGGAGGAAGTCCAGATCCAGAACATCCATTAAGAAGGAAGTCCAGATCCAGACCAGTCATTAAGAAGGAAGTCCAGATCCAGAACATCCATTAAGGAGGAAATTCAGATCCAGACCAGCCATTAAGAAGGAAGTCCAGATCCAGACCAGCCATTAAGAAGGAAGTCCAGATCCAGAACATCCATTAAGGAGGAAGTCCAGATCCAGACCAGCCATTAAGAAGGAATTCCAGATCCAGAACGTCCATTAAGGAGGAAGTCCAGATCCAGACCAGCCATTAAGAAGGAAGTCCAGATCCAGACCAGCCATTAAGAAGGAAGTCCAGATCCAGAACATCCATTAAGGAGGAAGTCCAGATCCAGACCAGCCATTAAGAAGGAAGTCCAGATCCAGAACATCCATTAAGGAGGAAGTCCAGATCCAGAACGTCCATTAAGGGAGAAGTCCAAATCCAGACCAGCCATTAAGAAGGAAGTCCAGATCCAGAACGTCCATTAAGGAGGAAGTTCAGATCCAGACCAGCCATTAAGAAGGAAGTCCAGATCCAGACCAGCCATTAAGAAGGAAGTCCAGATCCAGAACATCCATTAAGGAGGAAGTCCAGATCCAGACCAGCCGTTAAGAAGGAAGTCCAGATCCAGAACGTCCATTAAGGAGGAAGTCCAGATCTAGATCTGTCCATTAAGCAATGTCCATTAAGCAATGTCTAAACAGAATAATATACAAATTGAAGAAATAATAAAAAACATATTGAGATGAAAAGTACCTGTAAATAAGAAATATAGAAGAATGTGTCTTATCATGTAAACATTCAATTTCCATGTATCCTTGTTTATAGAATATATTTGTTTAAACGTCTCCATTGGAAGGCATCCTGTCTGGTTTCGTTGTCTACAAAGATTCCTACCCTGTAGATATTCTAGCTGAGGTTTAAAATTAAGATTTATGTACCTTTGTACCAAATGGAGGTAGCATTAGTTATATTTTCTTTCTCAATAAATGTTCGTCACGAGGCATCTGATGATTTCAACTTTGAGAAGAAGCAACATATGGACATTTATTTAAAAGAACTTGAATATGGATTGTGCATTAATATTAATAACAATAATAACTAAACAAACTAAAAATAATTACAATTACATGCTACTAATATTGATGAAATTATAAGGAATATTCGACAAATTATTATTAATGGCCAATAATACCAATCTGTTAATTACCTGGCTACATTCCTAAATCACATTGTGCACATACTCTTATATTGTTTATACAGCTTACCTGAACTAACATTATATCCCAATATGCAGTGAGATCAGATATGGTGACAGTTTTTCCATTCTTAGGGCCATGCTCGCCAATGCTTAGAAGTTCTTCAAACTGTTTGAACTTTTCACGAACCAGCAGATTTGCCTGACCTATCACAAAACAATAAATCTTTACTGAAACTCAGTTGTTATTAACTTATAAGCAATTTACTGATGACATAGAAAATTGAAGTGTGGAAAGATAAGCTTACTCTAGGAACATAGTCAAAACTGCAAGATTGACCAGGGCAAAAACCTGGGTCTCCACCTGATATTTCACTCCCATTGTTTCACCCTGTGTGGAAACTGTCTGGGGCAGTTAACCCATTGTTCCTCCTTGAGAATTATGTTGATTTTTTTTAATCAACAGATTTTGATGTTTTGCGCAATATAAAATTGGTTCCAGCCAGTGGCGGCAATTGGGGGGGGGGGGCGAGGGGGCAATTGCACCCCACTTTTTGCCACTTTTGCCCCCGAACTATGCCAAAGCTTATCTACAGAGGAAAATATACTGTATTTGCCCCCCTCCCACCCAGTTTTAGCACCTTATACCAGATCCAGGATTGTGTCCTGGTTAAGCCTACAATTTTATTGGCTTACAATTCCTGTGTGTGCCAAAATATAAGCTATACAATAGGTCTTTATTTAAACGGGAGTGTTTCGGCCTCATGGGCCGTTCTTACAACCAGCCCTCCAAGTTTACTGTCAATACAAACTGATGGCACACACATGGGCGTCCGGAAGGGGGGGCAAGGGGGGGGCCGTGCCCCCCCCCCTGGAAAATGAAAGTCAACCAAAAATTACATATTTCACACATATAATTTAATTTCAGCCACAATAATGTGTGTTAATTATTGCACGAACATGATAAATTCAAATTTAAGCAATGTTTTTTGAAGGATGAACACTATTATTGGGGAAAATATGCCATGTTGGCCCCCCTGGAAAAAAATACCTTCCTTGCCCCTCCCTGGAAAAAATCCTGTGGACGCCCATGGGCACACAATCTAAATTTAATGAATACATAAGCCCTTGGTATCAGACGATAAGCACTATTTGAAAGAATGAACAGAGGTTTTCATGGAACATAAACACAATTGTAACCCCCAAAAATGCGGCAGATACCCTCACTATTTAAAATCCAGTGAGTATAATTGTCATCTTTATATTTAAATTAAAGTTCTATTTTAAAACTGCACAAAAAATATTTAAAAATTCCATACCTACAGCTAATAAAATATGGCCTGCTGCATCTTCAGGTACACCTTCTTCCAGTACCCTTTTCCACTGATGGCAGCTTGATTCTAAATTCTGCTTCTCCGTGTCTGAAACATTACGCAGGGATTTTATGTTCTCCATGTCTTCTGCCTGATCTGTAATGAATAAAGTTATGGTAAGATGATAACCCTTAGAATTTACACACTTTTAGAATAAAGAATGAATGTTTGAAGTAGCAAAACTCCTGTATTCTGGAAGATTTGAGGTGGTGGATGAAGAGTTTGTTAGCCAGCAACTGGAATGTTATATAATCTCTGAAGTTCTTAGAATGGAATTCCACAACTTTTGTTGCAGAAACTGTTATTTATTTTAGATACATAGTCCTGAAGTCTTGCAGAAGTGGGAAGCTTATTTGCACGTTATAAATAGGGAACAGAACTTTAGGTAAATAAATGTTATTTTTCTGCGATAAGATAGACACCTCGGTTTTGCCAAAATTCTGATCATAGCCTTATATGTCAACACTGCAAATTTTATTAACACATATTTTCCATTTTTCCGTATGTAAATACATATTTTGCAATTTTTTAATTTAAATACATAAAATCGCTCATTGACTTCAGCTACCTCGAAATCCTCAAAGGAAAAATGCTTAGTTCCGCACCTCTTTCATATCGAGAGTGCCAGGTTTGTTTTGTCTTTGAACACGATCGCTGGCAGACTTCTGGCGCCTTGCCTGCGTGGGAGTGCTAAATAATGACAAAACTGTCTCAACGAAAAATTATTTGCTAGTGGGTAGAGAGCTAGCTGGGGCTACACATGTAACGATAGCAAGGCTTTTTAACGAAGCGATGCAGCTATTGTAGCCAGAAGGCATAAAATTTCACAATGTTCTTCTCCTCGTGACAGATGCTGCAGCTTACATGAAAATACCTGCAGTAGGCCTTGCCGTTAGCTTCCCCAAAATGGTGCACGTTACATGTGTGGCTCATGCGTTGCATAGAATATGAGAAAAGATAAGAGCTCTTTATCCCAATGTCAATAAACTGGTTTCAAATTAGAAGAAAGTTTTTATCAAGTTGCCTAGAAAAATAGACATTTTAAAACAAAAATGTCCTGAGGTTCACCTTCCCCCTACACCTGTAGTTACATGATGGGACACTTGGTTGGATGCAGCTGTATATTATGCCCAGAACTTTGAAAGTTTTGTATCTGTTGTAAATGATCTCAACAAAAAAAATTCTGCAAGAACTGTTGAAGGATCCCTCCTTAAAAGTCGAATTGGCATACGTCTGAACAAACCTGTCCTTTCTCTCTAATTCCATACGAAATTGTCCACGAACACTTTGGCAGCTTCCGTGGGTGAAGTCCGTATAGTAGAAACGAAACTGAAAGAACTCACTGGATCTAACGCACAAGTGCTAATGTCTAAATGTACAGAAATTTTGGGGGAAAACCAAGGTTTTCAAACTTTGTGCCAAATTGCACGTGCTTTGGAAGGTGAATAAGAGGAAGTGGAAGCTTTGGAAAACTTTTTAGGAGAGGAGAAGAAGAGGGAGAGGAAAGAAGACAGCGTTAGTGACATTTCGTGCTTCAAATATGCAAGAATTGTTTCTTGTGACGTGGAGCGATCTTTCTCACAATATAAGATGCTTTTTAGAGATAATCGTCACAGATTTACAATGGAGAATTTGGAAAAAACTATGGTGATCCAATGCAACTCTTCCAAAAAATAGCTCGCCAAGAGGTAAGCATTTAGAAACTGATTTCAGGTGTTTAAAATGCATGTAATATCTTGTTTTGTTACCAAATGTTTTTTTTTATTTTTGTCACATATTTTCCTGTTTTTATATCACATATTTTCAACATTTATGACACATAAAAAAATAAATATTTCGGAGTTCTTTAGCACATAAAGTTCCGTTCCCTAGTTATAAAACACTACTCATGGAAGCATGCAGCATGAGTTCAACAGAAGTTGAATTTTTCGAAGTTAACAGAACCTAAAGAAAAGGTAGCATGTCAATATGTGCTTATAGGCAGGTAGAATTCGATTTGGTAAGAATTTACAATATAGAGAAAGTCTCCAATTTCGTTAATTTTCGGTATACTAACTAATTTTGGCCTCCTAATCACGAATCTGTTGTAAAAAACCGGGGGTCACGTCTGGAAATTGTACATTTTGATGAAAAATTGTTTGTTAGCGCCAAAAACCATCCACGGGTAGCCCCACAAACCATTGATGTTAGCCCCAAAAACCATCCATCGGTAGCCCCACAAACCATTGACGTTAGCCCCAAAAACCATCCACGGGTAGCCCCACGAACCATTCACACGAGGTTAGGTTAGGCCTGTTAGGTTAAGTTCCATTAGCACTCATTTCACCCTTAAATTCATCGAAAAAATAGGGATCTTACTAATAAATCATTTTCTTGTAAAACAACGGCGTGGTTGGACACAATGACAGGAGATTACATTTTTGTTCGTAAAGCTATGCATGTACACCTATATATAAAATAAAATCAATCGGATTTTTTCAAATTTTCAGACGTGACCCCCGGTTTTTTTCAACAGATTCGTGATTAGGAGGTCAAAATTAGTTAGTATACCGAAAATTAACAAAATTGGAGACTTTCTCTATATTGTAAATTCGCTCCGAATATTTAGCTTCTTACGCTGTAACTTCAGGACATAACATGCGCTCATAAAGAGTTTTGCACTGTAATTTGCAATTTGTTTGTCACATAACATGAATCACCTTTAACACATTTAGGCATCGGGCACAAATTATATTGCGGCTCCTGAAATCATTCCAAAGTAAAGTACCATGGAGAAGAACAAATCACTTCTGCAAATAGCGTAAGAATTAGTTCAGGTAAGATTTTAACTGAACCAATTTATGACCTCATCAAATTAGCGCGCCCTACCCACTCCACTCACAGATCATATATCCCCTGCATTGACCCCACATCGGAAAACATTTTTCAAGACAATTTAACACAATTTGTTAAGACTATTTGGCATATTTAGTCAAATTATATAATTGTATTAACAGGACATGTAGTTGTAGCAAAAATTATCTTCACGCATATAAATTATTGTAGTATGTCACATTCTAGGGGATTTGCGTTATTTTATTTCGTCCAGCAGGGGAATTCCATAAGATCGTTTTTAAAAGTGGTTAAATCTCCTACGGGAATTTTTGAACATTTCCAATCCCAAAAATTTCCCGACGAATAGTGAATTTTTCCGGCCATACCGAAACACGAATCTTTTAACTTTTCCGATCCACATGCAGATTCCGTATGAACCCCTTCGTGGCTCAGAAGGGAATTCCATCCATCAGTGATCACAGAACGTAAATTGGGTTGATCTGGATTAGGTTGTCAGTAGACTAGAATAGAATAGAATAGAATAGAATACTTTATTAGTCATTAGACAACATGATTGCAATAGACTTCGTCATAATAAGTATATAAATACTAATATAAAAAATTACAAAGAAAAGAAAATTAAAAATACATATTAAAATATTACACATTCAACAATACAGTTTGCAAATTACACTACATGTTTTATTACAGCGAAAGCAATTGGAAAATAGTACTCTATTTTGATTACAATACAAGCATGATACAAGTCATGTACAAAAACCCAATTTACAGCTCTGTGATGCATTATGAGTAGACAGTTACATTTTACAGGCCCTGACGGAAGTGTTCTTCAAATTCCGTGACACTATATATACAATATCGTACTAATATATTATTAATGTGTTCAGTGGCGTACGCAAGGGGGGTTACCGGGTTTAAACCCCCCCCTTGAGCTTTTGAAATATTATGGAAAATGCTGTAGAAAAAATTAAAAATGGCTAATTTATCACAGTCAAAGATCTGCGACAGTAATAATAATAATAATAATAATAATAATAATAATAATTTGAATTATTATTCCCATGCAGCATGAAGAAAAACACTACATTCCAAACACAATCTAAGCGGCCGTAAAGTTCAATTTTGCAATTTTTTTTTGCAAAACGTCGCGCAGTAACTCTCGCGAGAATTGTGAAAATTCCTTGCTTCGTCGTAGTGTGCCGACCTTATTGCAAACGTTCTTCATTTCACATCCCCTTGTGAACTCTCGAGTGATGCTGAGTCTACATCCACATCATTAAATAATGTTGAAGAAGTGCTTTGTGAATCACCTAGAAGTGATAAATGTGTTGGAATGTCTATAAACTTACTTTTCAACGAAAGCATAGACTCAGTGGAATTTGACAACATGTATTCTCGCGCTTCATCATCATCATCCTGGGCGAGTTCCATAGGTAAAGGTAATGAAAATTCCCCCGTGTATATAGCACCGTGCCATGAAGGCACACGTACTGGTGTGGTGGACCCCAAAGATTCTCGATCTCGAACTATTTTGCAGGTGATGTGATCAGCACCATGCTCCGGCAGCCTTCATCCCCCAGGGTTGCTCTCAGGTACCCATTGCTATGAGGCTGGGTGCGGAGACACGGCTGGATAAATTCCAACCAATTCCGGGAATCAACCCGGATATCCCAAGAAGTTGTCAGACTAGACCAGACAAGACTCTTTGAATGAGTTTCATATTTCGATTACTTCAATAAATTTAATATATTTCCTTGTTTTTATGGATTTTCTTCACACTTAAAATGTCTCACTTATCATATACAACCGTTGACTAGAACAACCGTTGTAACAAAGAAACAAAAGAAATGTAATTTTGTTGTATTTCTTTCATAAATAGCAGCTGCATTAGTAGTAATTATTAGTAGTAATTAAACTAATTAATTAAAATAATTATTAATTAATTTATTGTTATTATTATTAATTAAAGTATAATAAAACAATGGTAATGTGTATTTGTAGAAAGTTTTCTAAATAACACCCCCCTTGATGAAATCCTGCGTACGCTACTGAATGTGTTTAGCAAACTGCTTGTTTTCTGAATTACGTATAGAAGCTGGTAGCAAATTGAATACTCTCATTCCATTATGTTTAAAATTTTGTTGAGTCTTGCATAGTCTAGCGTATGACATTTCTATATTCAGATTGTGCCTTGTATTATAGTCATGTACATTAGAACGCAACCTAAAACTGGGGAGGTTTTCCTTTATGTACATTAAAGGACTGTTGAAGTTATGATGAAAAACATGGCAAATGTTACAACTCAACTGATGAGTAATATTACAGCGCCTAGAATAACGTAGTGTGGAAAACGGCATGGTTCTGCCGTCTCTCGCTGGTTCCACTCGAAAATGATCCGCTAGAGGCGCTGGTGTTGACCCCGGTGCTTGGTGTTCGACTGTTTATAATGGAAGTAAATGGGGATTTCGCTGCAACGTCTGATTCTTTTCCTTGTAACATTTCTTTGTATCAGAAAATTGTTATGATATTTGGTACAGTAGTCGCGAAAATATTAAAGAATATTATGAACCGTCGATCATGACCTGTCCTTGAGTTTTTTATTAACAATACGGAAGAAAACATAGGTATGGATTGTAACACGTAACATGGCAATTGCTGCGAGAATTAGTATTGTGTATGCATTATCCTGAAAGGTTCATTAATATTGTCATTGTCACAAATATTATTTTTATGGAATTTCACACAGACAATACTCGTTTATTTTTCAAAGATTGTTTTACATCCACTCGCGTGTTGTCAAACTTACCGCCCAAAAACTCGCAAGCGTGAAATATGGCACTTTTCGTTTCCCGCTTACTGGAAAAATGTAAACAACGCGTTGGTTGAGTTATATTTTCATCAATGTTCTAGTTACCAATCGACACGAATGTAAAGCAATTTGTTGATAGAGATGACAAGGTACATCCTAATCGGCTATTTGAACTCAGGGTTGGCATGTTTAAAACAAAAGTGTTTAAAACACTTTGTTTTAAACGTTTAAAACACACGGCTTTGTTTTTTTTACAAATGTTTTAAACGTTTAAAACAATCTGTTTTAAACATGTTTTTTTTACAAGTGTTTAAAACACATTTTGGTGGTATATATTTTATCGCACAACACTTGAGCAACCTTATGTTCTGACGTCACAGGAGAAAGCTTTATAATTTTAGGCTGTATGCACAAGGTAGCAAGATTGTTGTGCGACAAGAAAGACCCGTGCTTTACTGTAGAAATCGAAACCTCTCAGTTCCTTGTTTCGTATCGTCCTGTAAGTTTGAGACTGGTGGAAGCTTGAAATGGAAACTAATATCTAAATACACAATGCGTGATTTTGATCGTGACGTGATTTTTTTTCTTTTGCGATACGATTCATTGGTTTGTATAACTGAATGAAGCGCAGATGCTTACTTTTGGAAACATAATTTTGTACTTTGAAAAAAATCATCTGGAGAATCTATTATGACACTGCAGGTTGTTTTCTGCTATATAAACTGTTCAGGCAGCAGGAAATATTTCACCGTGATTTTTTCAGGACGAGGATAGGAATTCTATAATATTTAGTTTCTTGAAATTTAGATGAATATAAATCCTAACCTACTTCAGTAGTGGCGGAAAAAGGGGGGCTATTACCCACAACTTTTGTCCCTGCAGTCACGGCCGCCGACTTGTCAAAATTATTGGGGGGGGGCCTCTGATCACTGAATTAAATTATTGAATGACTCACTCTCTCCCTTTCTTAAGTTTTGGCCACAGTGTTCGGAATCTCATAAAAGTCCGATCCGGACTTCGGGAAATGATTTCCCGAATTTTCGGGATCCCGTGCAGTCGGGAAATACCGAATGCTCATTTGAAAATGTCGTTATTTCTCGACGTTTTCTGCATTGTCAATTTCTGGAACTTACCGTAAATTGTTAGTTTTTAATCCAGAAATCACTTAAAATGAAAATGACGTGTATAATTCGAGATTTTCAGAGCTTCGGGAAATTTTGAACATTTCCCGACTCAGTAGGGAAATTGAAAATTTTTCCCGTCCCGCACACCCCTAATAAAAGCCCATGAATTCCTCAAAAATGTCATTTTTTTATTCACAGTTCGAATGCAGAATATTAATTGTCCACGGTTGGATATGTCACAAGTTTCGTCAACCATAATAGCAAAATATTCCCGACTTTTATTATCTGCTACCACGGAGCGCAAAACAGATCTCCCTAATATATCAATGATCTCGTTCTGAATGTCATGCGAGAGCCATTTGTAGCCCGAACGTCCCATCCACTACCCTAGTTCATGCACATCGTCTTTTGAAACTCATGTTTAGTAAAAATTGTAACAATACTCATAATTACATACTTAGTATATACTAGTAATAAATCATGCGTTTTGCTGTCTCTGGTCATAGCCTCCCCAAAGTTGATGGTGTAGAAAATTTTAAATATGTAATAAAAGTTAAGTTCATGTGGCACAGTTCAGAGTAAACTTTACAAGAGAAGCAAAATAATACATTAGATCTTCTTAAGCAAAATTATTTGGGTGGCTCTGCCCCCACATTGTTAATATTGGGGGGCTCGACCCCCCCCCTTAAGCCCCATGGAGTCGGCGCCTATACCTGCAGTAGAGGTGTGCGAGATCCCGAAAAGTCGGGACCGGGATCGGGAAAGAAAATTTCCGTCCCGAACCTGACTTTCCGACGTTTTGGGATCCCAAGCAGTCTGGAAATTCCGAATGGTCATTTTAAAACGTCGTCAATTCTAGACATTCTCTGCATTGTGGTTTTGTACCAGAAGTGCAAAAACAAGCACTTAAGATGGAAATTACATGTAGAATTCGAGATTTCAAGAGCTTTGGGAAATTTCGAACACATCCCGTCCCGAAAATTTTCCGACTTTTTCGGGAAATTGAGAATTTTCCCCGTCCCGACCCAAAAAATTCTGTACCCCACACCCCTACCCTGCAGTATGGTAAACCTTATCTCCAAAGGTAAATAAACTGTCCTTGTCGCCATTGTACTCATAAAAATGAGTATTTTTTCTCTTTAACGACTTTAACTATAATTTACTGGGAAAAGGTTGAATTTGTTTTGTTTAAAACATGTTTAAAACATGTTTTTTTTAACTCATGTTTAAAACTATGTTTAAAACAAAAAAAACATGTTTTAAACAAAAAAAACAGTTTGTTTTGTTCTTTTTAAAAAAAACACAAATTTTACCAACCCTGTTTGAACTCCATGGAATATGAAATTAAATTCTTTCGAATATCTGCATTTCGGGAAAATTACTTCATAATATGTACGCCACGAAACATTTTTTCTCCTTCATGACACTATTTCAATTTTATTAGTATACAAAAATAAACTTGTGTACGCAATCCAACGTTTGACGTCCAGCCTCACATGCGATATGTTGATGCTCGTGTTGCGTTGCACATAAAATGTATTTATGTTACTTTTCTGTGTAAATTAATGCCATTTCGTGACTGCAAATCACTCCACAAATATAATTGTTTCCATCAATTCACTTACCGCCTTTCTAGAGAAACAAACCTATACAATATATTCCAAAAACTAACTAAGCCGCATTACTTTCATAACAAAATTAGCACCTGGGTCGATCGCACTGCCATCTACTTGTCATCGTCTCGGGGAACCAGTTTCTTTGGTCGTTTTCCACACTACGTTATTCAAGGCGCTGTAGTAATATTGTCACAAATGTGTATCAAGAGAAGTTAGAGCCAAAGTGTCTTGAAAAGTGTAAAAGACTAATCGCCGAGTCATCGATGATTATTACATTGCAATCGACTTATGTTTGATCGAGTTGAGTCTTCCGGTGAATCGAAGCAGACAACTGAAGTGAAAGAAAAAGGAGCCACAGAAAGGAGCTTTTTCGACAACAACTAAGTTAGTGTTTAACATTTTTTATTTGAAAATTACTTATTGCATTTCTATAATGTTTGTTATTAGTTATGTTATGAATTTGTTACTTTATGACAGTTCTGTTCTCTTCTAAGTGATCGATCTTGTTTTGAGTGAAGTGCAAGTAGTTTCAGCACAGAATGAGTAAACCATATAAAATGATGTTATTAATGAGACTAACAAATACAAATGAATAATGGCTGTGGTAATTACCCGATATGTTTTCCGTTTTCCCGAGTATTCAAAAACAAACTCTTCCTATAAGGCAAGCAAATAAATGGTAAAGAAGTACTGTCAACAGTAATTGACTGTTGTCATAAAAGTTGCACCAGATAGTATCTAGAATGATTTTCCATTTTCACGTCTTGGAAAGGTTTTGAAAGATTGAAAGGGGGGGGGGGGTATTTGGTACAATAAAAATGTTTCATACCTGCACCTTCCTCAATAAATTTGCTCGTATATACTGTACAGAAAACGGAAGAGATTTAAAAATTAAAGGCAGATGTTTTGTACATATTAGGTTTTATCCAGAATAATGAAAATGTCACAAGTGTTTCATCGAATACTTTTCAATTGACATTCTTTGCTGTTTTTCTTTTGTGTAATATGAAAAATATTATTTTTTTAATATTTACAGCAAAAGATGGATCAGGTCAAACCAGGGTATCAAGTGCTGATTTTGTGGCAGAGTGCTGTTGCAGCAGAAACTTTATCAAATACTGTTCATCAACTGCAGGAAGTGGTTGGTTCAACAGGAAAAGTTCAGCTTGAAAATGTGGAAAGGTTGACTATGGGTGAGCATGTTCTCCAAATTAATACTTATTATGCTCTTTATACATGTTACATATGTGTGTTTGTACAATTTCTCTGCCAGAGTCATGCATGAAGTCAACAAATAAAAAATTTAGTAATATTACATATCAGATTTGTATAGATTTGAGAGAAATAAACACTTCTGGTTTATCTACAATCGTATCTGCGCTTTCCAGATTTCACTGCTGATGCATGCTTCGGCTTTTCGTACTTCACCGGGGCGCACCAAAGCTTTCACGAGGTTAAACCATGACATCATCAATTTACACCAGCCTCAAGAGATGGTGCGGCTGGTGAATCAAAATGGCGTTGTCAGCAATGAAGCTTCTTCTGATTCATGATATGCTTTCTGTAGGCCATAGTACTGAATGTCTCGCCGATTTTGTTGCAAGGAGGGCAAATAAACTGGATGCAGACATAAACTGTCAACATTTTAAATACTGCTACTCCTTCACTTCCACACAAGGTGAAATATAGTATGCCGATGCATCAAAACATGCATTCATCTTCTGCTGCAACATGCAGGAATGCATCCATTTGCGAGATTCGATATCTTTACAGAAGAATACCACTTAAATTCATATTGCACATGCAAAATAAGATGTCATTAAGTGAAAATATACCTAGTCATATCATAAATACTGACACAACATTGAAAGTGAATTATGACGAAAGTGTTAAAGATACTTTAATGTCCTGATTGTATAGGTTACTTACAGGTCTAACGAACACATAACACCGATCATTTTTCAAAATGGCCGCCTTTGGCCTTCACACAGGCCTGAAGTCTCTGCGGCCACTCATCTACAGCATTACGCACTGTCTCCGTAGGGAAAGTCACCACTGCCTTCACCAGGGACCGTTTCAGACTGTCAATATTGGCATGCCTCCTCGTACAGACCATGCCCTCAAGCACTGACCACAATTTGTAGTCTAACGGGTTGAGGTCAGGGCTGCTAGCAGGCCAATCAGCTGGAGCAATGAAGTCCGGGACATTGCTCTTGAGCCACTCCTGGGTAGTGTGTGCCTTATGGGCTGGTGCGGAATCCTGTTGGAAGGTCCAATGTTGGTTCCTGAACAAAGTGTCACTCAAAGGCTTCACAACAGAGTTCAACACAGTACTTTCGTACACTCTGGCTGACGTTTTCACCCCTTTTTCACAAAAATGCAGCTTGGTGGTGCCATCATACGCCACGCCCCACCAAACCATGACTGAGGCCGGATGATGACCCCTCTGGATCTTCGGGGCTTTCTCCCGAGCTTCGTGGGATGTTGACGCATACACCCGGTCATTTTGGCGATTGAAAGTTTCCTCAATGTTGGATATCTTTTCATCTGTGAAAAGAATTTTCCTGTGGCCATTGTTGGCGTAACGCTGCAGGAGGCGTTTTGCTCTTATCACCCTCTGCTCTTTCAGACGTGCATTGAGGAAGTGACCTGTACTTCGCCGATAAGCCTTCAACCCCAAGTCACTTCTTAACACACGAGACACTGACATTTTGGGAATGTTCAGCTCACGAGCAAGCACTGCCTGCTTTCGTACAGGATTTCTCCGAATACGGGCTGCCACTGCTTGCACTAGCTTTTTGGTTCGTACGCTGCGTGGCAGCCTTGCCTTGGGCGATCATCAACTGTCCCAGTCTCTGTGAATCGCTTGATGGTCCGATACACGAAAGATTTGCTGATATTCAACTTTTTAAGTGTTCTGAATATCATGGGGGCTGTTTGACCCACTTTATGAAGCGCTACTACTGCCACACGATTTTCGTAATCGCCCCACTCCATAGCTACACTTTTACGAACACACTTCCTCTATGACAGCTCAACTCACAATGGCCCACTCCAGCCTCTTGCACAGGAAGGTTGGCCGCGACCTTGAAAACCGGTTGTACACACTGCCTCAAACTTTGTGTCAGTATTTATGATACGACTAGGTATAACATTCATGAAATATCTTCTGTGATTTAGTCACTGATGGTGAATTTTTCCCGATAAACGTGGATATGCGTGCACATTCCAAATTTCACTGAACTTGACGTCATTTTTGGTGCACCTAACTGATGCACGCTGGTGAAATCTGGAAAGTGTGGTTTCATTTTTTCCCACTTTGTAGTAAAAATTGAACTTCCTTCCATGACTAACAACCTATGGCCATTTTGAAAATTCAGACATTGCATTGGTAAATTATTTCTAAAAATGAATGCGTCTATGCAATGCAAGTACATGTATTTGAAATAGTGCTTAAGGAAAGTGGAACAAATTTATTTGTACATTAACTATATGCATAGAAATATTGCATCACTGCATATAAAATAATGGTGTAAGGAAGTAAGTACTTATTGTTAGTAGGAAGACTGAACTTGTCTGCCCCTAACCATGTAAGTAACATACTCATAGGCTACTTATGTAAAATACCACATGCAAACTAATGACATTCTATTCTTTTTCAGCTGCGTATGGGAATTCCACGTTTGATGTGGTTCTGTCAGGAACATTTTTCCCTCACACAATAGTGCATAATGTTGAATTAATTGGGGACATTTTGAAAATTCTTAAGCCAAATGGTAAGCTGGTGCTTCAGCAAGCAGTGGTAACATCTAGTGGGAGCTCTGGAAAGACTGAGTCAAAACTGGTTTCAACAGTGAAACTGTCTGGAATGGTCAATGTATCAGTGCCTGAGAAAGTCTCGCTGTCTGATGATGAACTTTTGGAGCTGAAAGGATTGCTGCGTGTGAATGAAAGTGTCCAAGTTGTTAGGATTGAATGTCACAAGCCAAATTTTGAGGTAAGTTTCAACAAAATTATGTTATTTTTGCTAATACTGTGCATTTGTTCTAATGTAAAGTGAATTCGCTTTTTACATGAAGTGCTCAAGAGGGGAACTCATATGTGGGTCACTATTTATATTTTGAGCCTTGGCAACACTGATTGAAGTTAGGCGCGATTTGACGTTTATCGTCTGGCATTATTGACCATAACGTACTTCAAATGTTTTGTCAATAGCTTCATTTGTGCTGTTTATGTTGCCTTGGAGATTGCGCGACAACAATACAATGGAATTAACTCGTGAACATTTTCGTGCGATGATTTTTTACGATTTTCGACGTGGATTATCAAGACAAGAGTGCATCGATCAACTTACTTCCACATTTGGTGATGAAGCTCCATCCTTTGCCACTGTGAAACGCTGGTATAACGAATTTAATCGTGGCCGCAAATTCGCTCACCGACGAGATTCGCGAAGGTTGTCCAAAATCAGTTGTTGTTCAAGAAAGCATTGATGCTGTGCAAAACCTAATACTGCAAGATCGTCATGTGACATACTGTGAGATTGAGGCAACCATAGGCATTAGTTTCACCAGCATATATAAAATATTACATGATCATTTAGCTGTGAGAAAGGTATGTTCTCGTTGGATCCCACACAATATATAATTTGACAAGAACTCAAAAAGACGCTCGCGTCAATTGGTGCAAACAAATGCTCAATAAATACAATCGTGGTGCTTCAAAAGACGTATATAAGATTGTAACAGGTGACAAATCATAGATATATGCATATGAGCCGGAACGTAAACAGCAGTCGACTGTATGGGTGTCTCAAGATGAACCCAATCCAACAAAAGTTGTTCGCGCTCGAAGCACATCGAAACAAATGGTCGCCTGTTTTTTTTTTGGGAAAACAGGTCATGTGGCAACTGTGCCTTTAGAGGAACGGTCAACTCTGAATGGTGCACAACAATTTGTTTGCCAGAGGTCTTCGGTCAAACACGGAAAACAAACAAACACCGTCGGATCATTCTTCATCAAGACAATGCCAGCTGTCACACATCTCGTCTAACAACGACTTTATGAACAGTCAAAAAATCGAATTGATGGGTCATCCGCCATACAGTCCTGATTTGGCACCCAATGACTTCTTCTTGTTCCCGAATGTCAAGAATAAATTGCGTGGACAACGATTTTCGTCAGCAGAAGACGCCGTTGATGCGTTCAAAAACCATATTATGGAGGTGTCTCAAGAAGATTGGAAAAACTGCTTTGACAAATGGTTCGAATGAATGCAAAAGTGTATTGACCATAAAGGAGAATACTTAGAAAAACAATAAAGCAGTTTTCAATGCCAAATTCCTGTTTTTTCATTGTTAGGCTCAAAATATAAATAGTGACCCTCGTAATTAAAAGGGTCAAGTACTATTTTTGTAGGGATGAATGGCTCATTAACCTCTTCATTTAACAGTAATAGGTTTTGGCTTACAAATAAATTCATATGACAAGACATGATTAAAATTCACTTCTCTACCAAAGGGCATAGATTCAAGTCCTAGCCAAGACTTTCATCATTGCAATTAAACAAAGCAACATTTTGTGAATAGGGGCAGTGAAGCGCAGAAATTGTGAGAAGAAATAAAGATTATATTTTGCGACTGTTAGTTTTGGTGTTTGTGTATGTAAGGAATGAAAAACTGCTTATTTTGAAATTTACTTTATGTAACAGGTTTATAAATTGTCTTTACTTTTATAAAAATAATAAACAAAAATTGCCTTCCTAAAAATACTTGAATATCAAAATTATTTTTAGCATTTTTTGGGTGCAGTCTGTCATGGTTACTGGTATGGAAGCTTGCCACAGTTAATCATTAACATCCTCTTAATATGCATGAAATAGTTCCATCAATACTCAACAAAGAGATAAAAATATGTGTTTGTTTATTTGTATATAGATAGCGAATGAAACTAAGTAGGAACACAAAGGCCTCCCCAATTGGGTTGTGGTAACCTCACCACCTTGTAATGAATGGGTCCCAGGTTTGATCCCTGGTCAACGCACCATTGCACAGTGGTTCGGATCCCACTTAAACTGTACGTCCAGTCCCAATGTGGACAAAGTAACAATTCAAACAAAATAGCTAATACAGTAAACCCTCGTTAAGACAAACTCGCTTAAGACGAACACTCGGTTAACATGAACAAAATGTTGGTCCCGGCAGGGATGTATTATTCTTATAGAAAGTTTTATAGGTTAACGTGGATTTCGGTTACCACGAATTACGAACTGTTTTGTAGTCCGTTGCATCATTAGATCTCATTTATCACGAACTTTCAAAGTTTTCATAATTTTTTTTTCTGTTCCTCTGCTAGGTATGTAAGAAATCGCTCAACAATCTCTATCATCTTGTCAACAATCAACTTATACAGTATTGTAACCAACAGATTCAGATCACAATGTGTTCAAATGTGTTTTTCTATTCTTTAAACCATAGCCAGTACGAGTAACATCAAGATTAAAACTTGGATGCAATTGCTCGATAATTGCGACCATTGCATCAACAATGAGCTTATACGTATTTAACCAACAAATTCAGTTGTGTGTTCAGATGTGTGTCTAGGAAGTGTTAATCACCTTGGACACTTTAGAACATTTTGCTGCAACATTGAAATTGACCGCTAGTTTTACGGAAGCTATGAGTACAGTTGGCCGTGAAGTTACCAGGCATTTGCGTTCCCATTTGCGACAGCGCAATACACAGGGATTTTTCACCAGAAAATGATCTGCGAGTACTTCTTTTAAAAGTTAAATACTGTACTAGTGTTTTCTATGATGACATACATAACACGTATTGTAAATGGTTAATGTGTAGCCTCCGTAGTCGAGCGGGTTAAGGTGTTGACTCGTCTGGAGATCGTTCGCTGCGGGATGGCGTAGGTTCGAATCCAGCTCTGGTCGGAATTTATTCAGGCTACGTATAGGGCCGGTGGCAACCCACCATCTTGAGGAAATGAGCGAGTGAGTGAGCGTAATCCGGTCACGGAGACCTACTATAACGGCTGGGGAAACGTCGGGCTGACCCCCCGACTATTCCAATGCTGGTTGAAGATCTCCACGCTTATAGGTGATGAAGGAAAGCGTGTGAGGGAGACTGGCAGTCGGTAGGTATGCCTAGGCCCTTCATGGGCTGTTGCGCGACGGATTATTATTTTATTTATTTATTGTGTAGAAAGAACTGTATTACAACAATAAAATCATTGTGCATATGCAGTTTCCTTGATGTCTTATTGTTATTTTTTTCCTCTTGCTGAAGTAAATTAGTGTATTTTCAACATGCTATACTCAGTATGTATGATACATATTTTTGTTAATTTGAATTTTGGATAATTCAAACCTTTATCATGTCCCCTTGGAGTTCGAGTTAAAAAGAGGTCCACTGTCTTTTCATTTTAATGATTTGTCTGTTCATTGTTTGTCGCATGTAATATTTCCCTTTTTCTTCCTCAGGTTGGATCATCTTCACTCTTATCATTTGCAAAATCCCCAGCCAAGCCATCAAGTGACGTTGCTGCTGTGTGGAAGATAGATGATACAGTCGATGATGAAATTATAGATTCTGATCAGCTGCTAGATGAGGATGATCTGAAGAAACCTGATCCTTCAACGTTAAAAGGTAAAAAAAAAAAAGTTGGTATTTTACGCCACGTCGTAAACATATTAAAACTAAGTTAAAATCAAAACACATACCTTGTTTTGTTTTCCGAATTTTCAGGATCCTTTATCAGGATGAAATTAAGGAAATTGTGGAAGGAAAAAGGATTAAAAAGTATAACAAACTGATGCCCTGTTGCTGTAGCGATCAGCCGTTCCTCCACTGACCTTGTCAAAGTGTTATTGTGCAACTAAATTAAATTTGGGTAATTGAAAGTCCTATTGTTAACAGCTATTTCAATGTAATATTTTCTTTAATTTGGTTAGTCTTAGAGTTTTAACTAACAGAGCTACTAACTGAAGTCTTTGTTGTCAATATACATGTGTAGGATGCTACTGACACTACTAAGAATATATTTGGTGATCTAAGACCATTTTATGATGGCATAAATTATGTCGGTGGAAAGAGCAGCTAGCGGAGTGTGTTAGGAGAAGACGACAAGAGAGGAGTGGTGGAAGACCAGGAAAAAATGGAGAGGCTTGACTTCTATGCCGACCCAGCCAGAGGCAGGAAACGGCAAAGGATGATGATGATAAATTATACCGATTGCTCTTGTCTAGCTGACTAACATTTAACTAATTATTTCCTGAGGTGGATGGATGTATATTGATTTCACTTTGTATCTAAAGATATCTGTTTGGCGGTTACGCGGACATAAGTAATGAACTCTAATAAGCTTACTTTCAATATTTTGGCGTAAATTTTTCTCGCAATGGATTTTGCCACTCGTCTGGTGGCTTCATCAGGCGTGTACTGTCTTGCTGCGGAAGGAACCATGCCACCTGCATTTTAATAATTTTTGAGTTACAAAGTAAAATGTGCCATCCTTCAATTTTCGAGTGAAATTGCCATGTCATACAATTTTGATTGGCTTCAGTGAAGCCATCTGAAATTGTTAAACACAATACGAAAACAATTTATCTACAGAATAGCTTCTAATAACCTTTTTTCTTAATGAACTCAGAAATAACCAAAATGTCACTTACCATGTTTTACATCCGAGCCCTTCAATTGATTTCACTGTGGTTCGAGTCCAATTTTCAACTGTAGGTCCAGTTCCAATTAGCCTATCTGGGCATAAAGTGGACTTTATGGGGCGGTGGAGGCACAGTGGCGCAGCTCCCATTAGAAACTGTAGGTCTAGTCCCATTTAGGTTCCCTATGCATAAGGTGCGCTTAAAGTAAACTTTCTCTAAGCATAACTGCATGAGGGTAAAGATTCTACAGCATGTGCAATATAATATTTACATTCATTTATTTGTACTGATAGTTTTCTTTTTCTTCAGTGTGTGGGACAACTGGGAAGCGAAAGGCCTGTAAGAACTGCTCCTGTGGACTCGCTGAAGAATTAGCTACTGAAGGAATTAAGACTGAGATTGAGAAACCAAAGACATCCGCCTGTGGAAATGTAAGTTTTGAATCCTGGTCAGCTATTTCTATAAACAAAGTAGTAATCATGTTTAGAAGTTGCAAACGTAATAAATTCATGATTAATGAAATCTACGTAGAACTTAAGCTAAATGTTAACAAACATTGTGAATGTAGGAGCATTTGCAATTCCGTGGGTAGGGTCCTCCCCCTCCGTTCATGTGAAGAATTGTACATATCACCAGTCTGTACACACTACCTTTGGAGATTCATAGTGCTTGAGTTGTTCCCGAGAAAGAACTGGCTGAAGCATAGTAGTAGTGTCTTTCACACACAGCCCTACTATCTTGAAAGCTTGACGTGTATTTAAACCACCTATTAGTCTAGTCCCTACACCGTCTGAGATTTCGGCCTGTGTATGGGACTGGTGGCCATCTAGCATGGTGAGAAAATTGGAGAGCTATGAGCGAATAGTTTAACCCTGTCATGAAAACCTACAACAGCAACTGGGGGTTCTTTGTGCTGACCACACGTCACTCCGTAACTGGTTAGATGATCTCACACCTGTGGGAGTAAGGCCGGCAGTCGGTAGGTAGACCTGGGTGCTAAATGGGATGTTGCATCATGGGTTATTAGGGCCCGGGATTTGACATATTTTTCAATTTGCTTCGGATCTATTATTGGGGTGAGATCTTTACATATCTGATGAAAATCGGCTGAAATAGCCAAACTCGACAAAGCATATTTTGACATATTTCACCTATTTCACGTTTTTTACAATATATTTCTTCAATTTTGTTGTAATAAGACATATTTCTGTATAATTTCATAATTCTCTCGCACATAATCGGTTTTCATATTGTCGATGGTAGGATATGGAAATTACAGAGGAAGAAAGGTGCCGTCTTTTCTTAGTACAGAACAATAATACCCCACTTTTTTATCCCGCCAACAATTGATAGCCATGCAAACATTATTGAGGCAAAATGTTCTCTCTCATTGTTGCATGGCAAGTAAAGAATTCGTTCTCATTTCTTTGCCTTTTTCGCTTTTCACAAAAATCAGTCAAAAGTAAAAATAACATTCGCTACATTACAGCCCCTACTCTACTCTATCGGGTATGGGAGAAATTGGAGAGTACTGTTGTGCATATGTTTGGCTTTACTGGGAATATTTCTGCATCTTTTACAGTTTTATAGGCCATTAAGTCCCACGCCCTAGTTATTATTATTTGAGTCTAGTGACACTTGGCCACCACTTAAGACACTAACATTGGCAAGTCTTGTTATGAGTGCACCACATGCAGTCGGTCAGTGATCCTTCGCATTTTTGTTCCGTTTCTTGGAGTGCTTTACAGCACTGATGCACGAACATGTGGCATTGTAGGAAACAAAACTGCAGGCTACATTTCCATACTCTTTCAGTGGGATGGTTGAGCAAAAAGTGGTTGGCCGTTTCTGATCTTTTCCAGGGGGAAATTTTGTGGAAAGAACTTCTTTCATCATGTAGAAAAAGTAAAAGTATAAAACCTCAATGAAATAAATGTTTTCATTTCAGTGTTATCTGGGAGATGCATTCAGATGTGCGAGCTGCCCTTATTTGGGAATGCCTGCATTTAAACCTGGAGAAAAGATTGAACTTTCAGATCAGCAACTGAAAGCGGATGTGTAGTCAGTATTAATATATGGGAAACTGTCTTTAAATATTATTGTTACGAATGTATTTTTTTAGGTCAATAAAAGTTCAGAAGACTGGTTGTAATATCTAGTTTCATTTCCTATTTATCACTGGACCGTGTTCATTGCCCATTTAATGCACACACAAGCTAATTGGAACTACATCTACAGTATAAAATTTTCGCCCAGTGGGGATTGAAAGTTCCGCTGATTTACACAATGTAATCCTAAATTACATATTGTTTTTAATCAAATTCAAGGCTGGTAGCAATATTGTAAAGCAGGGAACTCTTCTGCTGTGAAAAAATTAATGCTATTTGTGATAATGTGTATGTGATAGGCTTTAATTGCTAATATGAAGAAGAAATGTTGGGGAAAAAATAAGGTTGAACCAATACCAATATATCCTGGAAATTATGCAGAATTCACATTTATATTTCACAAGTATATTGCCATCCATTAATTTTTATTTACGTTTACATTCTACTATTAGGTAAATTAAACTGCAAGATTGTTATGGTAGAGGTCAAAGAGAAAACTTTGGAACCCCAGTTATATGTTCCTATATTTTACACATTCCAATATTATACAATCAATCTTCATTGTCCAAATGGAGCAAAATGTTACATTTTCTCCCATTTTAATTTTTTCACCTATAAGGTCCCCTGAAAAACGTAAAATTGTGGTTCCATTGCATTAACATTCATTAATATAGTGAAAAATATTATATGGTTACCGTATAATTTGTTTATGGTTACAATATTTCTCTTAAGTGTGGAATTTTCTGAACAAGTCACTACTAAAAAGGAAAATTCGGTTTCATCACTCCCTTCTTCATTTTCAGATTCACTTTCACTGCTTTTAGAAAGTGAATCTGAAAAACACAAGTAGAACATATGTGAATTAAAGCTTGGCTCACAGCATGTGTCAACAGTGTAATAACATGTATTTTGCCTTCCTGAACAATGTAACATCAAGGGTATATTGTGACCTACTATTACAGAGAAATGCAGTCCCTTATGCTGGCTTTAGACGAAAGCATTTCCTTTAGCATTTTTGCTAGCATAAATGCTATGTAAATGCTTCCAAAAATCTTATAGCAGGTAGTACTTTTACATGCAAGCATTTCATGTAACATTTCGGCTAGCTTTTGCGATTACAATGTATAACATATACAGCATGAAAGGCACGTCGAGTTACACCATCTATGTTGAGTGCACTGTGTTTACATTTGAAACAACGAAAATATTCTTCCACACGTGTACAGTAAACGTTGTAAAGTATGTATTTAAGCAGCGCCATTGTTTTGTACCTAATAATGTTTTATACGAAACTTTATTCCTCTCGGCTAAATGGTTATCGGCTTTTAAAAATATGAAGTGATACATTGTTTACATCTCACGCTGCCGCCATGACTTCACTCATGACCTAGAGGTCGCTTCTGATTGGTTCTGATAGGATGGGTTCTATCTTTGAGAATTGCCATGAAAGATTCCATGGCATCTGAAATGCCATAAAATTCCTCACTTTACATGGTAGCTTTTTGGTCATGGCATAAACGTTAAGAAAAAATGGTATGGAAAATGCTTGTGTCTAAAGTGGGCATTACAAAGGCAGATTCATATGTGGTTTTTCTTCATAACTTTGTCTGATATTCATAACAAAGATGTCCTTGTAATCAAGCCAATAAAACTTGAAAAACTTTATTCCCCAAGACTTTTAACTACAGATCTGAGATAATACTTGGAAATGTACTGCAATGTTCCCAGCTCTTTATTTTACTTCATTTTATATTTCTCTTGATTCCTGCCGTATAATCGAACAACTGGGCGTTTCTGAATTCTCCCCTCATATCTAACATGTAGTACATGTAGTGTCCTTCAACTTTTAGTGGCAAAAGAATTTTTGCGGTTTGACGATTCTCTTCACAACTTACCTAAAAAGAAGAAGAAATATTTTGTAACAGTCACAAGTGAACTTCATCATTGACTTACATCAAAAACTACTCAAGTTACATGTCTTGTGCCATTTGTGAAAAATTGAGTTTACAGGTAAATTTTTTTAAAATTTAGGGTCATGTTTTTTGAATATTTTAAGTCATCGTCTTCCAAACCCTGGTCATCAGATAATAATGAAAAATATGACACATTATGCAATGACAAGCGATATATGTCACTTTAAAAATGAAGCAGCCAGTTGCACCCTTTCGCATAGCAGACATGGTTCATCCATATAACCACTAACAGTGGCCACGGTGGCTCAGTCGGTAACGCGTCTGACTACCATGCTAAAGGTCCCGGGTTCGATCCCCGGCCGGTTCAAATCCGGGAACTTTTCTAACGGTGGAAGCAGCCCCGGCGCCCACCCAGCGTCGAATAACGTGGGTACCTGGGGGAAACCCTGGTGGGTAAAGGCGGTCAGGGGTGTGATGCTGATCACATCACCCCCACTCACGACCGGATCAAGAAAGTGTGGGGCGTTACCCCCATACCCCCTATACGCCTTCATGGCGTGGTGCTATACACAGGGGAACACTTTACCTTTTTTTTTTATATATACCACTAACATTTTTCGTAAGGACCCACCCAAGTTTATGATCATTCTAAATTTACCTTTACACTCCTAAGTCCCCGCAAATGGGAAAATTCTACATAAACACTTGCACATTTCAAAATAACAAATTGACACTAGAAACTGGCGATGTTGTATACTTCAAAAAAGATTTAGAGGTCTCAATGTTATCACTGCTCGGAAGCTGAAGACCTATAAAAATATCAAAAAAGGACCTAAAAACAAAAAAAAAAGTATGTATAAATGTGATCCAAATTAATTAATAATTTCAGTTCTAATTACATATTTAATTAATATGCATGGCACCTCCTTATCTGACTTGAGACCTTTTCAGGCACGTGCTGTCTGGTCTTATACACTGTGCTGAAAGCTTCAAAAGAAGATAAAATTGCCATTTACACCATCCAGACAAGTTACGGTTAAAGGATCTTGTACCGTACCTGCTTCAGTCATCCAAAAATGTTTTTCTCGTTTCAGGGATGGTTCAAATATATTTATTTATTTATTATTTTTTTTTATTTCTTTACTACAGAAAGGATGTTTAAGAGGTGATGAATTGAGAATGGTCAGTAACAACCTAGTCAAAAGAAGGTGAAGTTGCAAAAAAAAAAAAAAAAGCAGTTAAGACCTAAAAATATGCTAAAAAAGGACCAATAAGCTGAAAATGGACAAACAAAACCCACCTTTTTCTGGCCTACAATGACCCAAAATGAACATATATTATGTCTTTGGACAGTAGGGGGAAAAAAAGGATTTTTCCTCAACTTCCAAGCCCTAGTTATAACACACTTCTGGTCGTATTTCAGGCTGGCAGCGGGAAACAATGAATCGGGGATCAGTTTAATTCTCTCTGACTAACATCGGCCATTTTCATGTCACAAGGCACCAAAAATTGCTGCCGAAACTAAACAAAAGAGCATCAGATACACTACACAGCATGTTGATAAACGTACTGTAAAATGGGGGGGAGAGAGAGTTGATTAGCACTGTTACTGGATAAAAGTTGTATAATAGTTCACAAAGCACAGAAAATTAGTACTCAAAACAACCAAACACGCTAATAAAAACGTATGAAAAAAACAGATGTATGCTTGACAATGTTGTGACGGGGGAGCGATGTTACTCCTACAGCTTTTGCTTTGTAACTGAGGTGGTTGTTACCAATGGAGGCACACACCCTGAAAAGACGGTTGGTGGACAGATATAGCTATGTAGGTGAGCTGCCAGTTGGGCCCGCAATCAGTATAAAATACCAGTAATCACTCACCAATGACAATATAGAGATTGCATATTTATTTAGAACACTTTGTGGCACAAGTATTGCAAGGAAGTGATTCTTATGTATGCTGATGCAGAGGTTGTCAGCAGCCTGTTTGGTGGTTTGCTTTAATTCTTGCAGCTCTCATTGCATAGAATACAGCGAATTAACATGGTGATGGACAACTTGAAACAGGGTCATTCCACATCAAATCAACGAGGTCATGTCACCCACAAACTCAGATTTCAATTAAATTTGGTATACACCCTTCCCTTATGGTTCAAAGAAACCCCCTAATTTTTTTTTTCACTCTATCTCAAACAGTTTTCATTTTACAGCACTTAGAAATGTCAATAAATCTGTGTTGTCCATCACTCTTGAGACCCTCGACCCAAGATACCCTTGCTTATATTTTATTTTTTTCTCCTTAATCAACGATCAGATCTCTTTCAAATTTTACACAAAGCTTAATGAAGTAATGACGATTTCAGAAAAAAATACATGTCCAAAAAACATAAAATTTTTGTTACAAGGAGTAAAAATACCATAAATTTCATTCTTCGCAATCATTTTCAACATCAAAAACTTTTGGTTCTATCATACCCACATATTGAAAATTCCGTTTTTCGTAGCCTAGTTTTCCAGCACAAAAATTAGCCTAGAAGTCCATTGTTAGTCTTTTTTTAGGCTTTTGTAATATTTTTTAAGTGATGATTTTTTTTTCTCAAATCCTCATTACTTCATTGAGCTTTGTGTAAAATTTCAAAGACATCTGATCATTGGTTAAGGAGAAAAAAATAAAAGCTAACCCAGGGTACCTTGGGTCGAGGGTCTCAAGAGTGACAGACAACACTGATTTGATGACATTTCAAAGTGCTGTAAAATGAAAACCATTTGAGATAAGAGTGAAAAAAAATTATAGGGTTTCTTTCAACCATAAAGGAAGGGTGTATACCAAATTTCATTGAAATCTGAGTTGGTGGGTGACAAAATCTTAGTTTTTTGCATTGATTTGATGTGGAATGACACAACACTGAGTGAATCTTCGAAAGCTACACCATTATCATAAGATATATGCAAAAATTTTCAATTATAAATCAGTGATAAATGTGGTTCCACAGACAACTGTCAATTTTTTTTTTAGGAAAATCCATAATCTAATAATACTACTACGTACAAAAAGTCCCCGGAATTTGTGAATAAAACACAAAATACGTGCTTAATCATCAACATTTATTTTGTCGCCTTCAAAATAGGCCCCATCAGATGCAACACACATATGCCAATGGTTAACCCAGTCTTCAAAACACTTTTTAAACACAGAAGACAGTATCGCCCGGAGTTCCTTCTGCGAATTTCCTTTGATTGATTCAATTGATTCAAAACGTTCCCCGAAGTGGAAATTTGTGTTACCGAAAGAGAAGATAATGACACGGAGCCATATCTGGAGAACATGGGGCTTGGGCGACGACATGTGTTGAGTTTTTGGCCAAAAACTCACGAACAAGAGTCGACGTGTGCAATGATGCATTATCGTGGTGCAAAACTAAGAATTCTTTTTCCGTAACTCTGGTCTATTCCAGCGAAAATTCTCATGCAGACGCCTCATAATGGTCACATAAAACTCTTTATTCACAGTTTATTCCGCTGGAAGGAATTCCGAGTGCACAACACCACAATAATCAAAGAAAATAATGAGCATGACCTTAATTTTTGAGCGACTTTCATGTGGATTTTTGGATTTTGGTTCATTTTTGTAGCGCCATTCCGAAGATTGTTGACCTGGTTGCATGTCATACACATACACCCATGTTTCATCACCAGTTATGATGCATTTCATGAAGGTTGAGTCATTAGAGGCTTGCGTATCATGTCTTCAGCAACATCCCTGCAATGTGCTTTTTGCAGGAAATTCAGCTCCTTCGGAACAAGCCGTGCCGCTAGGCGTTTCATGCCTAACACATCAGTCAAAATGTTGTGAACAGACATGTGTGATATGTCAAGCTCATGAGCCACCTCTCTCACACTCACACGCCAGTTTTCAAGCACCATTGTCCTGATTTTTCAGTCGTTTTCGTGATGACCAGAATGGGCCAAATCAGCAACAACTTCTCTGCCTTCTTTGAAAGCCTTGTACCATGCATATGCTTGTGTTTTCGACAGACACAAATCACCAAAGGCCTTTTGTAGAATTTTCAACGATTCAGCACACGACAGTCCGTTGGCAACACAAAATTTCAAACAAAGTCTTTGCTTGATATTTGTCTCCATTCTGCAAATCGCAGGACACTCATCAACACAACTAACGTAAACAGCTGCTGTGCACAAACTGATGGATAGATTACTCTACCCCTCTGCGTGGTCATTCAGTACAGTGCTGCCATCCTATGAACAAAATGAATTCTCTATACCTCCAATGTGGGACTTTTACCAGATAAAGTCTGGGTACTTTTTTTACTGAAGGTACATGTGGATTTGAGAAGCCTTGAACAACTCACGATCTCACCATTTAAGGTTCCTTGTTTCCTATCATGGGAATTGCTTTGTGTGTGTTTTCCTTTATCAATATCATTCATCTTAAGCATTACAACTAGGCCGCAGAAGCATGAAAGAGATGATATATATTAAAAACAGTACAGGATTTCAGGGGCTTAAGTCTCAGCTGGACATTAGGGCAGTTGTTTTTGAATTTTTCTCTCATTTTGAAAAAAGCACTATGATATTCTAAAATCTGAAAAATTACACACAAATGGTTCAGTGCACAAGTGGTGTAACTCGATTTCTCTTGGAAATGGAGCTACATAACAGTTGGGCTGAAAAGTTCGTAGGCTAACATAGAAAAAAATATTTTTTTGACAAAATTAGATTTTATTATTCAATATAGTTGCCTTTGAGGGCGATACAACGATTATAGCGGTCATACAATTTTTCGATGCCATTTTTATAGTACGATTTCTCTTTAGCCTCAAAATAGGCCTCAGTTTCGGCGATTACCTCTTCATCAGTGCTAAATTTCTTTCCAGCGAGCATTCTTTTAAGGTCTGCAAACAGGAAAAAGTCACTGGGGGCCAGATCTGGAGAATATGGTGGATGGGGAAGCAATTCGTAGTCTAATTCATATAATTTTGCCATCGTTTTCATTGATTTGTGACACGGTGCATTGTCGATTGTGAGCACGTGCGGCACCCATTTTGCACACAGCTTTCGCATGTTCAAATATTCATGCACAATATGTCCAACACGTTCCTTTCATATTTTTAAAGTCTCAGCTATCTCGATCAACTTCACTTTACGATCATTTAAAATTATTTTGTGGACTTTTTTGATGTTTTCGTCGGTAACAGCCCCTTTGGGGCGTCCACTGCGTGCATCGTCTTCAATGCTCATTTCGCCTCGTTTAAATTTAGCAAACCACTTCTCAACGGTTGATTTTCCTGGTGCAGAGTCCGAATAATGTTTATCAAGCCAAGCCTTGGCTTCAACAGTATTTTTTTCGCCAAAAAGCAATGCTTTATTAACACACGAAATTCTTTTTTTATCCATTTTTTCACAATAACAAAAGCTGCTTCACTCACAATACTATACCTCACGAACTAATTATCCGGCAGCTGTGAAATTTATACACGTATCTTTTGAAGGTTAGTACTAAGTAAAAATCACATGGATTTAATTCTAGTAACGCCATCTATGAGTCAGCCTATGAACTTTTCAGCCCAACTGTTATATAACTTAGAACTATGAAGTATCAACATTTCAGTGCTAGATGTAAGTATCTCCTAAGTTTCAAATTCTTGCTGTTGCCACTATGTTTGTGCTCCAACAGCTAAACATAGTACTAAGTTAAATGTGGCCTTTTTCTCAAATGAATGGAACAGCGAAAGCAAACCACACGAAGATTCACGTGAATGTTATAGAAGGAATTCTAAACATATGTAATTTTTCAGATTTTGGGATATCATAACAATTTTTCAAAATGAGAGGAAGGTTCAAAAACGACTGCCCTGACATCTGCTACATGTTCAGCAGAGCCTTAATTTCAACTGCTACAGCTTTGACTAACAAGGGAGGTTATCTGAGTGTCCCCCTCCGATTTCCATGAAACATGGCAGGTGTATAGAGGGGCCCAAAGGAAGAAAATGTTTTGTTTTTTCTTGTTTCGGCAATAAAACGCACATATAATTGGAAAACACACAGCACAGAACTGTAGGATTGTCGGTACCGAACGCAAGTGCTATCATGAAGGACGATGGCGGTTGGAAGTTCTGGCAGATACACAAGTGGGACACTTGAGATATGAAGTGCATATCACTGGCAAACACAGCTCTGTGCTGTGTGTGTCCCAATTATATGTGCGTGTTCTTCCCATGCCATATTTACGTGGTTTTGGGGTCAGATCCCCACTTCAATTTCTCATCTTGACATTTGAGGGTGGTTTTGCCCCCTAAAACCATTTTTTGCTGAAACACAAAAACACATATTCCTTCCTTTGGGTCCCTCTATACACCTGCCAAGTTTCATGGAAATCGGAGGGGGACACAGGGGTCAGATCCCCACTTCAATTTGTTCTCATCTTGACATTTGAGGGGGGAATGCCCCCTAAAACTGTTTTTTTAGCCGAAACAAAAAAAAAGTATTTCTTCCTTTGGGCCATGGGCGTCCAGAAGGGGGTGGGGGGCATGCCCTTCCTGGAAAATGAATGTGTACCTAAAAATTATATAATTCACACATAATTTCATTTCAATCACAGTAATTTATGTTAATTATTATAAATTCGTTGAAGAAACGATAATTTCAGACTGAAACAGTGTTTTTTGAGGGGTATCACTATTTTGGAGGAAACTATGTGTCCTTTGCCCCCCCTGGAAAAAAATTACCTTGCTTGCCCCTCCCTGGAAAAATCCTGCAGACGTCCATGCTTTTGGCCCCTCTATACACCTGCCAAGTTTCATGGAAATCAGAGAGGGACACTTAAATAACCTCCCTTGTAAGTATTGTTTATCCATAAGTTGGAAGAAAGTTAACATCAGGAAGAATTTCTACTCTTTGAAGGAAATCAATTGCTCTAATCAACAACGAAATGGCACCTAAGCATAAAATTGCACAAGAATTCAACTAAATGTAGCACAATAATGACAACAATAAATCATACCTTATTCAATGGTATGTCGATTATTCTATTCCTCCCAAATGGTCCATATGTGACAAATGCCACTTTCTCGCCTCCTTGACGAAGGATCAAGAAACGAACAGTCTTCAAGGAATAAAGCCATGCCGCTGCCAAAACAAGATAGCCTGGTGGAAAGAGAGTGATAGAATATCTAAGCTCATCTGTAAAGTTTGCAATGAAGCACTGTGAAAAACATTTTTAAGTACAGCGTGTGGCATAAAAATGGGATTTTTAAAATGCAACAAAACTAATACTGTTTTATTAGATAAAAATGCAAACACATCAACTACACCATTTCATCATTGACACTTGGTCAATCGAAATTATCCATGGCACATTCCAGCACGTGAATTGGGATGTTTCTGCTTCAGTGGATTTTCCATAGTTTCTTCAGGCACATCCAGATTGCACAGGCCGATGGAATAAAATCATGTCTCCCGAGATTATAATAATGTCGATATTCTCATCTTGCAGCAGAGAATGTCCTCACAGTTACAGCACATTGAGCTATGCTTCAGCGATCCATGTCTGTAAATGGTGTATATTGGTCATACAAATGACAATAAGTGTTGCCAACACCATTACAGAAACTTTCCCAACGAAAACAAATAATCCCATTTTTACGTCACACCCTGTACTTTAGATGAAAAGGTTGAACATGCATTCTCTTAATTCACAAAACATCCATACCGGGGATGGGAGAGATTAATTATGTAAAACATCTATTGATATCTGCCGATATAGGCACAAAACTTTGACATTGTGTTCTTATTTTTATATTTGGTATGGTCAATAAGTAACCGGATTAATGCCGTGAAAAAGCGAAATAAAATGACTGAGCGATGAAACTTATGGGATATGTAGGCCAGGCTGGGGTACGCCTATGCCACATGTCTGCGAGATGAGTTCCAGACCACATCACCAGGTGGCATCAGGGAAGGGAGGTTGTGTATGTGCAATTTGCAGACAAGTCGACTTTGTTCACAAGGTCATGTTCGTGTTTTTCTTTGATCATCATGGTCCACTTCTCAGTTGCTTCCTCCGGCAGGGTGAGAAAATGAACGCTTCTCTGTATTCTGACATCTTGCGAAACGAGGTGAGACCTGCAATCAAGCGCAAGCAGCACGCCTTCTTGTCACGAGGTGTCATCCTACTGCAAGACAATGCACGTCCCCACGTTGCTGGACACACTATGGACATGATCGCACAAATGGGTTGCGAATGCTTACATCATCCCCGCTACAGCCCTGATCTATCCCCGTGTGACTTTCATGTGTTTAGCCCACTGAATGACTGACTGGTGCCTTGGAGTCAAATTGCACATACACACCCTCCCTTCCCTGCCAGTGCTGCCAAAATCCCTACTGCCATATGTAGGGTGATTTTGTTTCCTTCAAGACCTTAGAAAATGTGAATACCTCGTTGAAAATGTACAAATATGAAACGTGTTAAAAAGAACCTCATGCTTTGAGAAAGGAAGTCAGTTCACAGTGAGTAAAAATGTGTGGCCATAATAGTGAGTAACAATGTAGTAGCTGCGTGATAATGGCCTGCACAGGTTTATTTTTAATTTTTGGTTAGTGTGTGAAGTTAATGCAAAGGAATGTGGTACACAGTACTGGAGCATGTCATCATTGCAAATATACAGCATCAAGTTAGACTCTTCCTGGACAGCAGAGGTGGACATTTTCAGTGCCATCTGTACGAAGTAATATGGATGCATGCATCAAGCTATGTATGCTCTAAATACAAAAATATCATTTGAGGTATTTGCATTTTCCAGGGTCTTGTAGTGATCGAACGAATCACCCTGTATAACTAGGGTTCAGATTTCCTCTTTCGATGAGAATATTCTGGAAATTTATATTCATCTCATTGAAAAATATCTGGCCACACCAGTCTATTGAAATGAACACAAAACAGTTATCATTCATGTTTATCAATTTATCACAATGATGAACTTTCCACATTATAATTTCATCATTTCAAAATAAAAAAATATGTTGAGAAATGAAATGTTTGAATTATGTTTTGCACTATCAGAGACCACAAGAATGAAGCAAGTGATGGAATACCACGAAAAATAATGTTTCACGTTTTAATATGCTTACATGTTTTTACATATTCCAGTGAATTTTTCTACATATTTTGTATTTTTGGTTATACAAAATCTTGGCCTTAGTTATGACACCTTTCTATTGAACACGGATTACCTTCGTAGCATAGCGGTTAGCACAGTATGCTATGATGCCAGGGGTTCTGGATTCGAACTCTGGCCTGAGCATAGGTATTCTTTGTGAGTCCCCATCCAAGGATAGACAAAACTGAAGATAATTCAGCTGCCAGCCTCTTTATCTCAGGAGCCAGCTTTTTTTTTTTCTTTAGTTCCAGAACCTAACTTGATTGAAGTTAAGGATGCTATTAAAAGGCTAAAGAATAACAAAGCACCTGGCATTGATTTAATACCAGCTGAGTTAATTAAATATGGTGGAAATTCATTAATATGTCAAATTCATAAATTAATTTGTTTAATATGGAATAAAGAAGAAATCCCTCAACAGTGGAAAGAATCCATAATTGTTCCTGTGTTTAAAAAAGGTGATAAAATGAACTGCAATAATTACCGTGGAATTTCTCTACTCTCAACAACATATAAAATATTATCTAACATTCTTTTAACAAGACTAACCCCATATGCTAATGAAATTATAGGAGATTATCAATGTGGATTTAAACGTAACAGATCAACTACAGATCAAATTTTTCACATCAGACAGACACTTGAAAAAAAGTGGGAATATAATCAAAATGTCCATCAGCTATTCATTGATTTCAAAAAAGCATATGATTCGGTCAAAAGAGATAAATTATATAATATATTAGTAGAGTTTGGAATACCTAAGAAGCTTGTTAGTATGATAAAAATATGCACCAGTGAAACAGAAAGTAAAATTCGTGTGGGTATTAATATGTCTGACAAATTTACAATTCATGATGGGTTAAAACAAGGAGATGCATTATCTCCTTTGCTCTTTAATTTTGCCTTAGAATATGCTGTTAGGAAGGTAAAAGAAACTAAAGAAGGACTAAAATTAAATGGTGTGACTCAGTTGTTAGCATATGCAGATGATGTAGACTTACTGGGGGATGATGTGAATACAATTAAGAATAATGCTAAAATATTTTTCAAAACTGCTAAAGAGATAGGTTTGGAAGTTAACAAAGAGAAAACTAAATATATGCTTACAGGCCGAAACCAAGTGATAGGTAATAATCAAAATCTAATTATTGATAACAACTCGTTTGAACCAGTTTCCAAATTCAAATACTTAGGAGTAATATTAACAAATGAAAATTATATTAAAGAGGAAATAAAAAGGAGGCTTAATTCAGGAAATGCATGTTACTTCTCTCTTCATAAACTTTTGTCTTCTCGTTTAATATCTAAGAAACTAAAAGTTAAAATATACAAAACAGTCATTTTGCCTGTAGTATTATATGGATGTGAAACTTGGTCCCTTACATTGAAAGAGGAACATAAATTGAGAGTATTTGAAAATAAGATCCTTAGGAAAATATTTGGACCTAAAAGGGATGAGGAGACAGGTGAGTGGAGAAGGTTACATAATTTAGAACTACATAATTTGTATTCATGTCCAGATATTATTAGAATAATTAAATCAAGAAGACTTAGGTGGGCAGGCCATGTGGCACGAATGGGAGAGGAAAGAGGAGTTTACAGGATTCTTGTTGGGAAACCTGATGGTAAGAGACCTGTAGGAAGGCCAAGACGAAGATGGAGGGACAACGTTGAGATGGACCTAAGGGAAATTGGTAGGGATGGAAAAGAGTATATAGAACTTGCTCAAGATAGGGAAAGATGGAAGGCCTGTGTTGCTGCAGCCATGAACCTTCGGGTTTAAGAAGGCTAGGGAGTTAGTTAGTTAGTTAGTTAGTTAGTTAGTTAGTCAGTGTAAAAATTTATAATGGTAGGCAGAGCGAATTTACAATACCGGACCCCTCCACGATTTTTGTAATATTTGGCATACTCACTAATTGAGGCCTCCTAATCACGAATTTGAAGTTAAAAATTGGGGGCCACGTAGAAATTGCAAAATAAGCAAAATTGGTAAAACTTTCAAAGCCGGGAAACGGATTTCTTCAAATTTACAGGTGAAAGTACTTACGGCATTCGTTGTGATTTTACAATACCGGGAATTTCTCCATTTTGTTTGAAATTTGGCATACTCACTAAATTAGGGCTCCTAATCACGAATCTAAAGTTAAAATTTGGTGCTCACGTGTCAAACTTGCAAAATAAGAGGGTCAGTCATCGCAACCGACAATGCACAATTGCTCATTATTTATTGCAAGATTTTCCGTTTCGAATACTTAAAGAACGAAATATATATATTACTGATATTACTACGACCCTAAAATTTTTTAACTATGTTTCCTAACCTAACCTAACCTAACCACGTGCCAATGGTCCGTGGGGCTAGCGCCAATGGTCCGTGGGGCTAGCCATAATTCAGAAATTTCTATATGTGAGCGCCAAATTTTAAGTGCAGATTCGTGATTAGGAGACTCAAATTAGTAAGTATCCGAAATTTCAAACAAATTGGAGAAATTCCCTGTATTGTTAAATTATACCTGGAATTCAGTTTCTGTGGAATTTTGGAAGGTCATAGAATTTTTTTTCTCAAATTTTTCAATGTATTTGGCTGCTAATTCATGTATTTTTCTATAATAATGTCCGTCCGATGCACAAAAGCTGTTGCTTGCATTTCCATCCATGTACTTCAACTGGATGTTGCGAGCATCTGATGACGTAATCCCCGGTAAGTTTTTTCAAACACAGTTTTTTCACTATATTGCCCAGCCTAAAGCAACCTTACCATGATGGTGCTTGGGGCTATCATAAATGGTTTTTGGGGCCATTCGTGGATGGTTATACGATCCAGAATGGTTTTTGAGGCTGTGCGTGAATGGTTTTTGGGGTAGTTTTTTCACTACATTGCCCAACCTAAAGCAACCTAACCTAACTGTGATGGTGCGTGGGGCTATCGTGAATGGTTTATGGGGCTATGCGTGAATGGTTTTTGGGGCTATGCGGGAATGGTTTTCAGGGGTATGCGGGAATTTTTTGGTAACGGTTCCAATTGTTTTATGATTTCTCCTAGCACAAAGACTAATTATCGTAGAATTTTGGAAATCATTGTCACACGAAATTTGAAGCTTCCTTAAAGTTATTAACACTGTTTGGACTCGAAAATAACTTATTTACACTGTTTGGACTCGAAAAAATAAGTTATTTATGTTGAAAAAAAAACAACTTGAAAATTACCTTATGCACTTCTCATGGACAAGGTATTCTCCGTCGACAAGCGACAGTAAATATCGTAGAAGCGTGGGAATGATAGAAGTAAATTCGAACCATAGTAGAATGCATTTAGGGACTTTATTTTAATGCTAAGGGAACCAGGCCAAACCTGCCTAACCTAACCACGATAGCATATATTGAACAAAACCTTAAGTAATCCCTAAAACTCTGCAGTATGTGTTAATAGACGTACATCGAAATCGAACCATGTAAAGATAAATGGAAAAAGAAATAACGAGTTTGCACGGCACCCCCACCCCTTCCGTCAAATAAATTGATACAAGTATTCCAGAGCTAATTATATACTCACCTAAACCAAAACATAGTGCGGCTATTGTATTCTTGTACTTCGGATCTCCAAGATTAACCTTCCTCCACCATGGTAAGTTTTCATCGGGATCTTTAACAGGTACATCCCTCAAAGTTGTGAAAGTTGAGTAAGAGAGATAGGACCAGAAAATAAATTGGCAAATCCCAAATATATTTAACCACTTGAAGAAACTTGTATTCTCATATTTGAACAGAATTATGTCTTTTTGTACGTTTGTATTAACTTCAAATGGCCGTTTCTCAAATAATGCACTTCCAACTGTAAAATATCTCTTTTGGTTGTACGTTATGGGGAAACGATAGCTTGGAGTTGACACCGTTCCATTTTTCAGCCAATAGTGGACTTTTTGACTTAAATAAGCACAATTTGCTCTTTGTTCAAAAGTTGTTGTGTACACAGAATTTGGTATCCTGATTTTCCCAAACCAACATTTGGATGGCCAATATTTAAGTACCGGCGAAACTAACGCAATTGTAAACATCTTTTGTTTACATTTTACGGGAGATTTGTGAAAGGAGAGTGCTAATCTCCGCGGAGTTTAACTACACTCTGTTAGTACGTTCTCAATTACAAACTATTAAACTATTAAATAATTATAACTAAACAGCATGAAACTGCAATATTCCTTACGATCAGCAACATCGCGTGCTGTACATTTGACGTTTATCGAATTCTGAAGCGCTACTTCTTCTTCTTCTTTTTCTGACCCTATCAACTGGTAGTCGATTTTAGTCATCTTCCTGAGTTTTTTTTTTTTTTTTTTTTTTTTTATGTATTTAGTTCGCTAGTCACTTATATTTCACAAGAATGAAAAAAAAACATCTATTGATATTTATTTATACTGTTTGTTAGATCGTCAAATTACATCTTCTTGCATATCCATAAAGAAGCCATATGGTGGGAGGAGTAGGGTCCGTGAGCAGGGCAGTAAGAGATGTAGGGAATGGAATTCTATTTCGACGTAAACCACTATATAATTTATCTCGTTCTCTGTCGAAATTGGGACATTGTAAAAAGAGATGTGTAGCATCTTGATTATCTTCTCCACATGCGCAGGCTTGTTTTGTTGTAATATGTAGTCGTGATAAATGATCATTAGTGCGAACATGACCTGTACGTAGACGTATTATAAAAGTAATAACTGATCTTGGAAAATTATATGGGTAGTACCAAGGTTTGTTTCGTGAATGTTCTGCAAACCATTTATATGTGTTGCCCGTGGATTGAAATTGTTCTATACACCACTGTTTCCATTTTTCTTGAAGTTTATATTTAACTCTTGGAAGAAGGTCCGTGTATGGAAGTCTCGCAAGTGAGGTAGTTTCCGATGATCGAGCGGCTTTGGCATATGTGTCCACACGTTCATTTCCCGTGTTTACTTGGTGAGCCTTTACGTAACTAAACTGGACGTTGATATTTCTTCCATTAGCATACTGAGTTTGTTGGATTATAAGTATGATGAATAAAGGATGTTTACAAATCTGAGGATATGAGGAACTCAGCGCCATTAATACGCTTAAAGCATCTGTTATGATGAGAATTTTTGTGTAATTATTATGGATAGCAGCTCAATTCACGTGCTCTTAGAGTTTCCTCTGGGGCCCCGGCCTGAGTTGTGTCTGTGTGGTACAGCGCTGTAGTTGTGGTGAACCATAATGCACAGTAAAAAATTCTGTAAAAGGTCTTATGTAATGGGAATTGTATTGAACAGTCTGTCGGATGACACAAGTACTAGGAATAGCATTAAGCACTGATACGCCAATTTTTACTCAGTAGGAAGGAAAATACATGAGGTTGTTGTTGGCGCATCGTGTGAATTTTAGGTAATTACTGTGAATTGTTCATATATATATTGAAATTGCATAGATTTTACTACAGCAGCACATAATCGTCTTTTTCAAACGTTGCATCGTCAATGGGAAAAGAAAATAATACCCCCTAGTACTTACCTACCATAATTATGCGGTCTTTTTATTAAAAATTTGGTAATTAGGCGATATAGCCCGAACACCTCTCGCTTGTTTATTTCGTTAATTTTAGCATTGGTACTTACCTATTCTGCATTGCGGAAGATTCTTTAAGGTGAAGTTATGTCTTTTTTCCATAAAATAGTGTCAACTTTTCATATTACGAGTCATTATTTGTCGTCCTTGTTCCGCTTGGATAACAGAGAATATGGCGTGCACTCGTCATGGATCATCGCGCGTCGTGCTTGTGTTTTGTCGATTTGGACAACCTAACCTAACCTTGCCGGAAATGGTCTGTGGGGCTATCGTGAATGGTTTGTGATGACATAATAAACACGAAAGTAGGTATTTTTCAGTGAAGAAGGTTGAAACACTGCATACCCACTCCAAATCGACAAAACACAAGCACGACGCGCGATGATCCATGACGAGTGCACGCCATATTCTCTGTTATCCAAGCGGAACAAGGACAACAAATAATGACTCGTAATATGAAAAGTGTTTTCTGTGGCAGTACTGACCACTTGGAAGAATTCTATTTTTTTAATGAAGTGCAAGTCATCAACATTGACCAGGATAGACTCAGTTTGCCTTCTCAATTCTTTTGTATGTTGGTTACGGTAACAATTCGTTATATCGGAGACACATTTAAATCAGATATTTTGTGTTTCGCATGGTTCGTACTTACCGATTGTGTATTGCGGAACATAGTTCCAGGTGCTATTATGCTTTTTACACGAAAACAAACACAATTCAACCTTCTTCACTGAAAAATACCTACTATCGTGTTCATCACCGGTGGAAATTATACATTATGCACGGGTAGCAGATGGATAGCCCCACGAACCATTGACTGATAGCCCCATGAACCATTCACGGATAGCTCCACAAACCATTATGCACGAAAGCTGTCGGATAGCCCCTTGAACCATTTCCATAAGGTTAGGTTAGGTTTGGTTGGGTTAGTAGCAAGCATAAAAAAAAAAAAAAGGAGTTTGAAACACTGACAGTGGGTTACACCATCGAACGTGCAGAGCATGCAGTTCACGTACGGAAAGCATGGCAATTGTCCGTCAGTGGGACATTTCTCTTGAAAAATATATGATTTGCCGGTCAAATAGATTCCACGATGAAAGAAAATACCTCCACGAATGTTGGAAAGCTTGGAGAAACTCATTTCCTTAAGTAGTTTTTTTTGTGTAAAAATGAAGAAATGTGTCTCCGATATAACAAACTGTTACCGTTGCTTTCTAAGCATACTGGAAGATATTGTAAATTTTTATATCTACTTTCTTTTCCAAACTAGAAACTTGGTTTCCACACATATCCGTTTGTTTCTGTTTATATTCTTCACTCTCGCCCATTCAAATATGAATGTTTCAATAACTAAATCTTAATGCTAGTGACTAGCCATTTAAAATAAAGATTTGTGTATATATTGTTGTTTGTTTTCCACCTTCAATTTAAAAAAATATAATTTTTTATTATTTTTTTCCAGAGGATGCAGTCATTTAATGTTGTTGCAGCCAGAATCCTAAAGAGTGAATTGGTTCAGAAATGCAGACACGCAGGACGTTTAATGTTCAACAAGTATCTTCTTCTTACAAATGTCAGTATATCAATTGCACTGTCTGGAGTTGGGGACGTGATTCAACAACACTACGAAATACTTCAAGGGGACAAAGTCCAGTGGGATAAAGTTCGGACTTTCCGCATGTCAATGTCAGGCATGACAGTTGGAATTTTGTGCCATCACTGGTACTGTTATCTTGACCGTGCAATCCCAGGCAGAAATTTGAGGTGTGTCCTGAAAAAAGTATTTGTGGACCAAGTGTTCTTTTCACCAGTTTCAATTGGACTGTTTTTCCTTACTGTGGGGTTACTCGAGAAGTCAAGCTCTAAGACAATTCTTGAAGAGATGGTGCAAAAGGGCTGGAGACTATACTTGGCAGAGTGGATAGTGTGGCCTCCTGCGCAAGTTGTGAATTTCTACCTGCTACCTACCAGATTTCGAGTATTGTATGATAACACTATTTCTTTAGGCTATGATGTTTATACTTCATATGTTAAACATGAAGTGCCAGTGCAAGAAAGCATATCAAGTCTTGAAACATTAGAGGATTCATCGTTGTCACTTAGTGTAGACTTGTGGACTTAATTTGTGAGAAAATTAAACTTTGGTATTGGAATTTTTGAAAGAGGATATAGTTCTCGTTATACCAAGCACTAGTGTATTTAGTTGTCCTCTGTGGAAACATAATATTCCTGCATTGCAGCAACCAAACAGTTGGTTCTATTTCGTTAAACTCATGTATATTTAATGCAGATTAAGTGTGTACGTATCATGGATCACAAATAGTTGGTGTTACAGTAAAACAATACTTTTTGTGATTAGAACACTAATACCAGCATATCAAAAGAGAGTGAAATGTTTTAATTTCTTTGCTCACAGTAATTCAGGCATAATGATTTCAAAAAGATTTGCAAGGATTTAGGGGTAGTGCAAAAGTGATTCTGCTTAAAATAGTAATATAATTGTATTGGAATTTGATCTTAGAATTTTAAGTAGGTATTTTGAGCATTTAGTGGAAGTGCTGACAATGAAGAGAGAGTTTAAATGGTAGTATATGTACGAGGATATAGATAAAATTTAATTTGAAACATCTGTGTTGAAAGGGTTTAGTCATTTTTAGTATCAATATTAAATAGAAGAAAAAATTGCCATTAATTGTTCACAATATTGATATATCAAGGAATTACAAATCTACATTCCTCTTCCCTCACCATCATAGTTCTCACATAACTTTGAACAAAATAATTGTCAACCATATAAGCAAAACAAAAAATAATTGGAACACAACATTCTCAATATCTATCGATCTGAGTTATTTTATCAGAAAATCAATAAAACCTAACCTTGTATATATTAACATATACACATCAAAATCTATTTGAATGAAAATTATAGATTTTACTATGTATGTTCCTTATAAATTTTAGTGATACCGTTGCACAATTATGTTTTAAAGAATTTCTATACTTTTATTGAAAATCAGTTCATTTAGCAAGTTGAGAGCTATGATAAATGTTTACAATGTAGATTGTTACATATCCTCCCCCATACAGTGAAGAGCATTTTAGTTGTGAAATTGCACATTGATCAACCTAACTTTATCTACAAAGGTAGCATTAGTGATTTTAAATTAGATGTCATTTGTTTAAACGTCACAGCCACCTTTATTGTATTTATGAATGTATTTGTGTGGTGATTAGCGACCTTTTTGCACTACTAACGTCAAAGTTAAAAATAGAAATTGTGTAAATAGTTCGGTTTGAAATAACACACACTGTAAATTTTGTTGCTTCTGTGTATGTTCAAGTTTTTCATTATCAAAGTAAGGTATAAGCCATGACATAATTTGTCAGAAGTTATGGAAGTTTTCAGAATCTGTGTTTGTTAAAAGATATTTAAAAAGCGAACAATTGTATAAGTATTAATGTGAAGGAAGAAACACATCAGATGTAACTGTGATAAAAACAAAATCAATTATAGTTTTTTCAACTGTAGCGTACAGGGTTCTTGTGTACATAAATATATGTTTATACAATATTATAATTTACAATAAATGTTTTATGTGCGTTATATCAATGTTTAGTTGTTTTTTTTTCTTGTTTTTTTTTGTAATTTTCACATCAAAATATCAGGTATTTTAAACATTTTAGAATAGAAAAGTTCTGAGGGCCAAGGTCCAATAATTGCCTGTTTGTTGGGTGACATATCGCATTCCATTGTAGCTCTTAAGCAACCTAATAGACCAGATTCACTTGATGCTCCTTCTCAGATAGCTCCAAAGTCTTCCTCATGATGCTGCTTCAACAAAATTTGGAGCATATTGTATCAAAGGAAAAATGTTTTGGTCATTAGGTTATGCAAGAACATTGGGCAATTAGTAAAGATGGGACAAATTTATACTCTATTTGTTTGATTGATGTGGTGTTTTAAGTCCACTTTATGCACAGTAAGGCTAATTGGGGCTGGACCTACAGTTGAAAGTGGAATCCGAACCACTATGTGCCTCCACTGGGTATCGAACCCGGAACCCCTTGATTACGAGGCTACCACTTCACCATCGATTGATAACTATATTCGTGTATCAGTAAAATTGCTGATCCAATATCTATTAATAGCCTGTACTTTAATGCAAGATTACATAATTTGTTATTCTGTTTATGCAGTTCATATGCCATTGTTTTGCGAATTAAATGAATGTGGAGTTCTTTTTCAAAGCAACTCTGGTTTGTTACATGTTCATGTTTGGGGAATAAAAGACGCAGTTGATAATAATTAGACGTAAGCGAGTTACTAACTTTTTCCGTTAAACTTACTTGCAGAGGTTCTATATTAATTTTAAGGCCCTCTGCTACCATCCACTTCCACTATTCTAAAATATTTTTTGGACCTAAAAGAGATGCGTGAGTGGAGAAGGTTACATAATTTAGAACTAAATAATATGTATTCATATTCAGATATTATTAGAATAATTAAATCAAGACGAACTAGGTGGGCAGGTCATGTAGCACGAATGGGAGAGGAAAAAGAGGAGTTTACAGAATTGATTGGAGTTCACTTTATGCACAGTAAAGGCTAACCAGGACTGGACCTAGAGTTTAAAGTGGGATCCAAACCACTATGTGCCTCCACTGTAGACTTTATGGATTCTTGTCGGGAAACCTGATGGTAAGAGACTTGTAGGAAGGCCAAAATGGAGAGATAACATTGAGATGGACCTAAAGGAAATCGGTAAGGATGGAAAAGATTGGATTGATCTTGCCCAGGATAGGTACGAGGGTCACTATTTATATTTTGAGCCTTGGCAACACTGATTGAAGTTAGGTGCGATTTGACGTTTGCACGGAATTGTCTGGCATTATTGACCATAACGTACTTCAATTGTTTTGTCAATAGCTTCATTTGTGTTGTTTATGTTGCCTTGGAGATTGCGCGAGAACAATAAAATGGAATTAATTCGTGAACATTTTCGTGCGATGATTTTTTACGATTTTCAACGTGGATTATCAAGACAAGAGTGCATCGATCAACTTACTTCCACATTTGGCGATGAAGCCCCAGCCTTTGTCACTGTGAAACGCTGGTATAACGAATTTAATCGTGGCCGCCATTCGCTCACAGACGAGATTCGCGAAGGTCATCCAAAATCAGTTGTTGTTCAAGAAAACATTGATGCTGTGCAAAACCTAATATTGCAAGATCGTCATGTGACATACTGTGAGATTGAGGCAACCATAGCATGGCCGTAGGTAGGAAAAAATTTCGGGGGGGTTCATTCATAATTGTTCCCATGGAGGTCGCCAAAAATTTGAATAATAGAAATAATAACAATAATTGTACAATAATAATTAGAAATTTCATAATAATAAAACAATTTTATTCCATAATAATAACTAATAATAATAATTATTATATTATTGTTATATCCTTGAGGGGGCTTACTCAATCCAGGAGATGAGTGAATATCAAGCACAAGTTTATTTTTTAATTTTTTTTACGTTTCATACAGTGTGTACTGAAATGCACAATTATTATACTTCGTCATTAAACTTGAGATACCTTCAAGAGAAAAGCTTTAAAAGTTAGATGGAAATTTTAGTCACAAAGCTTTTGTTGTTTGACTTTAAATTAAATTTTTGGAATTTTGAAAAGTGTGGAACCAGTTATTCTTTTTAAAAACTTAGCCTGGTGCATGGATTGTAACCTCAATCGCGAATGTAATGCGCTACAAAACTGGAGATCCTAGGTTTGAACTCCTATCAAGGGGGATTTTCGACATTTTCGGACAGGCAATTTAAAAGTTGGAAAGGGAATTTTGGGACAATCATAAGGGAATTTTCAGTCTATATTCCTTGTGACGCAGGAGCAACACTGGAAAGATGACAGCAGAAGTGATAATGGAGGGGTCGCGGGTGGGTTACGATTCTGAGAATAAATCCTGTTTCACTCAAGTTCCAGAATTCCAAATGTATGAAAATTCTAGCTCGATCGTTTCAACATTGTCTCCATGTATTTTTGTGATGCTTCGAAAAAAAAATTGAAAATTTGTTACAGATTTTGGTTTCTGAACTTCCATTAATCCAACATGTCAGAAGTTTCGGGGGGGGGGGGGTTGAATCCTAGAAACCCCCCTCTAATTACGGCCATGAACCATAGGCATTAGTTCCACCAGCATATATAAAATATTACATGATCATTTAGCTGTGAGAAAGGTATGTTCTCGTTGGATCCCATACAATTTGACAATAACTCAAAAAGACGCTCGCGTCAATTGGTGCAAACAAATGCTCAATAAATACAATCGTGGTGCTTCAAAAGACGTATATAAGATTGTAACAGGCGACGAATCATGGATATACGCATATGAGCCGGAACGTAAACAGCAGTCAACTGTATGGGTGTTTCAAGATGAATCCAATCCAACAAATGTTGTTCGCGCTCGAAGCACATCGAAACAAATGGTTGCCTGTTTTTTCGGGAAAACATGTCATGTGGCAACTGTGCCTTTAGAGGAACGTAGAACGGTCAACTCTGAATGGTACACAACAATTTGTTTGCCAGAGGTCTTCGGTCAAATACGGAAAACAAACAAACGCCATCGGATCATTCTTCATCAAGACAATGCCAGCTGTCACACATCTCGTCTAACGACCGACTTTATGAACAGTCAAAAAATCGAATTGATGGGTCATCCACCGTACAGTCCTGATTTGGCACCCAATGACTTCTTCTTGTTCCCGAATGTCAAGAATAAATTGCGTGGACAACGATTTTAGTCGGCGGAAGATGCCGTTGATGCGTTCAAATCCCATATTATGGAGGTGTCTCAAGAAGATTGGAAAAACTGCTTTGACAAATGGTTCGAACGAATGCAAAAGTGTATTGACCATAAAGGAGAATACTTCGAAAAACAATAAAGCAGTTTTCAATGCCAAATTCCTGTTTTTTCATTGTTAAGCTCAAAATATAAATAGTGACCCTCGTACAGATGGAAGGCTTGTGTTGCTGTAGTGTAGCCATAAACCTTCAGGTTTAAGAATGCTGGTAGCTTTTTGTCTGTGTGTGTAAATCCTGTACCAATGCCCGAAGGAAATTGAAATATAAAAGTAGTACCTTTCTTTTTATAAGTAGTGTGCGACACTAAATTTTCAATGTTTTTGACTGCCTCTCCTCTTTTCGACACTTTTGCCCTGGAACTATGCTAAACCTTATCTAGAAAGGGAAATATACTGTCTTTATAACCTTCCCGGTTTTTGAACACAATTGCCGCCACTGATTCTCAGTGTTCCGAGAAAAGCATTAGGTGGGCTGAACTCTTGAGATTTGTTTTATAGGTTATGAAATGTTTTATATGGACAGAAAAGGCATTTCTTTGACATTTAAAAACAGTTTGAAGCCATTTTTGAGAGGAATACATGAATTTTATAGTGACAGTTTTTGTCTATTTTAGTTGTAAGTGCCTAATTCTACAAAATGTCAATGTTTATCCATTTCACTGCTTATTTTGAGTTTTTAGTGCCTATTGGTCCTCATCTTTGTTATAAGCCCTTTCTTCCCTTACTAAGCGTGTAGTGTAAATAATATAGAACACTTGAAAAGCATCATATTGGAGATGTAACAAATTTTTACAAAATATATTGGTAACACTCATTCAATGATTAATCTAATTTTTTTTAATGTACAATGATGGAACATTTTGTTTTCTCAAGCACGGGTATTTTATTTCTAAAATAAAATATAATGACAGGCAAATTATTGGGTGGGCTCGAGTCCCACGGGCCCCATATACGTTGGTGCCACGGAACGCAGGTCATACACATTTATTTCCAACATCACTCCTTTTTTTGCCACACAATAACCATACATGTGGCCCATGTCTAGAGAGGTACAGGAAAACAGGTAGCACTTCCAGACAAAATCAGGAATGGATGTGGTAAACACAGTTTTAATATTATGTACGCAAAATTTCATGTTTCCGCGTTATTTATTTGATAAGTTTTTTTCCACTGCCCGGGAACAAAGAAGTGAAGGACTACCATCTCTGTCCCAGATGCTGTATGCTCAGTGAATGAAGGCAGTGAGCCTTCGAAAGTAATAAAAAAAAACTATTAAATTCGCAACACGGAAACATGAAATTTTGTGTACACAACATATAGGTCGATTTAACAGTAATGACAGTTTGATAGTCTACCATTAGCAAGTTCTATTTACCTGTTGACTCTTCACAGCAGAAAATTTCTTGAATGTTTGCGTAACCACTGAAGATATGAAAAAAAAAAGTTTTATACTTACAAGTGATTCAACTTCCTGTCCATTATTTCAGACCCAGTGCAGATCCTTCTTCAGGAATTAAAACATTAAAAGATGGTTAAAAACAGTTAAAGGGGGAAAAAGTAAACTATGATGGGGGAACAACTTAAAATCGGCCAACTATATGGTGCACTGGCACAGCTGCCTCCTCCTTCCCCCCCCCCCCTACCTTCTCTGTCATCTGCAGGTGTTGTTGCCACATATTCCGGTACAAGCGAGCAAACATGGTAACAGACCATGCTGCGAGTGGTCATTTGGGCATGCAGGCACAGAACATTCACGTCGATGACAACATGACAACAAAGGACAGATTCCCCACACGAAGGAAACGACGACCCCTGGTAGGCAGAGGACAAAGCACTTGCTCTCCAAGTCTTCTGCCAATGAATGAAAATACACAAGTGAAGTCTGCTAGTACAGTGCGTCCATTTCGATCTGCAGCCGAGAGATCGGGAGAAACGTGGCGGGCGGCGCTGACGGAGATGCCGACATTTGAGGCCTGTAATGCCCGCTTATTTTTGTGGACATCTTGCAAAACGAGCACTAACCTGTGTTATAACACGCAAAAGTTCTGTAATTCTTCCAAGTTCCACCCTTATATACACAAATAAATACGCTTTAGAAATTATATTAAGAGCCACAGATGGCAATTCTGTAAAACATTTTAATCATAGTTTTGACCAGTAACGTCCTGCTTAAGTTTATATCCTTGAAAGAGTTTTGTGTCGATGGGGATCGTTTGGAGGTTTCGAATGTGCAACACTGTATCAAGATTACGCTGCAGATGAACAGTTAAAAGCTAATGGTGTTCGTGAGCTTCCTTGCAATCCGAAATCTCCTAGCTCAAGTTTTTTGTTCCTTCGCGACTACAGAGCTGTGAATATAGTGGCAGGCAGATGTAAACCAAGAGCGTGTTAATTTCGTACTGTGCGTAAGAGTGTTATTCTTGGTTACTTGCCGTTACTTGTTTGTGTTATTGCAGTGTGTATGTGTGTTGTGTCAGTCAGACGATTGGAATGCCAGCCGCAAGGTTCACGTTAGAACAAAGAATTTTTATGTATGACACGTGAAAACAGACTCGTGTCGAGACGTGTGTAGGCAATTTGTACAGAAATTCCCAGGCGTTTCACCTCCACATAGAGATACGGTTAGATGTCTTGTCCTTAAATTACGAGAAACTGGATCGTTAAATTTTAAAACACCTAAGCAAAAACGACAGATTCTAACCGAAGCAAAACTCGATGAAATTGGTGCAGCGTTAGAACGTTCTCCAAACAAACCTCTACGCCGTGTTTCACAGGAGATGGGCGTGTCAAAATCATCAGCACATACAGCCACTAAGCTACTAAAATTAAAACCGTACAGAGTTTCTATAGTGCAAGAATTACGGCCCCCTGACAACGTAAGTAGAGTAAATTTCTTTAATTGGGTTTTGCAGAATATTGTAGATGGTATTCTTGATCCACAGTTAATAATTTTTTCGGATGAGGCATGGTTTCACTTGCGTGGTCATGTTTGTTCACAGAACAATAGATACTGGAGCACTGAAAATCCCCAAATAATACACGAAGTTCCGTTACACGATGCAAAAATTGGTGTGTGGTGTGCTGTAAGTGCCAAAAGAATAATAGGGCCTATATTTTTTGAAGACACAAATTCAGAGAGGTACCGCACACAAATACTCGCGCCATTTTTTCAGTTATTATCAGATAATGAGAGACAATATGGGTATTTTCAACAAGATTCGGCCACAGCCCATACCGCCGCTGATTCTTTGGACGCTATAAGGGAGGTGTTTGATGACAGAATAATTTCAAGAGGTTTATGGCCTTCACGTTCACCAGATCTTACCGTATGTGACTATTATTTGTGGGGAACCTTGAAAAATAGAGTCTACCGAAATAACCCCCATAGCATCGACGAACTAAAAGACAATATAAGGGCAGAACTAGGAAGAATTACGGAAGAAGAACTTTTGCGTGTGAATCAAAATTTCATCAAACGATGCCAGGAATGTGTGAATGTAGGTGGACATCACTTTGAACAACTCTTATAACACAGGTTAGTGCTAGTTTTGCAATATTTATATAAATGTCTGCATATGTCCATAAAAATTGCGGGCATTACAGGCCGCAAATGTCGGCACCTCTGTCAGTGCTGCCCGCCACGTTTCTCCCGATCTCTCAGCTGCAGATCGAAATGGACGCACGGTAGAAGGAAATTTACGGTTTGTAGGGCTCAAAAAATCCAGGTCGCCATTTCAGCTTGGCAACTGTGATCTCTTGCTGTAATATTGCCATTTTTGAGTTTCAATGTACGAAACTTTGAAGATTTTAATTTAAAATTGCAATACAGGGTAAGATAGCAAGTGATTTTTTTTATCAACGTTGTGAACATTCCATAGAATCAGTAACAATTCTTACTCTTCGTCCCCAACCCCCACTTTCCGCTTTCTCACATGATTTAGCGATGTTTTGAATACGCTGATTCTCAGCTTCTTATAGATGGATTGATTTGCTTTATTTCACTTCGCTTTTTGTGCCACTTTTGGCTAATTTGCAAAGATGGTAATGAATGATATGATGATGAAATTGGAACAAACACTCAGAAACATCGAAGCCCAGTCCAGGATTTGAAAGTGGGACCCGTAGCATCGTAGTGCGATGTGCTAACCACTCCGCCACAGGGCTGGCTCAGCTTCTTATTTATTTATTTATTTATTTATTTATTTAATTGAAACACAACAGGCGCATGCCCAATTACAGTGTTCAATATGGGATGACACCATTACATAAACAAGAACATAACTAAGAAAAAAAAAAAAAAAAAGAAAAAAAAAGAAAAAAAAAAAAAAATCCACAATTGCTAGTAGGTGGTTTCCTGGTGCCTGATTTTCAGAGCTGGCACCTTACTCTGAAGATGATTTTTCAAGCACTGCCTATATGTGTAATTATTTCTTAACCATGCAATAAATCTTGAAGCTTTCCTGGTGACAAATGACAAACAGATTCTCTCGGGCAAAATACCATGTGACTTCTGGAAAGGTTTCAACGTTTTTCAGAACTCACCTGGTCGATAGCCTGAGAGAATCTGTTGAATATTTTTAACCATCTTTGAGAGTGTTAATTCCTGGGACTGAAGAAGTTTCCCGAAACAGGTGAATAACTTTGGACAAGAAGTTGTTTTTAAATTTTACGTATCTGCTTATTAATTCTTATGCAGACACAATTAAACCTAAAAAACACTTTACAACTATACTGAGTGGCCTTGAGATTTACACTATTTAGTGTATATATACACACTATCAAGTATTGTCTTTCTAGTAGAAACTGAATATAATTTTTAATATAAAAGAAAAACTTACAAAAAACTTATTTTATTGTACATCAAATACTGAAGTTGCAATCACAAATTTACAATAATTTCACAGCTTCACTATATTTTCAGCATGATATAACAATAAACTGCACCACACATACCATAAACAATTTTCATTATTTGATTCCTGGAATGCCATCCCCAGTGAAATTTCTTGAAGTGCACAAAATTTGCCTGAGAAATTTTTATATCTTCGATCACAGCTACCCTTCTCACACACAATTATCCTTATATACAAGAACATTGCAATTATTGATCAATGCACATTGTTGTAGTGATAATTAACTTAACTGCATATATTACTACACATTCATACAATAGAGTGAAAATTATTTGGGACATTTTATAATTATGCAAAGTTGTACTCAGATTTGCTTCCATACTGTTAGATATGACTATTGTAGTGTTTATACTACGTAGGTTATTTTAAACTTGCAAGTCGAAGAATGTCACTGAAAACAATGTAATTGGATATATTAAGATATATTGCTTATACATAAGTGCTGAATAATTTTTATCTTGTATTGATAATGAGAAATGAAAAAAAAGTTGTTACTTATATCTTTTGTCTATCTATTATCTAATTTCTGATCTATAAACATACGTGTATGTGTAGGAAACCATTTCATAGCTTCCTGTTGGAAATTAGTCTAGTAATCTATGTTCAGCAACTTATGCAAAATCTATCAACTCAAAAAGCTTTTCGAACATAATTTTCTTGAACACAGCATCCATGTATAACTAAAAAACATAACAAATTTACTTTGTACTATGATAGAAATTACTAATGTCTATTTTCAATCAATCGACTATTATATATATTCCTGATACACTGCATGTGATTATTAATTAACTTAAATACTAATGCCTTTAGTGTACAAATTTCATTCATACCACCCAAACATACAAATTGACTAGCTTTGTTAGTTGCTTGACTTAATTTCATAAGCATGCAAATAAGAAAGGAATTATGCAGCAATAGTGTAAACCACTCTTATGATTGCATTTCAGTAAGGTCTGCTTATTTTTAGACATTCAGAGAGTATCTTGTAAAAGATGAAAATCATGTATGTTGTGTAATGTAAATTTAGATGATAAGGTTCATTATTCCAGTAACTGCTGTCAAAAATTTAACTTTGATTAATTTGGGTTCTTTTACTTCGTTTTTCTGCCACTTTTGGCTAATCGTGACAATGAGGATGAGTGATGAAATTGATGAAGGACACTCACAAAGGATAATTGATTGATTTGTTGTCCACTTTATGCACAGTAAGGCTAATCCAGACTGGACCTACAGTTTAAAGTGGGATCCGAACCACTATGTCCCTCCACCGGGTATCGAACCCGGGACCACTCACCAAGAATGTCCTTGCCTCAACAACAGAATGGTTTGTTAACCTTCCTAATGTATACAACCAGGTACTGCAATAGATTTTGTCTTAGAACAAAGAAACTATGTATTTTGACACTTTTCAAGACCAGGGAATACAAATTATGCATGTATATTCGTAAAATAGTAATGAAGTAGCAGAATTTTGCACTAATTTACAGGCTATTACAGAAATATTGGACCTGTAAAATTATTGGTACTTTATCAATAAGCTGAGTCTTTGAGTATAAGGACACACCTTTAACCATTATGCTATCTGAGAAGTCGTAAGTAGATTGTGCCCACTAAGCAATAATTTCATTTCATAAGTAAGAGTTTTTTAAGTCTGCACAGATAGACCTACAGTTTACAGTGTGATCCAAACCACCATGTTCCTCTACCAGGAATCGAACCTGGGACTCCTCGATTACAAGGCAACAATGTTAACGTACCACCATCAGGAAAGCCCTCTGCCCACAAATCAATCTGTCTACTTCTGCTGAGCATCATATCTGTTGGTCTCCCTGTATTGGTCTTTTGATAATATGACAGCTTAAAGCAGCCATCTGCAAAATTCCTAGCATTTTTATCAGAAATTTTGAAGTGTGTTTCCTGCATGAAAATTATTAAACTTTTCATAGTCACCTTAAATCAATGGGGCTGTTCATTGCCAAACTTTTTCACTAGAGGCACCACCCCTGTTGCGTCCCTAAAGAATTTCGTTCGTCAGGTTGCCCTAAGCTTTACGTTGGAGAGCAATAGGATGGCTATTCAAACGTTATTTTCAACAAAGGTGCGAATTTCTCACGTAAATCGATAACAAAACTGTGTTTAGCAAACCTTTGAGATTATGTAGCAAGTCATAAGTTTCCGAAAATTACATTCTCCTGAACCTAAGAATTAATATATGAAAGCACAACGGCTGGGTAGCTCAGACGGGCTGAATATAGTATGTTTATGCACAAAGAGCACTAAATTCGAAGTAATTTTGGTCATCCCTAACTGCCATGGGTCTATAATACAAAAATTTAAATTTTTACACGCTTTTATGTTTCCTCTTGTTGCGACTTGCGAGTATGTGTAATTCAACGGCGGGAGTTGGAATCTGAGAAACTCACCATATTACAAAGAAAAAAAATGTATTAAGTGAGTAAGCGCATGATATTTAATATTATACACTATGACCTATCCGATAACTTAATATTAACATATGTTTTCTTTGTATTAAGCAGACATCCCCCCCCCCTCCATATCTTCATCCTTTTTGAACGGGTTATAACAATTTGAAAATTGTAATTCCTGTAAATAAGAAAGCCCTAGAGGTTGAGAGACATGAAACAGAATATAAAATATTTTTTGTAATAACGATTCTTCTCGATAAATGTGTTTGTATAAAATAGATAACAATATTTACTAGCCATGAGGAAAAGTATATCACGTTAAAAAAGAGTCTGTTATTAATAACAACTATAAAAATAAAAGTACAGTTGTGTGGAATCATTATGTAAGTATTACTCTTTACCAGATTCACAAGAATAAAACACTTAAATTGTGATAATTGCAAGTGACGTAAACAAGTGTTGTGCAAACTTTAAGTTTGAATTGTGATATTTCTTCTGTTGTTGACGATTGTTTTATTAAAATTCTTAGTTTAACAGCACTCATTATTTCTGATTATTTATCTATCATGTTCCGACATGATTTCTGAAGTTAAGATGAAATTGCTTAAACTTGCAATTTACATCAACATCAAATTCCCCATGTATTTAAATGGGTGAACAATTGCCCATCAAAAGCGTGGGGACACAACATAGGTGCTGCCACCTACAATAGTTTGCTTTGACCAGGCCCATTACACGTCTCCTAAACACAAGAAACATGAAGTCCAATTGGTAAAAAAAAAAGGCAAGGAATAAATTAAATTAGGAGTTTCTCCAAAAAAGAAATAAAAAAGTTTGTAATTATCAATTGCTAAGTTCCTGTAAAAACAGCAGTCTCACTTTTACATGACAAAAATTCTTAATTTTTATCAAATATCTCATTCAACACGTTAATTTCAACAGACTATAATCAAATCAGTACATTCTCAGGGAAGACAAGCTAGACACCATATCTCTTCCTTTTGTTTATGTAAGAAAAATGGAAGGGCACAGTTTACTGCCTCTGTTTCTTACAGAAGGTAAAGTTCCCTGTGCATATAGCACTGTGCCATGATGGCAAATTTTAAGGGATGTGGGGGTAGGGCTCCACATGTTCTCGATCTTGGCCATTTTGGAGGTGATCTGATCCAGTTGCATTTACACCCTACAGTTGTTCTGGCCAAAGAATGGACTTGGAAATTCTACTTTTGTCTATTCTGTCGAAAGCCAGGGAGGGTCACCTGAACCGTTGAACCAATAGGGTTTGTTCAGTTGCTGTGGCGAGGTGTTGCCAAATTTTTTGTTTTGAGTCATTTTCGAAACAGGTGGCACAATCAACAAGGCCATGCGTGGTGGTGCCTAATGATTGCTGCAGTGCAGAAAGCGAATACGTCTCCGATTCGCTGCCTCTGCCTGAAATGCGAACACAGGGGACATGTTGACAGGAAGAGGTGTCGTGTACAACTAGACAAAAATCAGGCATAGCAACATGTAGCAACCCTACTTTTCTCCCCTTGAACTCGAGGCAGAAAGTCTGGGTTTTCTTAAGTCGATTCTTTGGCTGGGCCTTATTTGAGGCTGGGTGAGACCCAGAGCTGCTCAAACCTTAGTCTCCTGTGTGGCAATCAGATGCCCTACCCATTAGACCACTTGCAGCTCTAAAATACAGAGGTTTGTAAGTAGCAAATTCTAAATTCCTCACATTCTAAATTCACAGTGATTCAGTTATGAGAGGAAGCACAGTATACTTGATACAAGAGTTGAACTGCTTTACCCATATCATCCACGATCATGGGTTCAAAACCTGATTAATCTGCAAAATTTCTGAGACAAGCTCAGTGTGTGCATAACGCAAAAAACCTGATATGTTACATATAAGCAGAACTTACTATAATAGAACCATATAAAGAACAAGCTGTCTTGCATCCCAGTCACATACTCCATTCATTATTTTACAAAATATGCTACATTTACTCTAAGTGATGTTCTTGTTCCATGATTATCATATTATATAAAATCTTTGGTATTCTCTACGCAGTGAGGAATATTTGGCCGTAGCTATCACCTTGAAAAGAACTTTCAAAACATCCCATCGTGTATTCCGATTGGAACTAAAATTACCAGGAAAAGTACAACATTTCGGAGAGCTAACTTCCAGTCTGCCGGAACAGCATACGGCAACAAAACTCCCGTCAAATGATGAATCTCATGAGCCGCGCACACAAACACAAAGGATGTCACCATTACGTTCACGACGGGATAGCTGGGAACCAACACTAGAACGCCGTGCGTGTCGGCAGCCAGCCAAATGTGATACTGGCTGATGAAGAGTTCCAGTGATATGTGACCGAACCACCCAAAGAAACTGGAATACCTAGTTCTTAGAATTCCAGAGATGTTTCGAAGAACAATGTAACTGATTATCTGAAAGAGAACAGATAATTATCAACCTGCAACCTGAGATATTCTGTGGAGTTCAATGGTTTCGGATGGGAATCCCACAGAATTGTTCACTTTTGGTGTATATCTTTACTTTCCTCAGCTCTCCCCATACCATATGGCTTCCTCAGAAGGTTAGAAAAGATTTGGGGTAACAGATTATAACAGATATTTTATTAAAATTTTTCTTATACTGGGTGGCCACAAAGCTGCCTTCTGGAGCACGTTCAAACCAACGGATTGCAGTGAGATTTGGTATAAAGGCTATGAACAGATGGGGAAGCGGATTCTGATTAAAATATAGTTCAAATTTTTACCACCAGGTTGAAATATGGCGCTGAAGTAACAACCACCAGTAATTTGAGTTTATATTGGTACAGCAGTATACAATATGCACCCTGTCAATGTGAATGACCTTTTGGAAGAATAAGGCAGTGCAACCAATGGTCAGACAAAGCATTTTCAAGGATGTTGTTCGATAGCGCCACATTTTGACACGTGGTGAAAATTTGAACTATTTTTTTCTCATCAGCATTTGTCTCCCCATGGTCTCCACAGCCTGGTTCAGCGCAATACGTTGCTTCAAACGGGCTCCGAGTAGGACAACCTTCATTGTGGCCACGCAGTATGTACATATTGCTTGCATTGTAGAATTATTTCTCTCAGTCATACATTGAGATGAACCTAAAGGAAATCGGTAAGGATATAAAGATGGATGGATCTTGCCCAGGATAGGGACAGATGGAGGCTTGTGTTGCTGCAGCAATAAACCTTCTGGTTTAAGAAGGCTACAGAGTTATTTAGTTGGCGTAGTATACAATTGTTATAAGCATGTAACAACCACAAACTTAGAAAACACTTTCATAACTGGATTACTTTGTCAGTCCATCCATCTTCACAGCAATAAATGTTCAAATGCTTATAGAAACCGTAAACTATTTTTTTGAATTTGAATTTGAATTTAAAATTTTGGCTGCATCAGCACTTATGCTATTTTACACCCGTCACATTATACAGGGTCCAGCCCCTTATCCTTACAAATAACAACTCTAACGTTGCATAACTAAAATCTTAAAATATTCTGACTTCCGTTAAAAGCTGAGGCTGTAAACGGACAGTCAGCACACACTAGGACAAAAAACAGGACAACACACACAAAATTATACTGGCCATAGTGCCAGTCGCCAGAGCATCGTTCGTCTGCAAAAAGCAGTCCAGGGTGTACTGTGTGGAAGTGAGGTTGACTTTTGGGTGCCTACGTGGAAGGTACCCCTCACCCCCCCCCCCCCCCCCCGTAAACTATTAGAGGAATAACATGATAAAAGGTAAAGAGATTACTGTCCTTAACTGTTATCATGTTTTTGCCCAAATCTTGTACATCATCTTGAGGAAGCAACATGATAAGGTTACAGCTCGAGGAATGTAGATATACCAAAAGATGATAATTACATGTGTGAAAATGTTGGGACATGGTGTATGCTTTACCTAAATTGAAAGGGAGAGGTTGTTCGAAAGGGTAACACACCAATACAAAATTAAAATCTTGTTAACAACAACATATCTTTTACAGAGATCCTTGATGTCTGAAAAATTAAAATGTTAAAATTTAATGTAATGGAAGATATCAAGAATCTCTGTAAAAGAGATGATGGTTCTGTATTGCCTGTTGATATTTGGAATCTTTAATTAAAAATGTGATAAAAATGTTCATCTAATATTACAAAATACGGCTTGTTTCACAGTCAAGTTTGCTATGTATAAATGATTCTTTTTGTTTTTAACCATTGTTATAACTGTGTCTTTAAGAAACAAATATCTGATAAAGGGAGTGTGTGTTCTCCTGAAACATCACAACAAAAATTGTGTTTTTATGCTTGTAACCACCATAGACTACAAGAGAAATAATAAAAGTATTTTCTAGATATCCAAATGTGTTCAGTTATTCTGAAAAATCAAAAGTCCCAGTTTGATTAAATGTCCCTTGTATTTCACTATATTTAAACTAATATTAACATGGCATATCAAAGAAATATCATATAATTGATATCCTCAATAATCACAACTGGCTTTTTGCTTTAAGTATTTTTGAAAGGTATATTATGTAAATACTTACAGGCACAAAAACAACATAGGAATGAATTTCATTGCATTCCAGTTTGTTCCGACAGAGGAACGAGAAAGCGGTGTAGCTTCCTATTCCAAGAAGAGACAACAATGTGGCAGACAATGAAATACCCGGGGAGAATAAATTGCTGTGATTGTTGTCATCCACCAGACTGTACCTTTGGGCCAATAGGAAGGCAAAGGCAAAGATCATTCCATATGATATGCTGAAACAATAGAAACAAAGGATAAAATATTAATAAATACAAAAATACTGAGAGAATTTACAGGTGGCAATGAGTTACCAAAATTGGTAGGCATAAAAATAAGTCTCTTGCACATGGAATATATTTGTGTCAAAAAAGCACACCCAACTTGGCATCTTGTTCTTCAAAAAATCCCAAATTGCAAACAAACAAAAAAAAAAATTCAGTCCCCTCACTCAACCTCCCTTCACCCACCCAAAGAACATGAACCACACCACATGGAGTATCACAATACAGCAGAAGGCCCAATCATTACCCGGCAACGTTAACCAACAACGGAAAGCAGAAAGCACAGGAGAGACTAAATACACCAGAGCCGCCAGATGGGAGAAAATGCAACTACCGCCACCCGGGAACAAAGAAGTGATGTTCTACTATCTCTGTTCCAGACGCCATAACCTTAGTGAATGAAGGTAGTGAGCCTTCGAAATTAATCAGAAAAAACTATCCAATCTGCAACGCGGAAACAAATTTCTACGTAGTACATCTCCTGTGTGTGCCTAATCTACGACAAAAATTTACGTATGTAATACCTAAACAGTGTTTACTGTATCCATCACGAAAAAAGTTGTACAATAGTCCTAAAATCTTTTAATATTGCCAGGAAAAAATGATACTGTGACATACCTGTAACGATCTAGCTTCCATCTGAACCACCACTCGTGGATATCATCATCTGTTGTTACAAACAACGCCTTCCACGGGCGAGTCACAAACACTTTCTCAAAAAACACCTGAAAGAGAACCAGAATCATCAAACTGACTAGACAAAGCCACAGAATAAAAATGACAAATATTAATAGCTTACCCTCTCTAGCTGAGGTTAAGTATGGTACACCTTAAATAACCAGTTGATTCAGTTTTGGATGCTGTTATCAAAATTTAATCATGATAGCAATTCCATGGAATAATTTCAACTTTTACCGTGGTTCCATTAAAAAAGTGACAGATCCAATGTTGAAGCCTTGTCATGTTGCCATAATATGAGAGCTATTTCAAAAGTTTTGCATGGTAGGTTCTTGTTTTTCTTTTTAAATGAATTTACTTTACAAAATCAGGGCTTTCACTCATCTTGGCAAAAAGAAAAAAATCTTTGACGTATCTAGGTTTAACAGGTAATTTTAAAATAAACTTTAACATTCTAAACATCAAGGTTGAAGTGTTAAACTGCGCTTGCTATTGAAGAGAATAAAGTTTATTCAATGTTGTTCGAAATAAATTAACAAAAGAGATACTATATAAAGATTTTCATGTAAAATATCTCTCATGAAGGAATTGGTTCAAGAAAATTGTGAAATATATTTTCACTCCCAAATCTTCCCGTGTGCAAAAAAATCACTTCATTTTCTGTGGCTTTTATTTAATACATAGTTTCAGTTTCTTGGCATTTCCATGTTTCTCAAGGTTTTGAGGTCAGTAAGAGCCCTGAACATGCATTTACTAAGTATTTGCAATTTTCTTTACTTTTGGGCAAGTTTTATTTTCCAGTCAGGCACCTTATTTTTGAATAGTGCTGAATTGTTCCCAGAGTGATTTCTTTAGTTTTGGGTAAAAATCACAATCTGATGGGCTGTATGGTTGGTGCAGAAGCAGTTCTCATATGTATGTTCTCCAGCGTCTGTATTACTGTACAGGCAACATGAAGCTTCACATTATCGTGGAAAATTATAATAATCTGATTCGTACTCTTGCATTCAGTTTTTTGGAACAGAGACAGGTTATCAAAAGCATACACAATGTTCCAGAATTAAGTCTGCTCCCAACTGATGCAATAATCACAGTGAATGCATTATCCACAACATTCGAAATGACCCTTGTATTAAATAATATTGAAGAGTAACAGTGACCATTTCTAAGTTTTGTACATCATTTCATCTAATTTATATTAGAAGAGAACTACAATAAATTCTTGCCAATACTGATAACATGCTGTAAAAAGTTTTAACAGTCCCCTTTGTTAAATGAAGGGCTCCGAGGTAAAACATGGAAGGTGACATTTTGGTTATTATTGAGTTTATTAAGCAGAAGTGTTATTACAAGTTATACTGTAGATAAATTGTTCGTATGTTGTGTTTACCAATTTCAGAAGCTTTCAATGAGTCCAATGCAAATTGTATGACATGGCAATTACACACGAAAATTGATGGATGGCTCTTTTTAACTTGTAACTCAATAATGAATGACCAAAATGTCACTTACCATGTTTTACTCCTCAGCCTTTCAAATATGAAGGTATGGGAAACGAGTAACAAAGATTCAAAAAGAAGAGAAGGAAATATGAAGTGAGGAGGGAAGGAAATAAGATGAAAAACTAAATATGATGATAAAATAGTAACTAAATGGCAAAATTTTGCACTAAGTTACAAGTTCTCTAAACTGATAGAATACAGATTAATCCATCCAAGACATACAAGGGCTGTTCAACAAAGACTGACTTTTTTTTTCTCCAACTATTTATTCCTCTGTTTCAATGCAGTCATCACCACTTCAATGCACTTACGACAATGTTTCTGCCAGACCTCAAAAACATGGCATAAGCCATTCTTTGTAATGTCCTTCAGAATCACCTCAGACCTCTTTAAGTTAGTTGATGGTGATTTCCATACATGACTTTTGGGTCATAGTGATGAAGTCACGACTCGTCACCGGTGATAATTGATTCGAGGGAAGTATGAACACCATCAGAAAACAGACGCAGTACCTCATGCCCATTTGAACATCCTTCTGTTCTGGAGTCAATAGCCCTGACACCCATCGGGCACAAGCCTGGGTCATATGTAGATGATCATGGAGAACTGTGAAGGCTTTAGTAAGTTGTCTTACTGTTATCCGTTGATCTTCACGGACGATCACAGCAGCTGTGTTAATGTTGACTTCTGTAACTGCACTTGCTGAAGCGCCAGATTCACCTTGCTTAACTGTTGAAATTCTGCCTTCTTTAGACTCCTTAAACTATCTAAAGACAGTAAAACGACACAGTGTACGTTCAGCATAGGCTTGCTTAAGCTTTTCGAAGTTTCCGTGGGTAGAAACATACTGCTCGTCTTGCCGCACCTTCATTTTTGTCAGGTGAAACAATTAAATAAAGGAACAGTACTACAAACCGAAGACGGTATGCTGCTGACATCTTCAGGTATTATGAACAAAAAGCCTCTCTTTTCAAATATGGTAATTAAAAAATATAACATACAAGGGAACTTAAGAAGAAAAAAGTCAATCTTAGTCTTTGTTGAACAGTCCTCGTAATTTGTCTTGAAACAATTTCAAAATTGTGCAATGTCATGTTACAGTTATAGTTAGAGGCATGCATAGTTCGTTTTTGACAAAAACACGAAATGTGAAATAACACATTCTAATGTTAATTTTTCATGTTTCTGAAAGATTTGAGGAGGTGCATTTTCCTACCCTGTTTTGTCACAAAATGATGCGAAATGAACTGCAAAATGTGAAATAAGACTCTTAAACACGAAATTTACCATTTATGTACTGACGCGACACTTTCTGAAGTCTGAAGTATCCTGTGAGTTATGCAATTCACGGAAAGTTCATTAATTCTGCTGTAAATATTTGAGAAGCAAAAATGGACCCCTTTATACAGGAATAAATTTAATATTCTGGTAATGATTTAATGTGCTATTAGAAGGGATGTGTTTATTTTGTGTAATAGTGCAGTTTCTAAATCAAATTTGGGATTATATTCAATTTTTTTAAAACCAAAATGTCATTTTATAAGGGGCTTTTTCACCGCTATAACAGCGAAATTTCATTTTATTTACCACTTTTGAACCCGAAATTGACTATGTTTTTGTACCGAAATTTTGCTTTTTTATTTACGAAAAATATGTGCCTCTAGTTATAGTGGAACCACAAGCAAAAAAACCTATAGAGCCACGACTCCTGTGCACCGTACTCCAGCATGGAGGGGAGGGGTAGAGTGGAACATGCTTCCTTATAGCCCAAGTTGAGCAGAAGAGGGGGGGGAGGTGCACAGAGACTTTTTGTCGAAGGTTCTTTTCCTTGTCGTCACTATATAACATCTTGGCAAATTTTTCAATGAAACAATATCATTGTTTAAGCAATTATTACTAAAAATAAAAGTGCAACAATACTTACAATCATACAGGGAACTTACCTCCGACATGTATAAAATAGTAATGACACTGAAGAGACCAACAAATTTAAGCACCAAGTAGAGATACTGCAGAGGATTGCTTTCACTGGAGCTGGCCGTAACTTGAGGCGGCATTGCAAGCACTAGATACACCATTAAAAACCAGAACGACACCAAAGGAACAAAATAGTAAAACTGGTATGGCCTGTTCATGCATAAACATAAAGTAACTGTCATGAAATTCATCCGAAAAAGTACCTGGAAAAGCAGAAAATCAATAAGCAACAACTTATATTGTTTTTATTGCAATGTACATGTGAAATTCAATACATCAGTTAGCTTATAAACAACCATAGAGCATAAAAATGAACTGATATCGGGCTTGAGCCACCTATCTAACTTAACACACTGTGCAGCTCATCTACTGTAACTGATATTTGCAAGACAAGCAGGGTGTGATAATATTGCTTGGTGCATGCTTCTATGCAATAGTGTTCTTGCGAAGGGCACCGAGACACAACTTATTGTATCAATGAAACTGCAGGTATGTGAATAATTAATAATTGTATCGATCTAATTTTATATATTGTGTCACTCTTTTGCCACAATTACAACAATGAGGATAAATGATAATTCGATGAAACTGATCGAAGGACACCCACAAATAAAGAAGAAGGATATCTTCTCAGGTGGGACCCAACCTTGGATTAAATAATTAATTATGTTGTAAAATTGTTAGGGGTAAATGCGAGGGTACAGCGCCTTGAATAACGTAGTGTGGAAAACGACCCAAGAAACTGGTTCCCCAGACGGATGAGAAACATAGATGGCAGTGGGATCAATGTCGGTGCTAATTTTCTTATGAAAGTAATGCGGCTTTGTTAGTTTTTGGAATATATTATGTAGATTTGTTTGTCTTGAAAGGCGGTACGTGAATTGATGGAAACAGTTATATTTGTGGAGTGATTTGCAGTCACGAAATGACATTAATTTGGAAAGAAAAGTAAAATAAAATTAATAAATAAATAGCATTCGTAAAACAAGAAGAAACATCGCAAAGTGATTCCGGACGTCAGGTGTTGGATTGTGTACTAGAGTTTTATTTTTCTATGTTATTAGAATATAAATAGTATCCTGAGAGATATTTCATACCGAGGCGACAAACCACAAGTGTTGCTTGGAAGCGAGCAGTCCGTATTCAATGCAGCCTTTCAAACTGTATGGACACAAGCTCTTACTGCACCGTTTCCTCAAGGAGATTTTACACCAAAGCGACATGCGACAAACGATACGAGGATTTCACACCAAAGCGACATGGGTCCTTCGGTCCAAGGCAACTTTCACACCGAAGCGACACACGTTGCTTGGAAACGAGCCAATCAAGAGCAACATTTCACATCGTAGCGGCATGACGGGAAGCACAGGCCAGCGTTCGGTTGGTGAAATCGTCAAGCGATAAGTGTCGCGTGCCCCTTGTCGCTTTGGTGCACAATCTCCCTAAAGCAAGACACTCATTGCATCGTGCATGCGCGAACAACAAACCACAGCAACATGTTGCAAGCTATTGAGGAAATGGCCCAGTTTGAGCAATGCACAAGTGACAAAGCGACACGTGTGACTTATCGTGTCGCCTAGATCTGTTATTGTAATGTGCGGTTTTTCGTGTCGCCTATCTGTTGTTCGCACAATTAGCAGCGAAAGCTTGCCAGTAGACTGAAGGCACCATGTCGCTTGTCACTTAGTTGGGAACTCCCCCTGTAGCGCTTCGCTTCGGTCTGAGCACCCTTCCTTTAAGGAGCTTTCCAACCGAAGTAAAAAGTAGCATGCGAATACGCCATATGAACATGTCATTTGCTGTTTGGACCCTCATGTGCAATGAATGCTATTTTACAGTCTGGAAGTGTGTGTCACTAGTGTGACAGTGTGAACATCCCGTGTCGTTTGTCCCATTGGTTTGAAAGCTTCCTTACACTCATGTCGATGGCACTAAGAAAGTTTTGTGGGGTTCCCCATGTCGTTTCATGGAATCATCATTATCATCATCGCCGCGATTAGTTTAAAGTGGAAGAAAAGAGACAGTAAATATCAAAAATACAAATGCTTCAGTGTGTATATCTTCAAAAGAAACGATGATGATGATGATAATAATAATGAACCTAATTCATACACAAAAATTTAGTTGCCAAGAGCATTCCACGCGTATTTTTTCTCCTGTATTATTAACGAAAGTATGACGATAACAGGACGTGGTCGACTGTCTAGAATGTTTGTTAATATCTTCGCGACCACTGTACCAAATATCATAGCAATTATCACATTCATAGAAATGTTTCATGTAAAAGAATCAGACGTTGCAGCGAAAACTCCATTTACTTCCATTATAAGCAGACGAATACCAAGCACCGGGTTCAACACCAGCGCCTCTAGCGGATCATTTTCGAGTGGAACCAGCCAGAGCGTGCAGAACTGTGCCGTTTTCCACACTACGTTATTCAAGGTGCTGTAGCGAGGGGAAGTCATTAAATAACAGGAATTTTATTCTAAACGCCATGGAGATTTATGCACAATGAAAAATTTACATTTTGGGACTCAAAATGGTTCCGTTAATTTAGTACACTCTCCATACTGAACCTTCATTCTGCTGTAGATTTCAGAAGGTATCACTCCCTCTGACCACAAAACGATTACAGTAACCAGGGCTCAAAAAATTCCGGTCGCCAGGTCCACATGGCGACTAAAAATTTCAGCCTGGTGACTGATCTTTTGCTGTAATATGTAAGTTCAAATTGCAGTACAGCGTAAGATAGCATTTTTTTTTTTAATCAACATTGTGAACATTCCATAGAGTCAGTAACAATTTCTTACCCTTTGTCCCCCAACACCATTTCCTGTTTTCTCAAATAATTTAGCGATGTTTTGAATACTGTGATGCTCAGCATCTTATACAGTGTTTCAAAAGTCGCACAACCCAAACTTTGGAAATGCATACCATGAAAACTGTAAGAGATATTTACACCGGGTTTTCTGGATTATAAAGCCTCATCCATTGAGTTATTTTTCAATGCTTAAAATTATCAGTTCACTCCGTACAGAAAATTATATAAATTAATAGCTGACGGAAAGCAGCATTCAAATTTTTCCAGAAATGAACTTCCGAGTAAGAAAAATATGTAAGAAGTTATCGAAGGGTCATAATTAGACATTTGATGACTGATGCCATGTCAGTCTGTCATTTGCGATAAATACTGGTCATGTGCAACATTTGATGAATTTTTGACTGGCGATTTTATGGGTTAAGTGAAAAGTGCCATTTTTGGGACATATCTCCGTATATGACAATACTAGCAGGTCGAAATATTGCCAACAGTCGCATGAAACATGTGTCTAAGAATTGGCTATACATTTACGTGAAAAATCAAGATTTTGTGCCGAAATTGGACTCTTGAGGGAATCCTATAGACTGCCCCTGGTTACACTGAATTCTCTTCGCTCACTTTCGCCTCTACTGTGCCTGTTTTTTTATTAATTGATTCAGCATGGCATATACATTGGAGCAGTGCGTGTGCATTGCTGAAGAGTATTTTACTACTCATTCTTACACTCAGGTGCAAGAGGTTTTCCAATAAAAATGCCCTGCTTCTGCTGAACCTCACAAAGCAACTGTTTTACAACCAGTCAAACACCAACAAATGATCCCACAAATTATTTAAGAGTTGGTATTTATTGTTGAAAATCAGTTCTCAGATGTTTTCAGCAAATTAACAATGTTTTTTTAAATAATGTAATTGCTTTTATTTAGATAAATGCTAATATAAATTTATGAACCCAGTGATAGCCTACAGGATTAGTTTAGTGCAGAAAACCCTGTGTAAATATCTCTTACTATTTTCATGATATACATTTTCAAAGTTTGGATTGCACGACTTTTGAAACATCCTGTAGTATGTACAATTGCTAGTAGGTGGTTTCCTGGCACCTGATTTTCAGAGCTGGCATCTAGCTTTGAAGAAAATTTTTCGAACACTGACAGTAACACTTCGATCCTCTTCTACGGTGCAAGTCAACAGCGGAGCAGCCATGTGGTACGAGCTACTGCACAGGCGCATACTGCTTGATCGTCACGAATCCTTTATGGCGTGTTGTTAAGGAACCAGTTTGAGCCCAGAAATACATATTTTCATTGTGTGTAAATCTCCATGATGTTTAGAATAAAATTCCTGTTATTTAATGAATCATATTAATAGTACTGATATGACAACCTGCAATGTATCATCACTGTGTACAGGTTAACCAAGATAAGAATTCAAATTTGCAAACTAAAGTGCACAGTCATTTGTTTCCTCGTCTCGCTTCCCCTTGTCAACGGCTTTTTGACACAATATGTCAATGCAGGAACATGGGAACAATGTAAACAGCAAGGTGTAGCAAATTTATGATTTTTGTAGTTATTCACAGAATATGTGTAAAATGTGAAATTCGCAAGAAACAATAAAAATCTTAAATACTAAAAAAATCATAAAACACTAAATTTAACTTATTCATGGTACTCATCTAAGCTAGTGCTCACCATGTCATTTTATGCATTTATAAGCAATTTCGGACAATGATTAACATATTAAGGTGTTATCGCAATTGTGCAAATGAGGTCCATACATAGGATATACGATACAACATTTGCATGTGGTTGCAGTTAAATAATCACAGTTAAATAATTGCAGTTAAAGCAAAAACCAATCAACAAAAGTCAGAGCTATTCCTTTTTATTCAACTATACACAATCTCCAAAAATTGCCACTTTTGTCTCTGTAAATTTTCATGTAAAGCAGTGTAAATTGGCAAAATTTTGGGAGGGGCCAGATCAGATGGGTCCATGCCTGCTATGCCAATGATTGCAAGACTGTCAGTTTCACCACTCCAATAATTGTTAGGTATTATGATAGTGTCTAAATGATGTTTTTTTAAAATGACATTTCAGTTCCAGAGCCACTGAATTAATTTTTAGAGATATGTATATTTAGTTCTTGATGGAAAAAATGTACTATTACGGCCACAGATATTAATAGAACCATCAACAAATAGTTTTCAAGATAAAGTAAGTACTTTATTCCATTACATTGAAATGTATTTCAATTATGAAATAGAAACTTTCATGTAAATGTAATGCATAATTTTAAAATGTAGGTTAACTGGAAGTCGAAGGGTATGGGAAATATGAAAGCACTCACCAACATGTATGTGTCATTCAGTGGACAATGAACTATGAAAACCATGATTAAGTGTTCAGGAAATTACAGAAAAAGAACTTACAATGCAGGAAGTGTTAAATCCAGAAAAATTTAAAAAATTTTCACTTGATTGGAACTATGAAAATAAAGTGCAACATGCTAGAAAATGTACATATTGGGTACAGATTAAAAATAGCATACAAAGTTAGCAGTATTCAAAATAATATGCTACAATGACAAGTAATTTTTGTTCATTACATGCATATTTTATATGCAAAATTAATTTAAATAAGAACATTTACCAAATGATATGAAGTACCAACATGAAAATTTCACTGACAACTGTATTTTGGAGCTTAAATGACATATTTCCATTCCCAATCACACAATTTCACACAAAAAAAGGCTAACTTACTTCAGTCTTTAGTAGTGTGTTTGATTTTCAATTACCTGCTAATATTATATTAAAGATTTGAACATTGTGCAACTATATGAAACTAACATTAAAATTATTAAATTACATCACATTAAACAATTAAAAACGAAATTAACTTTCCTGTGTTAAATATCGAACACACTTGAATTGATAACTTTATACTGATAAACTATATTGACAGGCTACATAACATTCATACATAAATATGTAATATTATTATGCCTAATAAAGTTTAAAAAAATATCCAGAAATTGTTGATTAAATGGAACAAAGATTCAAAATTGGTGTATCATATCCAGTTCTGAAAACCAAAAATAAGTTATAATAAGCAATGTTATTCAACATGATTTATTTAACATGCATCAGGATGATTAACTTCTAATAATGTTAAAATATATACAATTTGAGTTTCAGGGGGGATTTATCATCAATATTAAATACTTAAATGTCCATAAATTGAATGAGAATATGCCAAGATTCAAATAAAATCATATGGCTTACTATTTAATAGCAATGGGTATCATTTCATATACACATACAGTATGCATGTATATTAGTCCATTGGTGAAATTACTAATAATTTTACTGATAAAATATATTTATAGTTAGCCTGCAATTAAGTGAAAAATTCTGTCACTTTGTTATTACGTTTAATAAATTAAAGGCAAAATTCAAATCTCTTGGTTTCGTAAAGTAAATATGTACATATGCAATTTCTATTTCAAAGCAAAATTCACTGCAGTCACCTGGTCACCTAAATTAATTAAGACAAATGAACCATTCATGTTCTTTCGGGAACATTTGCAATACTCTGCAAACTTTTTTTAATCCCTATCGCTACGGACAAACATTTCAGATCATTCCTAATCATTTAAATTAAAAGCAAACACCACAAACTCTACAATGATTTTTGTTAATTGTCTGAAGGTTGTATAGTTTCCCTTCCTTTAAAAGACTGTGATATCAATTTAAAATAAAGCACAATATTTAGTAAGTCACTAATTGTTAATCATATAAAATTATACTACAGCATAATTTTTGAAATAACTTTATAAAGTTATAGTTTTGAAACTTGTCCTACCTAGAATAAAATTAGCATTCAGAGGCAAGGAAAGGTAAATTTCAATGTCAAATCTTAAAAATAAAAATTGGTTGTTTGTGCAAATAAGTACACTATTGCAAACTTTCTTAATATACAGGTTGTCTTTTAGCAAAACTTTAAGATGTGCACTGTATTTATTGTTGCAAAATTTAAAACATGGTGGTATTCATTATTGCCTTTCCTTGCTGTATTTTAGTGTATATTTCAGCCACTCTTTAGATATTTTTAAATGCATAAAATCCGTACTTTAGCTGTCATAAATATATTCCTCCAAAGCTTTATTTTACAATGGGCAGAACATGATTTTTGTCTCTCAGTGTACAAATGCAACAGTTCAGACAGTGAATTGAATTCGTGTGACGACAAGTATGTTCTTCTAATTGAAGAGGTTTTCTCGGGCAATCAGCCAGGTGATTTCCGGAAAGGCTTCCAAGCTTTTGAGAGCTAACGTCACTCTCATCTTCAGGGAATGAAGTGATGAGATGAGATGAGATGACATGAGAGTGACTTTAGCTCTTGAAAGCTCGGAAGCCTTTCTGGAAATCACCTGGCTGATTGCCCGAGAAACTAAGTTTCAACTCCAATTGTATTACTACATTTATATAACATGGTCAAATCATGACGATCGTGTAAAGGACTAGTACGAAATGCATATTATTGAAAAATATATACAGGATAAACCAAAGAAGGAGTCTGCCAAATGATGGGATGATGCTTTATGACTTGCGGCAAGAAAAAAAGTCTATCCAGGTCCAGAAATGCATAACATTCAAGTTATGTACCTGGAAAAATGCATTTGGTTTGATTTTTGTTATTTATCGTCACTTCTGTGCCACTTTTAGCTAATTGCAACAATGAGTGATGATATGATGAAATTGATGATGGGACATTCACAAAGAACCCCAAACCCAGGTCGGGATTTGAACCTGGGACCTCTGGAATCATAGACAGCTGTGCTACGCTGTGCTCTGCATGGTGGTGCGTAAAAAAAATGCATTTGGAAAGATGCCATGGTGTAACAGCTGTCAAATGACTTTTACTGGGTGGACACATTTATTTATTTATTTAATGATATTTATTTATTTATTGAGAAAATGTTATACAGCACGTAGCCATTTTACACTGAAATCAGTAACAATGAATTGTCACTACATAATATCTCATCACCTCTGTTTTCTCCTTAATGTTGTAGTGCTGGTTCTGTCATTCTAGCAACCAAGCCGGCCCCTGTGGCACAAAAAGCAAAGTAAAATAATTTAAATCATATCTAGCAACCAAGAGTTACCAGGTTCGAACCCCAGTGAAGGCACGTTGTACAGCAAACTGCAGGTTCAATTCTGAATAGACTGTTTGAGCATATATTTCTGAGTCTCCATTCGCTGTTTCTTGTAAATAACAGTAAAAAATACTACATCTCCAGAGATATTAAGGTCATAGACATATTTTTCGTTGCCACGAAACATGTAACTAGAGGTCAGGAATTGAAGATCTAACTTGGAATTCCTTCCTTTCCATGTTGTTATCTGCGACTGGGTTCCAAGAATATGACTCGTTTCTCTCCTTGCCTTTGAACTGAAGCAAACAATTTATTTTTCCATTGTGGAAGCAAATGTGACAAAATTGCACATAATGACCATAAAGGAGCAAAATGCAGTAAGAAAACATAGAAAATTTATAAAAATGCATTAAAGCACTACCAAAATATTGAAAATGCAATAAAATTCTGCCATAATTAAAAAAAAAAACTACAAAAGATAAAAAATGCAAAACTGACTGTTATTATGCTAAAGTCCACCTTCAAAGCTCGCCAAAAATACATGAACTGTGTATTCAATTTCTCAGCTCTGTATATAACATACTCTAAATCTGTTCAAAGAATAATGGGATATCCTGTATATGCATTAAGTAATGAAACTGGATATTGTAAGAATTCGATTCACTGGCTTAGTTATCAAATGATCATAATCACAACCACACAAGCTTCATATAAAGGCCTAAGAAAAAGCTACATGTATAGAGATGTTCATACCTCAATGACTCTCCGCAGTCCACAGTTTTCTAACCGCCAATACATCGCAAAATTCCGTCCTCTATTCTGTAAGAGAAGGATTGGTGACCCTGTACATTACTTACCAATATACCTGTGCACTGTTACATTTGATCTCAACATATAATATTGGAGTGCAAACCTTTCTTTACATATGAAAAATATTAAAACAAAAAAATACTTACAACGCTACAACTTACAGTAACACCATTACTCAACTTATGTTTCTCGTATAGTTAAAGCTACTCAGAACTACAACTATACATAACTATTATTAATAACTACAAAAGAAAATTTAAAACATCCTGTACCCTACATTACACATCCAATAAGGAACACAACAAGCAAAGCAGGATTTTATTAATGGAAATTATGATCCAATCAAAATGCTGCAAATATGTTAAAATCAAACTACATACACTCGCACAAAATAATAAATATAAACTCAAATCGTACACACGAATATAATCAAAATAATGTTGGTCATTACAAATACAAAAACACTGTTTCTCACTTACTTGGAAAAATCTTATGAGTCCAGCATCTCCTCTTTGCCAGAAATAACAAAAATGTCCATATCCAGTTAAGAAAAGATAAGCAGAGACGAGAACTCTCACATGCATGTATATAGGAAGTATACCACTTGCTCCTGTCATGTGGTATATTAAGATTACAAGTTGCATCCAACCTGCAAATATAAAACAAATATAATTATCTTTATTCATGATGAATGCATTAAATGTGGTTTAATTATTACATACATTAAGTTTTGTGTTTTCACCTTGCAAATTAGATGTTTTCTTCCCGATTAATATCAAAGGCTCACTGCCTTCATCAACACTGGACATTGCTAAGGCATAACTCACACCACATGTCATCATTTCACTAAATATTAGGGATGGGACCCATTAATCGGTACTCTATTGGTATCGGCCGATATAAGCATATAGGTGTATCAGTTTATTGGTAAAATTACAGATTATTTTACCGATCTGATATATCGATAAATATCTGATAATTTAGTGCAAAATTCTGCCATTTTGTTGTAATTTTTATGGATAATCTCTCTGCCCTACTTTCTAAAAAAGTAAATGTCTAAATATGCAATTTATCTTGCACTGCAGTCACCTTGAAACACACATTTATTAAGGTCAATGAACCTTTCAGGTTCTTCAAGGACCATTTCTAATTTTATATCGGATCGGTAGAATATCGGTTATCGGTATCGGTAAATTTTATATCAGTACTTTATTGGTATCGGCCAAAATTTCATATCGGCTCATCCCTACTAAATATATAGCGTCGAATGTCTATCGGTGCAGGTACGAGTCTCGCAACTGAAAGATGATGAGACAGGAGTTTCTCTGGTAAACGTCTGGTCACTGCCGGGGTGAACACAATGCAATTGCGAAATACGACAGGCAAAAAGGGCCGGCAGTGATTGGAAAAGAGGTCAGAAACTTGCTTTCTGAAACTCTCGCTAAGAGAGAGAGGAGCGGAGAACTGGAGGTCTTTGAGAGAGAGGGGTTCGTGACTCTACATGCCCGAACAGGGTAAGTTCCATCTTCCCTTGTGTGTCTGCCATTCTCAACCACGACATATATGGGTTTTTGTTAAAACACTAAAATCCCACACACATAGCACGATAAAAAACACTTCAGAGTTCTTCCAAGCTTTCGACTCCTTCATGGAGTCATCTTCAGGGATGGTCGAGGAAAGACGGAGTAGACGCGGTTGTCGTTACACTGGCGTTACTTCATGTGTTCGTCGGCAGATGTTGTTGCAGTTTTGCAGTGTTGGTAAGTCTTGTTGTGTTTGGAATGTTGGTTGGAGGAGATGGATTTTTGAGTTTTACTGTGATGTACCAAGAAGAATAAAGATTTCCACATAAATTGTCATTGAGATTATTTGTGTTTGTGTTCATAAACATATTTTATTTCATTTATTTAATTTGACCAAGTGTGTACCTCAATGCAGTCCCTTTGGGGAACATTAGCAAGCGACACCCGAGCCGTTAGGGCTACGTTACGATAGTTCAGTTTTGGCATGTACTTACTTTTATCCTCTAGCTCTCACATCATGTAGCTTCATCAGGAGATAAGACAAGAAGTCAAAGTTTAAAACATGGGAAGATAAGTTAGATTAAGTGTCCTGTCACTCCTTCCTACTTCATCTCTGGCTAGCAACCAGCCATCCTATTCAATATGGCTGCCTGGCTGACAAGAAGTAAAGATGGCTGCACTTCCTGTTAGCCATTTGTTTATTGTGATGTGACGTCCTTTGTTTTTCAGATTCCACACAGAAACACTGTGTACGATAACAACACAATGTTATTGTAAAAAACTACCAACAAAAAGTGCAGTGTTTCACTCCACAAAAGTGCCACATGGGATTTTTGTGGACTATGTGAGATACTCGGACTCCAAAAAGTATCAACCAGTATTAGCGATTGAACTCCAATCAATAATTTCCAATGTGATAATGATACAGAGTGATGTTATCGCCTCAGATATACTTTTTTGGATACCAAACTATTTATCAAAGAAATTTTGATTTTGTCAGGTCTGAAATGGAAAATACGGTCAAAACGTAATGGTACATAGTAAGGACAGTTCATTTAATCTTGTCACTCCCAATAGTACAGCGTCCTCTTACCTTTCCACTCATCCGTCTGGTCCCGATGCAGAACTTTGGTGAACCTGCTGTCTTCGGTAAAGAACAGACCCAGAGCAAACACATATCCAAACGGCAGCCAAAAACTGACTTGTGTAAAATATTTATTTTCCTTCATGAAGAAATTCGTTCTGCAAATGAAGGACAGTTTACATGTTACAATTAAAACATTAAATGCTTGCATTAGGCATGCAATAAGATCACAAAATATCATCTTGTTTTGTCCTCTGAATTTTTGGACACACACCTCCTTCCTTCTTTAAAGATCGAGAAAAGAATAAGTCATGCAAGGGTTAAAACATGGCTAAAATACAGGATGAGTCAAAAGTCAAGTTGCATAGGAAGTTTCTGATTGTGAGTGAAGGAAGATGCTGAGGTGAGGTGGAGGTGATTTTTCTGAGTGGCCACTGCAGTCTCCAGACCTAACACCAATGGATGTTTTCCTTTGGGGTCATGGTAAAGATTCAGAACATCCAGCATCTGAAGGAACATATCGTGCAATGGGCAGACATGATTTTGCCGGGTGTTCTGCAAAAGGTTCTGGAGAACTGAAAATTTCGCGTGCACACATTGAAGATGTACTATAAATTTCTACGTAACCTGACTTCTGACTCACCCTGTAGATTAAGATGCACACAATTCCATAAAAGAAGATGATGCCACCTACTGGTTGAAACTGATGTCATTCTGAGATAGCAGCAAATATTGGCTCATCCCTGTACGGAGATGGCCATGACATCAACTTGTTTATACTTTTAAAGAAGTCTCCCCCAATGACATAGTGGTAACATTGTTGCCTTGCAATCAAGGGGACCCAGGTTCGATACAATGTGGAGGCATATAGTGGTTCAGATCTGACTTTAAACTGTAAGTCCAGTCCTGATTCACCTATCTGCATATAAAACAAAACAAACTCATTCCACAATCCTTCCACAACTCATTCTCTTCTTCCATTCCTGAAGGTGGATTGAGTTCGGTATTGTCATTTTACCTCATTTAAATATATTAACAGCATGTGGCATGAAATACCAACATTTTTATTGAGTGTTTGATTATTAAAAAATATAATGGGTGCATCATGGCTGAAGCTATTTGCACCACTCTCCTAACATGGGGACATGGACCCCTTAGCAAAAACGGAACTAATTTACATCTGAAATAAAAGAACGAGAGTTAAGGATATGAACTCACCTATCACAGAGAAAGAAGTAAGCCATTATGATGGCCAATTTTGCTAGAGATGTCATCAGCGTGTAACTCTCGGACTCGGGTGGTGGTTTGTATGTCCCATTTACTAAAGTTCGATTATTTATTTGTTTGGAGTCTCTCCAATTTTTAATCAGTCTTCGTAACACCATCATTAAAGCAATTATTGTGCTGAAAAAAGAATAGTAACAATATGTACACAACTTTTGATCCAAGGGATTGGACAGATTAATAGTTACTCTATTGGTATTGGCTGATAGACAGTTTACCTATTTGACATATCCAACACTAGCCTCTAATTTAGTGTAAAAATATACCATTTTCTTATTATTTTTTAAGGACGTGAACATGTAACTTACATGCCTTAGCATTTTAAAGTATATCTAAATAAGCAGCTGACCTCCAGTGGAGTGGTTAGTGATAAGATTCTAGAGGTCCTGGGTTCAAATCCCAGCCTGGGCATGGGTGTTCTTTGTGAGTATCTCTTCACATCAATTTCATCCTATCATCATCATCACAATTAACCAAAAGTATCAGAAAAGCGATGCCAAATATCAAAAATCAAATCGAGTCTAAATAAGCAAATTAGCAGTTCTTTTTTTTAAGAAAACCCCATTCCAATCACTTAGTTACAAACATTAATTAAGAAGATAAATGAACGATTCATATTCTTCAACGAACATTTTCAATTTCTAGTTGGATCAGTAAAACATTGTTATTTGATTGGCACTGGGAGAAAATTTTTCAACCTTGCTAATCTATAGCATCAATTTCAAATGTAGTACAGTAATTCCTCATTAATCCAGACCCTGATAAGCTGGACTTCGCTTAATCCGGACAGGCAAAAGGCAAAAAAAAAAAAAAAGCAGAATGCAAGGTTTTAAATGTGGCTAGAAGTCAACAAGAGAACTTCCCAAAGAAAAGGCAGTCAACCAATGATGAAATTCTGTTTCCCGCAGACTTTTTACTGTAGTGTATAGTGTATTTAAACCTATGCCCTTTAAATACACCATAATAAACGTGTTTTTAATGCACTTTCTACTGTTCTTTTAGGTTATGTCAGTTAATCCAGACTTTTGTTAAACTGGTCAACTTAACCCACCATTAGTCCGGATTAAAGAGGTTTTACTGTATATACAAGATGGGGTTGTAAGAACACAATTAACTTCCATATCACATAAAGAACAGCAAAGGAAACAACTTTTCTTAATAATAGGTATGGGACCGATTAATAGGTACTCTATCGGTATCGGCCGATATAGGCATATCGGTGTATCGGTTTATCGGTAAAATTACCGATTATTTTACAGATCCGATATATAGATAAATATCTTATAATTTAGTGCAAAATTCTGCCATTTTGTGGTAATTTTTATGGATAATCTCCATGCCCTTCTTTCTAAAAAAGTAAATGTCTAAATATGCAACTTCTTTTGCACTGCAGTCACCTTGAAACACATATTTATTAAGGAGGTCAATGAACCTTTCAAGTTCTTCAAGGACCATTTCTAATTTTATATTGGATCGGTAGAATATCGGTTATCGGTATCGGTAAATTTTATATCGGTACTTTATCGGTATCGACCAAAATTTCATATTGGCCCATCCCTACTTAATAATATATTTACAATCCCTACCCTGTATGTATGCCAATATGCACTGCACATTCATGGCTGCCACTGTAATTACAAAATACAGTTTTTCACACAATACTGGTGTGAAAAAATAGAAACTTCTAATTTTGCATAATTTCCAGGGCAATTGGAATCATAAAAATGTTGTGTGGCATTTTTACAGACCCTGTGAAAGACTAAAATGCCGGAGAAGTATTGACCAGTATTGGTAAATAAAATCCAACAGGGTTGCTATGATGGCATGAAATTCCCTGACAATTCCAGGTTTTCCAGACCAAAACTGAAATTTTTCCAGACATGTTTATTATCATGATTTTTTGCTTTTGAACCTTGTTTTTTTTCAATTAAATTTACAATCCGTTAATTATTATAAATATTGACTTTCACAACTTCTTTTCAGCAAATTATTTAAATTACAATCTGCATCAAATGTATTGGGTGCTACAATCACATGCATCTAGCCTTCAAGCTAAGGTAACAGAGGTACATTATTTCACCATAACAGATCTCCACAACATAAAAGCAACAGAAAAAGTTCATAAACCATTCACAATTTTTCATTCTCTGGCGGATTTATATATAGTGTTGTATAAAATGTTGCTTTTTTGCTTACATTTATAAGTACACAGCATCTGGAGAAATTTTTGTTGCATATAGGAAGTGTCAACAAGACCAAGATCTATAAAATAATAGACAATAACCTCATCCCAAACTTTCCGATAATTATGATCATATTGTCAATGTACTTTAGTTATTAATCAGACATCTGGCCTGAAAGTTTAACTACAGCGCCTAGAATAACGTAGTGTGGAAAACGGCATGGTTTTGCTCTCTCTCGCTGGTTCCACTCGAAAATGAAATCCGCTAGAGGCGCTGGTGTTGACACCGGGGTACAGCGCTCGACTGCTTATAATGGAAGTAAATGGGGTTTTTGCTGCAACGTCTGATTCTTTTCCTTGTAACATTTCTTTGTATCAGAAAATTGTTATGATATTTGGTACAGTAGTCGCGAAAATATTAAAGAATATTATGAACCGTCTATCATGACCTGTCCTTGAGTTTTTTATTAACAGTACGGAAGAAAACATAGGTATGGATTGTAACACGTAACATGACAATTGCTGCGAGAATTAGTATTGTGTATGCATTATCCTGAAAGGTTCATTAATATTGTCATTGTCACAAATATTATTTTTATGGAAATTCACACAGACAATACTCATTTATTTTAATTAATTTATTAATTTATTTTATTATTAATTAATTTAATTAATTTGCGGTTTATTTTCATCAAGTACAAGGTAGACATTTTACAGCCAAGTCACGAGTAAAAATGCACAGTCCTTAACACCAAAGTTCTACTTACCAATCGACACGAATGTGAAGCAATTTGTTGATAGAGATGACAAGGTACATCGTAATTGGCTATTTCAACTCCATGGAATATGAAATTAAATTCTTTCGAATATCTGCATTTCGGGAAAATGACTTCATAATATGTACGCCACGAAACATTTTTTCCCCTTCATGACACTATTTCAATTTTATTAGTATACAAAAATAAACTTGTGTACACAATCCAACGTTTGACGTCCAGCCTCACATGCGATATGTTGATGCTCGTGTTGCGTTGCACATAAAACATATTTATGTTACTTTTCTGTGTAAATTAATACCATTTTGTGACTGCAAATCACTCCACAAATATAACTGTTTCCATCAATTCACTTACCGCCTTTCTAGAGAAACAAATCTACACAATATATTCCAAAAACTAACTAAGCCGCATTACTTTCATAACAAAATTAGCCGCTGTGTCGATCGCACTGCCATCTACTTGTCATCGTCTCGGGGAACCAGTTTCTTGGGTCGTTTTCCACACTACGTTATTCAAGGCGCTGTAGTTTAACTTTGATATTCTTTCCAATATCTAGTATTATAAAAGTGAAAATTTATCACAGAAATTCAAAGGAACCACAATTTTGCACAAGAGTGATAATCATAAAATTGAAAGAAAAAGTATCAAAACTGAAGCCTTTTTGGGAGTGGAATCACAAGAACCGAATCCAGAAGTGAAAGTGAACTGCTTGTTCATTTTGCAACTTTTTCTCTTGCAGACTCCAAAATGCAGGTAAATTCCAGATGATTTGCAAATTTCCCTGAGAAGCCAAATTCCATGACATTTCCCTGTTTTCCAGGTTTTCCAGACATGTAGCAACCCTGAACCAATACCTTCCAATACTAATACCACAATGGGTTCTTTATTATTTTTAAATTTAAATTTCTTAAAATTTGTACATTTTTATGTTGTTAGAAGAGCAGGAGTTCGAAGTAATAAGAATTATTTTGCTGAAATTGACGGATGGGAAATGTTACATAAAACAAAGTAACTACTATGAAATGTCTGTCAGACCACTTGCCAAAAATATAATTCAACAAGATTTTAACAAACGAAGATATGACCTTGACCGAATGTAGCCAGTACCCCAACTGAAGGTATGGAGAAGGTTCCACTTGTGGTTGGAAGAGTGTGAGAAATAAGATAAATTCAGCGTGGTCTGAGAGATGGTCCATAGTAGTTAAGAGGATTTCAACCTGTAAAATTTAGGAAATCAGACTTTGGACTAAGAGTTCATGCGATTAACGGGAACTTATCTGGGCACAAAGCAAACCTAAAAGAAACTGATAATACTCAGGTGACCTACATTTAGAAAAAAAGCCCTGTCACTCTTCAGTTCCCTTACTTACCACACTCCCAACGTTGCGAATGTTACTACTTGCAATGTTGTTGCTGGCTCCGCACTGCTGCAGCACGTACCGTCATTAAAATTCATATGGTCATTGCAGTACATGTTCAATAATATCTAGTAAATAGAGAACAAAATACTGTTACATAAAATGCATCTGCTCTCATATCAATAGAAAGTTCTGTAAGTAACATGAATAGCAATAAAAAGGAAACATTAGCAATCATTTGAACATAGAACCAAGAAGCAAATTAATTAAGGAGCAAGTCAATTTACTTCAAAATAATAACAAATTACTAATTCACATTGCCAATGAGTTAGTAATGCAAATGCTGATTTCTACAAACCTGCGTATCGTGTTTCAAAGCAAGCGGACCAAGGTGAAGGCCATCTTTACTCTCTTCTAAATTCCCCTGGGCAACAAGACGAGAGCTGGACCATATCTGAGCACCACTGTGCTGTAGTATCTGTTTTATTAAAAAACTCCAATTAATAATTTACAAAATGATACAGTAAATGTTACTACACTTAGTGACTAGCCATGTAATGTTGTGTGTGTGTGATCCATTCTGGCAGTTTCAGCCCACAACCATCGATTTAATTTTCATATATCACTGTGTATTGGTAAGATAGACCAAAGTAAATTTTTTATGTGTAAATAATAACTATGTTTATCTAAGTTTCAATTTCACTGCATCTTTCACTTCACGATTCATATTTGAAAGGCCATATCACAAACAAATTATGGACAGTGCTCGAAAAATCTTCATCAGAGCTAGGCGCCAGCTCTGAAATTCAGGCGCCAGGAAACTACCTACTGGCAATATTGCATACTATAAGAAGTTGAACATCACCGTATTCAAAACATTGCTAAATCATGTGAGAAAGCAGAAAATTAGGGGTTGGGGGACAAAGAATAAGGAATAGTCACTGATTTTATGAAATGTTCACAACGTTGATAAAAAAATCATAACACCATTAAGCCTTGTTTCCATGATATGAAAAACTCAATATGCTGACCAAGGCAGAAATTTATTTTATTTAAAAACATAAACTAAATGTAACGTTTCAACCTTCTAGTAAGGTCTTTTGTATTTGGTACAGAGTCTAAGAAGACCTTGCTAGAAGGTTGAAACGTTACATTTAGTTTATGTTTTTAAATAAAATAAATTTCTGCCTTGGTCAGCATATTGAGCTTTTCAAAAAAATCATTTGCTAACTTACGCTGTACTGCAATTTGAACTTAGAATCTTCAAAATTTCGTACACGCAAACTTAAAAGAACGGCAATATTACAGCAAAAGATCACAGTCTCCAGGCTGAAATTTCTAGTCGCCATGGCGACCTGGCGACTGGTATTTTTCGAGCCCTGATTATGGATATACGTGTACTATTGGACTTACGAGTGCATACCACTTGTTTTGCCTGTTCGAGCCTTATTCGCTCTAGCAATTTCCATATGTTATCTAGCATCGTCCGTGCCTCGAGAAAAAAAGTCTTCCTGTGGCACTCTCGTGTACCTATATCTTCGAAGTGAAAACTTCAAATGTTCTGAGGAACGAGAACAATAAAACACACTTTATTGGTAATATTTGTAGGGACCGAGTGGTTCAGATCCCACCTTAAAATGTACATCCAGTCCCAATAAGCTTATCAGTGCATAAAGTGGTTCAGAGCTTGAACCTGGGATTGGCCATGGGTGTACCTTCGCATGTATCCCTTCTTCTTCTTCTTCATTCTTATATTATGTCACTTTCGTGTGGTCTAAGGTGCTGTGCTTTGGACTCACACTGCGAGATGGCACGGGTTCGAGTCTCTGGGTTCTCCGCCTGTGTATAGGCAACCCACCATCATGAGAAAATCGGGAAGCTACGAATGAGTAGCGCAACCCGGTCTCGGAAATCTCCTACAACAGTTGAGGGTTCGACGTGCTGACCTCACGTCACCCCTTTACCCGTTGAAGATCTCCACACCTCTAGGTAGGATTGTGGGAGGGAGACCGGCAGCTGGGAGATCAGCCTAGGCCCTTCAAGGGCTGTTGAGCCACGGGTTATTTAATTATTATTTTACTTTTGGCACCATGGCCATGAGGTAATCAGATGAAACTGATTACGAGAACACCCATGCCAGGATTTGAATATGGAACTATTTGCAATGAGATTATGAGTCCACCACTCGAACACCTTAACCAATTTCAGTTCTTTGTGTGTTCCCTCATAAATGGAACTAGCCTAGAGAGGCAATGAAAATAGAAACAGAACATAAATCATGTAAAATTTAGCACAGTTTACGATAATCTATGCAACATTAGACTGTGACACTCTAGAATTAAATATCTGACAAATGCATTCTACTTACTTCTAACGCAGCCTTGTTGTACAAGTCCACTTGTTCGTTGGTGATCATTGACCTTGCAGCATGCAGTTTTTCAGTATTTACAGGTTCTTGCAAAGTCCACAGAAATTTTGATTTCTTGCTTGCGATCACATCAATTGCCTAGGAAAGAAGGAACAATTTTTTGTCTTACATAATGAACATTGTAAATAACTATCCTCATTAATACTCTTATTTCGTACATATTTAAAAAGTGGCACGACAATGGAATTTCAAAATGGGTGTCAGACATTTTGGTGCCAGGTCATTTTGGTACCAGGACATTAGGTGCCTTTCTCTTTATAGCATTTCAAAACTGACATTCTCACTTCAGTGCCGTATGATACCAGCTTTGGCATTGGTACCAGAAATGGATGTAGCTCAAGCTTTTGAAGAACTTTGCAGCGAAGTATCAGATGATCTTCAACCAGTTCTGGATTACTTTGAAGACAACTACGTAGGACGTCCGCAGCGAAGAGGTGGAAGGCGTCGGCCGAAGTTCTCCGTCGGACTTCGGAATCACTACGGAGCTGTCCTAAATGGAGATGGAAAAACAAACAATGCTGTGGAGCACTGGCATTGAGGATTCCAGTCACATGTTTACACCGACCATCCCATGATTTGGCGGCTCCAGAGAAGTAGCTCTGAACGAAACTCACTATGGACAGAATCAGTGGAAACGTCGAGCGGCCAAGAAAAAAATATAAAGACTGTTGTGCTCGACTTGAAACACTGGTTGTTGCATATGATAGGACAGACATCGTTGGCTACCTACGAGGTGTTGCTCGTAACATTTCCATGTAAAATTGCTTGTATGAAGGGACACAATAAAGAAAGGGCAATTCAAAAGAACATTATTTTCTTTCTGTGCATAACGTAATATGTTGCACCAAAAAGTCATGGCACCAAAATGTCCTACACGCTTCAAAATACACAAAAAACTTGTCTATCCCAAATTATTTTAAGTACATTTTAAAACATCTTTTTAATCTTTCCACCCATGATGTATGTCATATAACATAGTTCGCAATACATACTTTAACTCTAATACAGATAACTTTTTTCAGTACAATGTATCCACATTAAAAATCATTCTTGTATCTTTACATAAGTCTCTGCTGTATACCTTTACAAGTCACTATCCTCACTATTTTTAGCAACCACTGTATATTTGCTAGGGGAACTGTAATGGTTGCCATGATTGCACTAAGGAGTTATCACACTTTAGTTGTGACTATCAGTTTATGAAATATATTCTGGATTATCTGAAATTTTGTTTATCCCATCTAATTCAGATGAATGAGTTTCTATTGTAATAGTGATCTGGAATGCATGGAGGAAACTATGCACTTGCAATAGGGAAGATGGGGTATCTCCAACTTGAGTTAGTTTGTGTGTGTATGCATGCAAGTAAGCAAGCTTGAAGTTTATGCCACATATTTATATGAATGAAAAATCGAGATTTTGGTACAAAAACTGGGCACATTTCAAGATTAAAAATGGTATACAAAATGGTATTTCAATGTTAAAATGGTGAATAAACCCTAAACTTGATTTAAAAACTACTATTATTAAACAAAATAAATATTTCCCATTTAATAGCATATTTATGTAGTTATCAGAGTATTAATTTTAGTCCTGTGTAAAGAATTCAATTTCTGCTTCTCAAATATTTACAGCAGAATTGCATAATAATTCAGACCTCAGAAAGTGCCACATTGAAAAATAAACTAAATTTCATGTTTAAGAATTTATTTCGCATCATTTCGTGACAAAACATGGCAGGAAATTGAATCTCATATATTTCTGAAACATGAAAAATGAACATCACAGTGCGTTATTTCACATTTCGTGTTTCCGTCAAAAGCTAGATATTCATGCCCCTAGTCAGTGGTGACTTTTGTCCCTGCACTATGCTAAATCTTATATACAAAGGGAAATATACTGTCCTTGCCACCCGGTTTTGGAACCCAATCGCAGCCACTATCCCTAGACATTAGCACCCTAGAGTAAAATACTACTGCCTAATCAGACTGCCTACATGTGCATGTAGGGATGCGGATAGCAATATATTTTACTATACCCACCTGGACTAGCCTCGTGAGGTTCATTGTGTACTCCTGTAAAGCTTTGGCTGACGCATTTGACTCTTTGATAGCCCATGTGGCACTCCCTGCAACTATGACTGTAGGTGGGTCATCTTCATTCTGAAAAAAGTGTAGCAACAAATATTTGTTAACTTTGCATCTAATTACAAATTTATCTATATTTGAATGTTAACTTTTATAACCTGAAATATTCACACTTTACAATATTATTAAATAGCATTATGCAATCAGTTAACCCCCTTGACAAAAAAAATAATTAAACCCAAAAACATTTGTGTAACCTTGTAAATATAGGGTGTTCCGTATAGGATGCCGAATTAGAAAATTAAATAAAAATAGGGAAAATATCATGAAAATAGTTATATTTCACATATATGTAAGCAGTAACATCTCCCATTTACGTACGAAAGACAATGTCAGGCATATGTCCACCCCTAATGAGTCTGCATGCATTTATACGCTCCATAAAAGTATTGATAACCCTCTCGCAGATGTCTGTCCCGATGCCTCCAATCACCCGTATGATTTCCGCCTTCAGTCACAAAAGGGTTCGTGGTTTGTTGCCGTACACCTGTGATTTCAGAAACCCCCATAAGAAGAAATCACAGGGTGCAAGATCACACTCCACCTGCCAAAACCACACAGTCGTTCTCAGCAGATGGATGGATTTCACGCTCCTGAATTATTCGAGAATTTTCGGAAGGAAACCACAACAAACAAGTCAAACCAATTGAGGCTACATTAATCAGCATGACAACAGATGCAAACATTGGGAAAAACAGGTCTGCCAACCTCGAAACAAAACAATAGCACTAGATTCAAATTCGGCATCCTATACGGAACACCCTTTATTTCAAGATTGAATTTATGATTTTCCTGCAGTTAGCTACTTATGTAGGTACGAATCAGAGTATGAACCCTTGGTAGTTGACTGATTTCACTAGTAAAGGATCATTATTTTCATTTAATCATCATTCATCCTCATCTTTTTCTTGTATGTATGTACTGCTTGCATCATAGAGTTATTTCTCTATAGTTCATGGTCAGTGGGGTGCCCAGGATTTTCGAAAGGGAGGGGTTACGTACACTTTTTCTGGTAGTCAGCCCTTATTTTGACTACTTTTCCTACCTTTGACGTTCATTTTTTTTAGAAATACTGGGCCAAAGGGGGATGGGGGTTATAACCCCCACCAACCCCTTTTTGGGCACACCAATGTTCATGGTTCTTACAAGCACAAAAACACAATTTTTCATGATGTTTCTTAGTTTAATTAATGTTACAGTTATAACAATATCATAATTTAAGAGAAACAAAAAAACAGTCACACAATGAATCTTGTCAATAACTATACATGGTTTAAACATGACAACTGTGAAACAAGCATTTATTATATACCGTATTTGCCAGCATAAAAATGCACTCTTTTCCTTTAAAAATAGGTCTGAAAAACAGGGCGATACTCATCTTTTGATTACCTCCATTTCTGGAAAATTCCTGTTCTGAGTTAGACAATTTCTTTCTTGATTCTTGTGGTGTGTGCCAAAGAAGATTAAAGTGTATTTCTCCCTAGTTACATTAGGTAAGTTACTTTATATATGAAATAGGGATGGGACCGATTAATCGGTACTCTATCGGTATCGGCCGATATAGGCATATCGGTTTATCGGTAAAATTACAGATTATTTTACCGATCCGATATATTGATAAATATATGATAATTTAGTGCAAAATTCTGCCATTTTGGTGTAATTTTTATGGATAATCTCCATGCCCTACTTTCTAAAAAAGTAAATGGAGTCATTCCATGTGAAATCACCCAATTTTAAATCAACTGGTTGCTTGACCATTTTGTTAATATTTTATATTTTCACCATAGGTGGTCTTGCTAGTGACCTGCTCAAAAAGAATTTTTTTTTTGAAAAATCTTCCGCCATCTTGGATTTCTGCTCATTTTTCATCACTGCGGGAAGCAAAAATGAGTGTTTACAAGGGTTTTGAAAAAAGGTTGCTGTGTGATTTCTATTACAGATGGAATGTTCTAGTTTTCACTGCCTGAAAGTAGAGATTCTGGCCTTTCAGAAAATGTATATATATGTAAGGTAAGAATTAATTAACTGGGACTTTAATGGGTTTCAATATAACCATCGTAACGGGAAATTTTGCCAATTTTAAAGGTCTGTAAAATCAAAAGGGCTTGAAACCACAGGATGGAATTATTTTTGCAAGAACTATGAGTGGAAGGCTTTTCAGCCATGGTGAAACAAATCCGGGGTTGTAAGCCCTTCTGTCCGATTTTTAGTTCCGAAATCCAAAAATTTTCAAAATTTGTGAATTTCAAGGTCAAATATCTCTAAAGGGGGACCTGCCAAAAATTAGAAATTTTGGCCATGGATACTCCTACTAGTACTTAGTAAAACCTGTGAATTTCATTTTGGGGTTCACGCCGATGTTCATGTTACAGGCTGTCAAATATCTCTAAAAATGACATCGTGAAAACATAATAATAAATAGGCTTAAAGTGACCTGATTTCCATTATTTTATAATCTAGTTATTTTATAAGGGTAAACAGAAATTAAAATAGATAAACTAGTTGATATATTTCAATATATACTTAGTGTGCTTTTGTTAATAAAAATCAAATCAAATCAAAATAACTTTTTGGATTGAGAAGACAAATGTTAGTAAACAAACAAGAGAACTATTATGTCAGTAAGTATATACAAGTTGCATGCACATGTTTCTTAAAGGTTTATGAATATCCAATACTATCAAACCTTACTCAATACATCCACTATGGTACATAACAATTGTATGCGAAATATAACATAATATATACAACAATTGTCTGCGAAATATAACATAAGCTACCTGTAAAATATGACAAGGATTTAAACGCTTGAGAATATACGTATTCAAGTTCTTCCTCTATTTTTTGTATCCCAGTTACATATACCACTATGATATACACAGTTTGCAATTCAATATATTACATCACAATGACATTTACAATTCCATATATCACTACACATAATACAACATTACATCAATATATATATACACTATCTACACATGGACATCAAAGTTACAGGGGATCTTGTCTGTCTCTCAATCCATGGAGTCATGAAAAAAAGAAAAAATATCTGACTGGTGCGTGGTCCCGAAAACACTGATTGGCACGGAGATGATTGATCAAGGGACTATTTCTTCTTATGTGCTTGTAACTTTAGTGACTGTTCTGTATTTTTCTGTTGAGTAAAATGTTGTATGTTCTCCCAGTAACAGTGGTGAAGTCACATGGTGTCAGAACATCAATTATATTGTTCAACTTCACGCAAGCAACATCATTTCTTTGTAAAGTAAAGCTCGTTGATGGTCCACCAGGATTGAAGAACATCACTTTAACATCATTGTTTTCTTTTGTTCAATTACTTTACCTACATACCACCTGTTATTGTAAATGCAAACGACATAGTCATTTTCAATGATTTCATTAAAATGAAATATTCGTGGTGAGTCATCAATTCTGAACTCTACATGATTAATTTGAAATGATGCAGATATTCTACTGATGAGAAGAGTTGAAGAGTCCTTGGGTATGTAGCAGTGGTGATCTCTTGTTCCTTACAAATCTATGAGCTTCATTGAAGTGGTCATTCAGAAAACCATGCTCATTTTCATGAGTCACCATGATGAAGTTTATCCTTTAATATTTTCCACACAAAACTCATACATGTCCTTTGGTGTAAGAATATGGCCCTCAGTTGGTCGCTGCAGACTTGCCTTTGCCACAAGTCTTTTTACCGTCCTACCAATCCCATCACAAGGACCCTTGCCATGGCTTGTGGCAAAAAAATGCCACTCAGCAGTTACACCGAAGTCCTGTTTATACTTACATAAGTTAGAAAAATTATTTCTGTTCTTATATTGGGCTCCTGAGCCATCTGAGAAATAATAAATTTTCTTTAGATTTGGGATGAACGTTTGAACAAATGGAATCAGCTGCTTTTGGAAAGCGTAAACAGCAGTTGTGTTGTGTACAATGCAGTCACTTATAATACAAAGATGTTTGATGCATACATCATCTGAAGAATTAGTCTTAAAGTAGACACAAAAGGGGTGGACAGTAGCTTGAGCATTAATCCAGTGGTAACTCTGGATTTCATCTTGTACAACAAATGTGAAGTTTTCAGAGAAATCACCAATCACTACACATTCATCCGGAGAAAAACTTTCTTTCGTTCTTTTGCAAAATTCTGATTGACTCTGAGCAATAAAGTGGTGACTTTTTAATTGCAGTAACTTCGAAGCTAAATTTTCTTTAAACTCTTGAAATTGTTTCTACAACAGTGATCAAATTGCAACGATCTGTTGTTATCCATTGTTTGTAAGTAATTTTTTTCTCGTCGTCATCATCAGAATTGTCCAAATCAAGATTCAGTTCATGTAATTTTAAGTCTTGTGTAATTGTAATTGTAAACTGTGTATATCACAGTGTATATGTGACTGGGATACAAAAAATAGAGGAAGAACTTGAATACGTATATTCTCAAGCGTTTAAATCCTTGTCATATTTTATAGGTAGCTTATGTTATATTTCGCAGACAATTGTTGTATATATTATGTTATACTTCGCATACAATTCTTATGTACCAGATTGGATGTATTGAGTAAGGTTTGATAGTATTGGATATTCATAAACCTTTAAGAAACATGTGCATGCAACTTGTATATACTTACTGACATAATAGTACTCTTGTTTGTTTACTAACATTTGTCTTCTCAATCCAAAAAGTTATTTTGATTTGATTTGATTTTTATTAACAAAAGCACACTAAGTATATATTGAAATATATCAACTAGTTTATCTATTTTAATTTCTGTTTACCCTTATAAAATAACTAGATTATAAAATAATGGAAATCAGGTCACTTTAAGCCTATTTATTATTATGTTTTCACGATGTCATTTTTAGAGATATTTGACAGCCTGTAACATGAACATCGGCGTGAACCCCAAAATGAAATTCACAGGTTTTACTAAGTACTAGTAGGAGTATCCATGGCCAAAATTTCTAATTTTTGGCAGGTCCCCCTTTAGAGATATTTGACCTTGAAATTCACAAATTTTGGAAATTTTTGGATTTCGGAACTAAAAATCGGACAGAAGGGCTTACAACCCCGGATTTGTTTCACCATGGCTGAAAAGCCTTCCACTCATAGTTCTTGCAAAAATAATTCCATCCTGTGGTTTCAAGCCCTTTTGATTTTACAGACCTTTAAAATTGGCAAAATTTCCCGTTACGATGGTTATATTGAAACCCATTAAAGTCCCAGTTAATTAATTCTTACCTTACATATATATACATTTTCTGAAAGGCCAGAATCTCTACTTTCAGGCAGTGAAAACTAGAACATTCCATCTGTAATAGAAATCACACAGCAACCTTTTTTCAAAACCCTTGTAAACACTCATTTTTGCTTCCCGCAGTGATGAAAAATGAGCAGAAATCCAAGATGGCGGAAGATTTTTCAAAAAAAAAAATTCTTTTTGAGCAGGTCACTAGCAAGACCACCTATGGTGAAAATATAAAAAATTAACAAAATGGTCAAGCAACCACCTCTGGGTGATTTGACATGGAACGACTCAATGTCTAAATATGCAACTCCATTTGCACTGCAGTCACCTTGAAGCACACATTTATTAAGGAGGTCAATGAACCTATCAGGTTCTTCAAGGACCATTTCTAATTTTATATTGGATCGGTAAATTTTATATCGGTACTTTATCGGTATCGGCCAAAATTTCATATCGGCCCATCCCCAATTAGTTATAATATTCAGTGATAAAGCTATTTCCTCAAAAATGTGTACAAGAACGGGAGGTGCATCTTATACGCCGGCAAATATGGTATATATTATTATTATTAGACCAAAGTGGCCGTGTGGTGTAAGGTGCAAGCTTTGGGCTTCAGCTATGGAACGTACGCAGCGTTGAGTCTCCTGGGGGAAGCATAATAACTTTTCTCCTGTGATTTCGACCTGTGTATGGGACCGGTGACCACCTGCCACTGTGAGGAAATTGGGGGGCTATGAATGAGTAGAATAACCTAGTCATAGAAAATGTACAACGATGACTGAGGGGTCGTCATTTTTTTTGTCTACATGTCACCCCATAACTGGTTGGTTGATCTTTCTACCTCTGCTGAGGCATGTGGGAGTGAGGCCAGCAGTCGGTACGTAGGAAGGGGCTGTTATTATTATTATTTTAATGAAGATGTTATCAACTTCATGACATCATCATTAAAAAAATAATACTAATATATATATAAAAAATGCTGGTTTCACAGTTATCATGTTTCAACAGTGTAAGTTAAATAAAACAAAATCTGCTAAAAAGAAATTGATGGTATCCCTATTGACAAGATTCATTGTATAACTGCTTCTCTTTATTTCTTCCACATTTACTACATTACTATAACTGTAACATTAATCAAACTAAGAATAAATGTCCGATGAAGGGATCATGTGTTCTCCCGAAACGTCAAAAAATTGTGTTTTTGTGTTTGTAAGAACCATAAACTACAAGAGAAATAATTCACCCTCATCGTGGTGAATAGTGGTCACGTACTACTTCAGCATGTGAAGCTTGGTAAGATGATAAAGTGTGGAACTGGGAAGTTTCAAACAACATGACATAAAATCTAGCAGATGCATACCTTCCATTTATAAAATTCTTCTACCATTTTCTGTGACACAAGAGGACTCCATATAAATTCTAGTTTCAGGCGCAACTGGGAATCTCCGAAGGAAAGATCCGAATGGTACTGCTCTTGCGATGGTGTCAACCCAGTACCCTCTTTGGGATCCAAATGGTTCAGGAACGCCAGATACAGCTGCCTTATTCGGGAATCTCCAATGAATACGAAATGGTTGTGCGTACCCCAAAAGGCAAGGTAGCGCATGCATCTTCTCGTATCGCTGTAAGTAAAATAAAATAAAACCTTCCAAAAAGGAACACCAAAGGAAAATGCTGATTCCATGCATGGCAAGCATGCTCAAATTTACAAACCCATAACTTTTCAATTACAAAGACAGGGCAAAAGGCTCTTTAATTCTAAACCCATAACTTTTCAATTACAAAGACAGGGCAAAAGGCTCTTTAACTCTAAGTTTACTTTATGCTTCAATGCTAATTAGGGCTGGATCTACAGTTTGAAGTGTAATGTGTCTTCACTGGGAACAAACCCGGTGCTAGGGATGGCCAAATCCAGTTATCAGATAATTTTCTATCCAGATAGCATATATTCTCACATACAGATTATCCGGATATTTGAATTATCAGAATATTAGGATTTTCTGAAATGTCCAGATATCCGAATGTGTGCCTTATCCGGACACTTTTTATCGTTTATCCATTTTACAGGCTATCCAGACATTCTTGACAGCCACGGTGGTATAGTCGGTAGGGTTCAACTCCCGGGGTGGGTGATCTATCGGAATTATTCCGGCCTTGTCCCTGCATAAAGCTGCACCCAGTCTCAAATCAATGGGTACTTGGGGGCAACCTTGGGGGAGGGGGTAAGGGCAGCTAGAGCATGGTGGTGATCATGTCACCTCCAAAATGGACGAGATCGAGAATGTGTGGGGTGCTACCCCCACATCCTCTAAATGTGCCTTCAAGGTACAGTGCTATATGCATGGGCATCCGAAAGGGAAAGGCAACCAAAATGTATACATTTTTCACATATAATTTCATTTCAGCCACAATAATATGTGTTAATAATATGTGTTTATTGCATGAATATGATAAATTCAAATTTAAGCAATTTTTTTTTGAGGGAACAACACTATTATTGGGGAAAATGTGCCTTGCTTGCCCCCTTGGAAAAAATCCTGTGGATGTCCATGTGCATGGGGAGCTTTACCTTTTTTATCCACTCTTTTTATTCATAATTTTCACGTCACTGTATGGATTTACTAAAAATTCTTCATCAAATATATTCTATCTGGATATCCAAATTATCCTGATTCCATACTATCCATATATCTGAATTCTCCAAATATTCAGATTATCCACAATTAACAGTTACATCCAAAACAGATATCAACAATTTGAAATCCAGATATCCGTTATCCGGATTATTTGGCCATCCCTAACCAGGACCCCTCAATTATAAAATAATGGCATTATCACAGATCATCAGGGGGATCCTATAATTTAATTCAGCTTAGCTAGAGCATCTCACTTGCACTTGTGGAGACCAGCAATCGCTATTAATAGCCAAAGTGCATTCCAATTCACTGAAAATTCATCTTGCCTCTTAAGGCTCCGGTTCACGTCCTAACCTGGACATTATTGTGGGCCTTACGAGTTACCTTTTTATCATATAATCCACATCATTGCAATAAGTAAAAAATGGAAGAGGGGCAATGCAAAATCAAAACACAATATTTATACAGCCTATAGGGAAATTGGCATTATTAATAATAATAATAATATTAGAATTACATAATCAGAACCTGGACTATGATATTTTCCTAGGTGCCAGCTCTAAAAATCAAGCGCCAGGAAACCACCTACTGGCAATTGTGCATACTATGTGTATTATATATTTTGTGCGCTATATTCAGCTTTTCATAATTAGGAAAAGAAAGACGTGGTAGTATAGAAATACGGAGAAACTAGTACTCACTTTTATCCGCGAAGCTGTTTTTTCTTTCAACCAGGATGGTGGCAGTGGCCACTGAAATTAATCGAAAAAGAAAAACAGCTTCGCGGATAAAAGTGAGTACTAGTTTCTCCGTATTTATATTCAGCTTGTTAAGACTTGTGTGTATGAGTATAATGTGTGTGTGTGGGACATATGTGAAATAACTTAATGTACTTTGTGTATAATATAATAATGTATATTTATGTGTATGGTTGAGTGGAAGAAAAGACTTTGTACAGCCTTAACTCCGCCATTTAAAACAAGGCGTTAATAAATAAATATACCAGGTGTATAAGCTTAAATCTGCTGTTTTGTAGTCAGAAAAACACATGGTTTGTTCATAGAAAGCAACAAGAAATTTATTCAAAGCACTTGCCCTCGCGAGCTACACATTTTGCCCACTTCTCGGGCAATTTGTGGATACCACGCCAAAAAAGGTTCTTCTCTGGCAAACCACTCATCAAGCCATTTTCGGACGTCTCCATACGAATCGAAGTGCTGCTCAGCGAGGGCGTGGCCCATCGACGAAAACATATGGTAGTCGGAAGGGGCCAGGTATGGTGAATAGGCAGAATGGGGTAGCACCTCCCAGTTGCGTGTCACCAAGTAGTTTTGGACCAGTCTTGACGTGTGCGATGAGGCGTTGTCGTGGAGGAAAATCAGCTTGTCATGTCTTTGTTGATAATCCGGCATTTTGTCACACAGTGCATGGTACAATTTGATCAGTTGTTGGTGGTAGCGGTGGGCAGTGACAGTTTCACCAGGTTTCAACAGCTCAAAGTAGACGATACCCTGTTGATCCCGCCAAACACACATCATCGCCTTCCGGCCGAAGCGATTTGGTCTCGAGGAAGATGTTGATGGTTGGCCGGGATCAACCCACGATTTCTTGCATTTAGGATTCTCGAAATATATCCACTTATCATCGCCAGTCACAATCCGATGCAGGAAAGACTTTCTTTTTTGCCTGGCAAGCAAGATTTCGCATGTGTTTCGGCATCTCTCCAGCTGCTGATCGGTCAATTCATGCAGCACCCATTTTCCGATCTTTTGAACCTTTGCCATGGCACGTAGACGCATGGAAATGGCTGCTCGAGTAACACCCAATTGCTCGGCAAGGATCTCTTGCGTTTGGGTATTGTCCTCGTCCAAAAGAGCCTGCAATTGATAGTCCTCAACCTTCCTGGGCCGATTTTCATGCTTCTTGTCGCTCAGGTCAAAATTGCAGTCTTTGAACCGACGAAACCAATCCCTGCACGTTGTTTCCCATACAGCATTGTCACCATAGGCCTCCACAAGCATTTGATGCATTTTGGCAGCCGATTTCTTCAAATGGAAGCAGAAAAGCAGAGCTTCCTGCATATGCTCTTTTTCTGGCACAAAACTAGACATGCTTACCACAGGAACACTGTCTGTTGTTGTTTGCACGTGCTGACGATGTGCACTGATTCATGTTGGTAGATGTCCAACTCATATAAACACCAGGTATGGCGTGCCCATGGTAGCTTCATACCCTCACTAATGCCATCTATGAGCAAACAGCAGATTAAAGCTTATACACCTGGTAAGAAGTTGAGCATCACCGTATTCAAAACATTGCTAAATCATGTGAGAAAGCGGGAAATGGGGGGTTGGGAGACAAAGAGTAAGAAATTGTTACTGATTCTATGAAATGTTCACAACATTGATAAAAAAAATCACTTGCTAACTTACACTGTACTGCAATTTGAACTTAGAATCTTCAAAATTTCGTACATGCGAACTTAAAAAAACGGCAATATTACAGCAAAAGATCACAGTCGCCACGCTGAAATTTTTAGTCACCATGGCGACCTGGTGATTGGGATTTTTCGAGCCCTGTTTTCCAGTAACACATGGAGCATACATCTACTTACGTTTGAGAATAATGATGCATCATGCATCCATACGGCTGCCATACTTGATATCCTTTATACCTGCCATCAGAAAGGAGCCACTTACAGGAATCTATCCCTGGAATGCATACAAAAAAATAAACTGTATAAAACAACAATTAGAGATACACATTTGGTAAAAGTAAAATGATATAATTATTAATAAAGCTAAGGTAAATTTCTCGTATCGGACAAATGGATTTCTTCGAATTTACAGGAGAAATTACTTACCGAATGCAGTTTCTTTATACTTGTGAAAGTTCGGGGAAGTGTTTTCTCGCATCCTTCATTGAATTTTGCAGGTAAATCATCTATTTTTCGATATAAATGTGTGACCAGTGCACAAAAGCTCTTGCATCCATTTACTTCCAGGTGGATGTAACCTGTGTGCGATGACGTAATCCCGGTCAGTGTTTCCAAACACGAGTTTTTGTAACTGAAGAAGGTACGTTTCCGCAAATGGTTTGTGGGGCTATGTGTCAATGGTTCGTGGGGCTATGCATATTTTTTTCGAAACCAATTTTTAACTATTGAAACCTAAACGTGACCCTACCTAACCTAACCTTACCGGAAATGGTTTGTGGGGTTACGTACGTATTTTTGGGTGGAGTGCGGTGGAAACACTGCATGCCGAGTAAAGTAGTGAAACTGTGACCGTCATTTAGCATGTTACCGAAGGGAAAAGAAACAAAGAAAACTTACTCGATATGTCGCAAAGAGAGCTTATTTCCGTGAAATAAGCAAAATGCCACCTTCAACAATGTTTCTCAATGCAGAATACGTAAGTACGAATATTCAAATGATATGAACTAGCAAATTTCAGCCGTTTGTCCGATACGAGAAATTTACTGAAGTGAATTACTTTGCATAAGAGATATTTGGACACTGGAGCATCATTATGCTTCCTGCTCTGTATTTTATGTTAGAAGTTTACAATCAATATTCTATACAGGTACTAGGTTTTACTTCAGTAAAATATGTACATAACAGTGATTCATTATTGTAGCATAACAGTCGCATTCACATTAAATATCTCTTAGTGCTGCAATGAGCATTTTTCGCTCGAGCGGCAAATAGTTCGCATGGGCAACAATAGATTGCACACAGGATTGATAGTTCTTCCGCTTGAGCAAAAACCGACCAAAATACACTCGAACGCTCAAATCCTATTAGTACACGTATTTCCGTAATTTGTCTATGGTACTAGGCCCTCAAATATGGATCATGAAGTAAAATTGAAAAATAAATGAACATAGTCATCATCTCCATGTTGAAATGCAGTTTTAGGTATCTTACTGAGATACGTGAAAATGAAATAGATAATTATGGGCTGAAACTGCTCAGGCTGACATTTTATGTTTTTCTTTATGTTATTTTATTGTCACATTGAAATGATGTTCGATTGAATGTTATAACTACATTTCATTATTTCACAGAATATTATTAGGTACTACTTTACTATAGCAGAGACACCTATCAATGATTTATTTCGCAATTTTTTACATTGCTAACGTACTATTCTGCATTGTGGAACATTTATTTAGGTGAAATAATCAATTTATAACGAAAATAATGTATATTTCTTACATTAACGAGTACTTACTGTTGTTCCTTATTTCCCACAAACCATCCACGGGTAGCCCCAAAAACCATTGACATTAGTCCAAAAATTCACTATAGCCCCACGAATCATCACGGGAACGAGATATGCCTACTAGGTTAGGTTCCATTAGCACTCCTTTCGTTCAATTTAGCATATACGGACATACGAGAGCGTATTGTGCTCTCGTGCAGAAAGCAAATGGTGGCAGCTGCAATAGCGCATCAGAAATAGATTTTCGTAGAAAACCACATGCATTTGCATTACAATGGATCAAAATTACATTCCCGAACATCAACAACGCTACAGAAAATGATTTGCGTAAGTACTTTCTCCTGTAAATTTGAAGAAATCCGTCTCTGGTATAGTAAAGTGTTACCTATTATTATCCTTTCTGGTAAGTGAAAAATGATGTAAACATACTCCTTGCATTGTGATACGATATTTGTAATTGCTTAGGCAGATCTGTCAGCATGTGTATTCAGTAACAGTTCGTTATATCCGAGACACTTTTCTTCAAATTTACAGGAGAAACTACTTACGGAAATCAGTTTCTGTAGCATTGTCGAAGTTCTTCGAAGTATTTTCTTTCATATTTCAATCTATTTCAGCCGGAAATCAATTCCCGTTCCTTCAATTTAAGCAAAAACGTAACTACGCCGTTTTTTTTAACTATGTTTGCCTAACCTAACTGAACCTAACCTTCTGTGAATGGTTTTTTGGGCTATCCGTGGATGGTTTGTGGGGCTCGCACCATGACGTGCGTTCCGTAACACTTCGAGAAATGGCTTATTTTAGTGTAAACAATTTTTTTAATCGTGTGAAAACCTTAATGGCACCTTCAAATATGTTCTGCAATACACAATTGGTTAAGTACGAACCATACGAAACACAAAATATCAAATTTTAAAGTGTCTCCGATATAACGAACTGATACCTCTGTGCTAATTTTACAATTCGGCCTGTAGATATTGCATACTTTCATATACAGTACATTGTATTTGAGCCTTACATAATTATTATTATTTAGAATTGTAATTGCATAGAGTTGTTTCCCTCCATGTGTAGATTTTTAGGCTGACAGTGCTTATTAAGCTTTAAAATATGGGACATTATCAATGATTCCACTACGAGTGCGGTAAGATTGAGCGTATCACGCTTAAGCGTGGGAGATTCGATCGAGTATTTTCGAGTGAAATTGGTCCAATGCAGTACTCTAATATATTTCCTTCTTTCACTCAAGTTTAACTTGAACATAATATATTCGATAACATTAGGTCCAGATGGGTAACCAAACAACTGGAGAAGGGTTCCAGCTCATTATCATGACATAACACATACAAGTTGGGCTAATCTGAAGGGTGCAAGGCTAATTAAATACACGAACGTACTACACGCTAAATCACTACGAAGACGTAGCTGGATACTACAGATGGATATCCTGGTTTATTCGGTGTACCATTTGTGCAAGAACCACCAATAATATATAAAATGAAATGCAACAATACATTTCTCATAATCAAGAGTAAATAAAAGTTTAAACCTACCACAAAATAGTGATCTGCACTTTAATTACACGCATGTATACTCAAAAAGAATCAAATCTTTTACTGCGAATCAGACACTGAGAGAAAAAAAAAGAAAGATTTGAGAAAGATAATACTGCAAGTATACGCCCAAGTCAACATCAATAGTTCGGAGGGTGGTCAATGTGACACCACCTCATGAACCGATGTCTTACCGTATCTAAAATGTAGCATTCCATGGTAAATTATAAAACCAATTACAAGTATCAATGCAAGTATTTTAGCATTCTTGGCATTAATCTGCTGTATAATTTCAGCTGCTGACTTGCCCTGTTTACAAGACGCCTCGGACATGTTTCATGTCTACGACAGTTCTGAAACAAGCGAAGGATACGTTTCGCAAACAACTGAGAAACAAACGAGTAAGCCAGCTGCGGAATGGCTCATTGCTAATAATAATTGATGGCCGAGTCTGCTGCCACGCGCATGTCAGCAGCAAGAATAAGCGTCAAATTTGCTGCTGCCACGTAATTCGTCTGCTAAGAGGATGTTACAAATCTTAAGAACAGATTAAGACGAGAGAAATGCAAGTTTATGATTAGTGGGAATGAATGTACAGGTAATTTAGAACCTTTTTCTTTAGAAAGCATTTAGCGATATTATTTTAATGCTAACAGAACCTTACCTAACTGCGAGAGCATTTAGGTTTATTATTAGAAGAATGCTAAGGGACCTAATCTTATCATTTTTGTGTAAGTAATCGCTAAAACTTAACAGTATGTGTTACAGACGTAATTGCATACATAGCATGATGAAATCACAATAAAACGAGGACCGAGTCTGCTTCCACGCGCATCTTTTTTGAGGTTCCAGCAGAAAAAGAACGTGGCAGCAGACACTGCCATAATTGATTGCAAAACTTACATGAATCTCTGAAGCGAAGGAGATATTTACACTTTCACAGACAAATACATTAAGATTATTGAACATTTTCTGTAGTAAAGAATGCAATTCTCGCTCACTGGCCTCTTCATTCCCTCTCTCCTTTCTTCATAGCTTTATTTCTTTCTCTACTTCTGTTGTTTCCTCTGTTCTCTTTCTTCCCCTCCCTCTCTCTTTCACCCCTATGCACTTTTCGTTCTCTCTCCTTCTAATCTGCATATTTATAATGGACAATGGCATAGGCATGCGCAGACCCTCTGATTGGGGGGGGGGCAAAAACCTTGATGAAAGTTCAGTCGGGAAAGCATTTTATCTCAATCTTTTAGTTTTATTGCATTGATGGGTATGTGTGTGTGTGTGTATAAAAAGGTAAAGTGCTCTCCTGTGCTTTGCACCACGCCATGAAAGCGTATAGGGGGTGTGGAGTTAGGGCCCACACTTTTCTGGTCACGGCTGAAGGTAAGGATGATGTGATCAGCACCACGCCCCTGGCTGCCTTCACCCCCCCCCCCCCAAAGTTTTCTCCAGTTACCCACTTTATACGACGCTGGGTGGGCGCCGGAGCCGCTTGAACAGGTGGGAAAAAATCCCGGTTCTCCTCCGCCGGGGATCGAACCCGGGTCTCTCGCATGCTAGTCAGACGACCTAACGACTGAAAAGCATATTATTTAAATACATTACATAATCAATTCATCCACCCCGTAACAAAACAAATGCAAAAATAATATAAATTGTCTTTGAAATGTGCGCTCTCCTTTTCCTCCAAACCAGACTGTTATAGCAAAAACTGTCTTAAGTACTTAGTTGTTCTTACTTGTCCCTCTGTTAATTCACAATGCATTACAGAAAAGAAATAAACTGCGAGCGAAGTGAGCAAGAACATTTTTCGATCCAAATTTATATAAATTGAAAACAATATTGATTTAATAGCGCTCAAAAAATTTCATAGGATGCCAAGGGATTCTCATTTACAATTTTTCTCATTCATCGTTCGGCGTAGTGGGACAACTCTCGCAGCCCCCTAGCTACTACTGCTCTGAACTTGACACGACTGCAAGGAAAGCAGATATTGCGAGCGGAGCGAGCAAGAAAATTTTACGAAATACATTTTTATTTGTATAAAATTTTAAGTCAAGGAGGCAATTGCCCCTCTGTGCTCCCCTGAAGGTGCTCCTGGCCGTCTGGAACAAATAATGCAAGAAAGCCGTGATAACTAATTCCATCTTCAGTATTCTTTTGTCCTGCTACTCTTAGATTCTGCTAGTCTTGCATTCTTTTACTTCAATGTTTGCCCCCTAGAATTGATTTCCGTCCAAGGTTGGGAAGGTCAATGTCCCCCTGACCCCTTGTGGTTGTGCCACTGAACCCCCTTCCCCCGTAGTTGCTTCGAACTTTCATCGGCTTGAAAATACTCCTTTTTCTTCAAGAGTATAATATCGTTTAATAACAGCAATAAGATTCCTCTACACTAAATTTCTAAGTGAAAGTATAATAATATAGGGGCATGGAACGTCTGGAAGGAGGGGGGGAAGGATGGCCACATCTCGCCCTTCGAAAACGAAGGACAACCTAAAAGTATATATTTTACACGTATAGGCCTAATTTGATTTCAGTCATAGTAATTTACATTCATTATTATGCGATAATTTCAAATTCAAGTAGTGTTCTTTGAGGGGGCAACACTATTATTGGGGTAATATGCCCCATGGAAAAATAACTTGTTTGTTCCCTCGTGGAAAAAAAATATGCGAACGTCCGTGATTAGGGGGGTCAACTGCCACCCTTTGCCCCATCGTGCGCACGCCTATGGACAACGGTAAATAACAGAACGTTAGTTTATGATTCATTGAAATGTTCGACATACTTCCTTCTTCTTTTTTTTTTTTTTTTTTTGTAATTTTACCACTCAATTTCAAATTCCGGTAAGAAGTCCAAAGTAAAAAAGCCGCATTCATTCAGCATGGAAGTCTTTGATGCCTGGACCATTATTAAACACGGAATGATTTGGTTGATTTGGTGTTTTAAGTCCACTTTATGCACAGAAGAGCTAATCAGGACTGGAGTTTAAAGTGGGATCCGAACCACTATGTGCCTCCTCCGGGCATCGAACCCGGGACTCCTTGATTACAAGGCGACGACGCAACCACTGCGCCATCGGGGAGGCCCCAGGACACGGAATGATTCTTTCGTGTTTATTACATAGTTAAGAAATAGTATACTACATGCCTTCAATTTCAGTTTTCTTTGAAGGGGCTAAAAGCATTCTTGGCAGGGAAAAAATATTTTTATTTTCACGATATTTTTTTGAAGTGTGGACAAAATTTCCGGTATCTCCCCCGTTAATTCGCACACTGCTTTGCTTTAATCTAAAAATGTTGTAAATTAAGTGCAGCGTTATAGAACATTTGGTCGGGAGCAAAGAGAGAAATAGGAGAAATGAACGCCCTACTCCCACTAAAGTCCTGTAAATGGACAAGAATTCAGATGGATGCATTCACAAGGGTAATAAAGCGAAGGAGTTTGAACCTTGATGCTACGAGCCTACACAAGTGGTTCTCAACCTTCGTGAGCTGCAGGCCCTGTAAATTCGCTTTCTAAAAGTAGATGCCACTAGTAGCTCAACAATTTTACTCGTATATAGCCAGGACCGGCGCGCGGGGACTGGGGCGTACAATATAAGCGGGACCTATAACATTATAACATTTTTCTTTCAGACATCTGAAAAACAAAAAAAAAACAAAAAAAAAGAGAGGTCTCTCTTTGCCCCTTAGTCTGAAATACATCATTGCAATCAGGGGCGCCGACTTGTCAAAATTATTGGGGGGGGGGTCTAATCACTGAAATAAATTAATGAATGACTCACTCTCTCCCTTTTTTAAGTTTTGGCCTCAGCGTTCGGAATCTCATAAAAGCCCATGAATTCTCAAAAATATGAACACTTTTATTCACAGTTCGAATGCAGAATATTAATTGTCCACGGATGGATATGTCACAAGTTTCGTCAGCCATAATAGCATAATATTCCCGACTTTTAATATCTGCTACCACGGTGCGCAAAACAGATCTCCCTAATATATCAATGATCTCGTTCTGAATGTCATGTGAGAGCCATTCGTAGCCAAAAGTTCCATCCACTCTCCTAGTTCATGCACATCGTCTTTTGAAACTCTTTTTAGTAAAAATGTTAACAATACTCATAATTGCATACTTAGTATATAGTAATAAGTCATGTGTTTTGCTGGCTCTGGTCATAGCCTCCACAAAGTTGATGGATTAGCGATCTCAGCCCACAAATTGATGGTCTAGAACATTTCAAATGTGCACTTAAAGTTAAGTTCATGTGGCACAATTCAGAGTAAACTTTACAAGAGAAGCAAAATAATACATTAGATCCTCTAAAGCAAAATTATTTGGGGGCTCTGCCTCCACATCGTTAACATTGGGGGGGGGGGGTGGAATAAGGGAGACCAGTAAAATTTCTAAATCAGGTTTCATTTCATTTCCGATGGACCATACTGGTGTGACGTTCATAATATTTTATTACAAAACGGGATATATTTAATATGAAACTACTTTTGTACATATCAAAGAGGGAATTTTTTATCCACTCCAATAACATTGGCTAGCACAGATCTCTTTTGTTCACTCTTCATTGAATTTTGACGCTGATTCATACAAAATTATATTTCTACTTCATGATTTCATTTTACAATTAAACGAACAGTACACATGAAATATTTGAAAACGATTTTACATTTTTAGAATATGATTTAAATAATTTTGGATATTTTTAGATGGGTCAAAACCAGTGGCGTAGCGGCCGCCCCCGCAACCCCCTCAATGCGTGGGGGGGGGGCTCGAGGTGTTTGGGTCCAACAATGTGCTCCTGAAATATTAGGCTATATAATCGCAAAAATTCCACAGATAGTGTCGCTTATAAGAAAATCGATTTACGAAAGGAAACAGAACTTTAGTTCCCAGTAACATCTTATGACGACGTCTGCTATAATAAGCAGTGGCGTATTGTCTCAGGCGGAGGGGCCTGGGTAACTTGTAGCGTGGGTCCCCTCCGAAATATAGAATTAACTTATTTGCTCCGCAGTAAGCAATCGATAAAAGAATATCCCTAATATCATACCTTTATAGCTACACAGTTTGTCGTAAACGCAGTGTAGTGTGTCAATTGTCTACAGTTATGAATCCAGAAGAAAGATTCAGTTGCTCAACCAGTCGATGTCTTATTGCTACACAATAAAGATCAAAATTGGTAATTCATGTTATTTTACAGCTAATATTAGTTTTATACGTGATATTTAAAATGTAACTTCACGCTAAATATTTTCAAGGGGGAGGCCAAGCCTTTTCATATTGATATAAGAGCTGAAATGAATTTCCCACATAATCTACACCTATTACGTTTTACTTCAAAGGGGCCCACAAACTCAGTAGGAGGTGGAGCCCAGGACCAATTACCCCTTTGCCCTAAGGGCCATCCTCTACTCTGCCACGCAGGGTAAAGTGGGATCCATGAGTATTACCGTGCAAATTGTCCATCACCATGTTCGTACATCTTACTTGATCCAATAACAGCTTCAAGAATTAAAAGAAAACTCAAAACAAGCTGTTGATAACTTCTGAACCAGCATACATAAAAATCCATCGCTTAAAAACACATAGGATGTAAGAGAAAAATTAATGAAAATAGTCATGGACAATTTGCAGGGTAATAGTCATGGATCCCACTGTACACCGTTTGTTAAAGGTGGTCATTATTTTGTGTAATTTTGTAAGTTCTTACTTTGTAAGTAGCTATTGAAATTTTGTGGGCTAGCTAACTATTTTACGAGTACGTCCGCCCCACTCTGGCATCATATTTTTTTTGTCACTAAGGCCCCCCCCCCAATATTTTACTTACAGGAGGGCCCCAGAGAACTGCGCTACGCCACTGGTCAAAACAATCCATAAAGTCAGAATATCCGATATCCGGATATTTGAAATCAGGATAGAAAATTATCCGATATCCGGATAAAGTTTTATCCGGATTTGGCCTTCCCAAATGATTTATCCACACGACCTCAAGACCGCCCTAACATTCGCAAAATTTCCTCAACATGCTCCAAATTTTATTCACAAAAACCCAATTTATGGTCATTTTGGCTTTAAATATACTCTAAATATTTATCCGCTGACCCATTATTTCATGGTTTTATACCCTTTCACCCGCCAAAATAAAATTTCTGGATAAACCCTTGTCTCGATATGGATGGGTTAAAGTAACAGTGGTGTAAATCACTTTGAAAAAAAAATGACATAGACAGAAACCTATATATAAGTCAGTCTGCTAACAGAAAACGTGAAGTCAATCAGAGATTCATTCAACTGTCAACAGATGGCAGTATAAGGTCTAGTGATAAAGGAAACAGCTCCTGTGTTGATCAGCAAAGTGCTGTGAGTCAGATTTATTTTGTTTTTTGAGAAAGTGACTTACACCACTGTAACTTTAACCTGTCCCTGTTTCCGGGGTGCGTTACACTTCCAACGAAGTCACAGTTGGAGTTTTTCTTATGCGTGGCGTCATGAACATCAGAGTTAGGAGGCAAAAGTCAGCACTGCGTTGCAGCTACATGCATCTCGTCCTCGTTGTAACTTGCTTTTTTCTGCCGTGAGCTTTCACCTACCTTGAAGGAAGGGCGTGTTCTTTTATAACCACACTGTCACGCCTTCTTACAGAGCGTTCAGGTCTAACCGCCTCGCTTCCTATTTGAGTCTTGACAACGAACGCAACATATTGAATCACGAAGCGTTTCTGGATCGCAGGGAGGAAGTGTACACGTGACGTCATAAGAAAATGTTCCTCCCTTGCTTGATAACAGGGAAGTTACGAGAAAACATTAAGCGGGTGGGTAGAAGGTAGATATTGATAAACTAGGGTGGGCAAGTAGACGTGTAATATAATGGGTGTTTTACACAAACGCAAGCAATCTCAATCTCTCTCTCTCTCTCCCTCTCCCAGTCTTCTCTTTGACACGTTCTTTAGTAAAAAGAACATGATTTAACTAAAAGAACAAATAATAAGTTCACATGAAAGACTCGAAAGCATTCGCGTGATGCCTCTCAGGGTATGGGGCAATATCTCTCTGTTAGTTCGTCAAATAAAAATCAAAGTTAAGTTTGCACTAAGAAAAAGGAAGTCTATTTTACTTCTTTGCAAACTAAACACTTATATGCCTCACATATAATCCATGTCACTCAAAGAAATTAAACTTCTTATACACTCTGTAAAAAAAAAATAGCATCACTTCATTATTTTTGGTCGTCAGCATTTCGCTCGTGAATTATCAGTTGTTTTATTGATTTAATTCGACTTGTCGATTTGTTTTCCTAACAATTATATAAAACACTATATCTGTACAATATATTTTTATTATTTAAGTCATAGTTACGTACATAATGCACTTTACAGAACTAATAACAAAATTATTGCAAATATAGCTTGTGGAACGTTTTCGCACAAAAACAATGTTTACAAGTAAAAAGATTGAACAAAGGTTTTAAATGCATCATGATATGTCAATTTCAAATGATAGTAAGTAAATACATTGACTAGTACTTAGTGTGGCCACCCCTGGCCTTCCTAAGTGCTTCCAACCTTCAAGGCATGCTATGAATGAGATTTTGACAATATTCGATCTTAATTTCATTCCAAACATGTACAATTGCTGCCATAAGTTCCTCTTTTGACCTGTACGTCTGATTACGAAGTTTTCTGCACATCATAGCCCACAGGTTTTCTATAGGATTCATGTCTGGAGAGTTGGGCGGTCACCAAAGTCTTTCAATATTCATATCATGAAACCAGTTATTCACCACCTGAGCACGGTGACAGGTTGCATTATCGTCTTGAAAAATAAAGTAGTCCAAATTCTGTCCAGAAAAATTATCTTCTGCAGTTTGTAGAACTTTCCGATTCAGGATTTCCAGATATTGATCAGCCTTAACAGTCCATGTGCAAATATGCATCCTGTAAATCCCTTTTGCAGAGAAACATGCCCAAATCATAACACTGCCACAAAACCTTTGAGTTTCTAAAATACAAGATTTTGCAAGTTCTTCTCCCTTCCGCATCCACAGTTTAACTGAGCTGTCATTCCCCAGCATTTTAAATCGTGTTTCATCAGAAAATATCACGTTCCCAATCTGTATCTTTCCATGCGCCATAATGTGTGACAAACTCACGTCTAGCTTTTGCATGTGCGTCAGTTAGTCTGTGTTTTTTACGTGGGACGTGTTTAGAAACACACTGTTTCTTTAGTCGGGACACTACAGTAGCATGAGTAAGATTAACTCCCACCTTATTTTGAAGTTTATGTGCAATTTGGCATGAACTCATTCCTCTGTTCTTCAGTGCCATGTCCTTTATCATACGATCCAGTTAAGGTGATGTATTTTTCTTTCTGCCACAGTGACTTCTCAGTGATGATTTTCCATGTTCTTCTTACTTTTGCAGGCAGCGGCTAATTGTGGATTGATGCATTTGAAGTTGTCGACCAATTTCTCTCTGAGAATGACCATCCATATGCAAAGCAAGAACCATTCCTTGCTTACGTGGTGAAATGTCACACTTTCTGCCCATTTTTCCGAGAAAACACGCTCAAATACACTACACACCACCAGAACACTTCACAAATATGATAACGTATCCAAACTGTCAATAATGAACATGTAGTTGCAACATAAAACACGTCACAAGTTATAACAATCGTTTTACAGATTCCTGACAATTGATTACAAAGCCTTGCAGCAGTAACTGATTGCAACACCCTCTGTAGCGGACACTCCAAACACTAAATCAACAAAAGAATAACACCACACTACGTAGTGATACCAGACCAATGCTTCAATCAATTGATTTCAAGTTGTGCAGGAAAGATGCATGCATGCGAAACTCAATATTGTCAACATCCGTAATAAGAATACAGTGATGCTATTTTTTTTTTACAGAGTGTAATTCAACTTGATCACTTCTTCTTCTTCTTCGTGACCCTTACCGCCGGGTATATGGCAGTTTTGGTCAAAGATCTGGGATGTAGAACACTGGTGAGTAGAGGTACCGTTAAATCGAAGTCATAGTAATAGTTGTGGTCGTAATGATTCGTAATATTACACTTCACTGTACTTTAACACTGATCAGAAGCTTGCACATGCACACAAATTTTAAAATAAATAGGGAGGGTATGGATACAGGAAATGGTACTTTGGCTCTGTTTAATCTGTTGAAAAGAGCGTGTCTGTGTTTGTTCCTTAACGGGCAATGGAAGAAGAGATGAACTGACGTTTGTTTGTTTTCTCCGCAATCACAAGCAGGGGAGGGATTTTGATGCAGTCTTGCTAGGTGTTCGTTTGTGCAAACGTGTCCCGTTCGTAGGCGAAGTGTGAAAGTTATCACTTCACGAGGAAGTTTCAGTTTATGAAACCAGGGTCGACTGACTACTTTTTCTGCGTACCATTTATAAGTGGTCGTCAACTTGATCATCTTCTTCTTCTTCTTCTGACCCTGTCAGACAAAACACTGTCGACTTTGGCCAATGTTTCTGTATATGTACTATGGGACAGCAGTAGTCTGTGGTATGGGATTTTTGTTACACAACTTTTCCTTACAATACACAACAGATGACACTAATCAATTTTCAATTTTTACACTTTTACATTCTATGTTCTGTTTATAATTCGATTTGACATTTTCGAGCGTATCCATATAAATTCCAAATAATTGGTATTGATAAATCAGATAAAAGAGAAAGTAAAGATATAGGGAATGGAATTTTTAATCTTATCAGATTTTTATATAATATATTTCGTTGTTGAGAGAATTGATTACATTCCAAAAATAAATGTTGGGCATCTGGATTATCTTTACCACATGTACAATTTTGTTGTTGTATAATACCTATTTTCGCTAAATGTGCTGGTGTACGTACGTGACCAGTTCGCAATCTATTAATAAAAACTATAACCTGTCTTGGAAGAGGACATCTGTGGAACCATGGTTGGCTTGCATCAAATTCCGCTAGCCATCTATATGTATGACCTACCATCGTCAATTGTTCCTTGCACCAAATTTTCCAGTGATTTTTTACTTTAATTTTAACTCTAGGTAATAGATCTGTATAAGGGAGTCTGATGAAAGATATTTGAGGTAAATCCCTTGCTCTCTTAGCGTACATATCTGCCATAATATTACTCTGGTTAATGTGATGTGCCTTGACATATGTAAACTGAAAAGTAATATCTTTGGATTGTGCTTGTTAAGTTAATTGTATAATCAATATAATGAAAATAGATTGACGACATAGTTGAGGATATGATGATGTTAGTGCCTGTAAGACACTTAACGCATCTGTTAGAATGAGTATTTTTTTATAGTTATTTTGTATGGAATAATTTAATGCACGGTAAATAGCATAACATTCTGCTGTAAAAATTGTAGTGTCTGCTGGTAACCTAAATATTTCGTGTTGATTCATTTCAGGAATATAAAACGCACAACCTACATCCTGAAATTTTTTGGAGCCATCAGTATATATGAAAATTAAATCTGGCCATATTTCTCTATACCGAGCGTGCTGACCATGATCTAAAAATTGGACGTTAGCCTGAGCATAAAGAGGCAAATCTAATTTATATACTGGAGGTGAATGATATGTGAAAGAATTTTGGTACGCGTCAGGATCCATACAATAACAATGAAGAAAATAAAATTTCGGGTTGATCGGATCTATAACATTCATAAATGCCCACTGTTTTTGTGTTTCAAATATCAAATTAAATGGGTGATTATGATTCTCCCAGGTTTGAAAAAGAAATTTATTTGTTAATTGTTTGCGGCGATGGGATAGAGCCATCTCTCTATTTTCCATATAAACACTTACGTTTGGACTAGAATTCATCAATCCACAGCAAATTCGTAATGCTTTGCGTTGTAGTACATCAATTTTTTGTAACTGTTTTGAGGACGCACCACCGTAACTGAAAGCCGCATACTCAAATAAGGAGCGAAAGCAGTTTCTGTAAAATAGTAACATAATTGTGGGTTGACTACCCCACTTAGTAGTTGCCAATCCACGAAGAATGTTTAGGACAGATTTCCCTCTATTTATTAAATAATCTATATGCATTTTCCAATTATTTTTACGATCGAAATGAATTCCTAAATATTTACATGTAGATACCACTGGGATGTCAGAAATATGATTAATATTATTAGGAAATACATTTTGGTTACGAGAATTAAAAATCATAATTTGAGATTTATTAAGGTTGAAAGATAAACCTACTTCATAAAACCATGCTTGAAGTTTATGTATTAAACGTGTCATGTCTATTAATCCCTGTGTTGTTTGTGGAGTAATTCTGTAAAAACAGAAATCATCTGCATACTGCGAATAAGTTTAAAATCCTCCAATTGTTCATTGTGTAGAGAAATTTATATATATTAAATAGTATAGGACTGAGTGGAGCTCCTTGTGGAATTCCTGTAGTTGTGAATCTAGGCCCCTGGATAGAATTTTGAAACCAGACAAAAAATTTTCGATCAGCATATAAATTCCAAATTAATCTGGGAATCATAGGAGATATATCTATTCTTTCTAGTAATTGACAAAGTTGCATCAGTGGTACAGCATCATAGGCTTTTTCCACATCGATAAATAAACTATAACAATAGGAATTCATAACAATGTTATTTTGAATTACAGCGTTGAGAATTGCAATGGCATCTTGACTACTATGTTGTAATCTGAAACCAATTTGCGTAGGGGAAAGAATCGTTGCTTTTCTAAAGTCCACATAAGACGTTTTTGTAGCGTGCGTTCGAATAATTTTTCCAATACTGAAATTAGAACTATTGGTCTGTAGGAACGGGCATTTGATGGTGGTTTATTCGACTTTAATATAGGAAGTACTACATGTGTTTTCCATTCTGAAGGTATACTACCCCCGGTATATGTTTTATTGTATATAGCGATTAAAATATCAAATCCCCTTTTAGGTAAGCTCTTTATAGCTTGGTATGGAATTCCATCCATTCCTGGTGCTGAATTTTTAACTCTATGTAGTATATTATGTAATTCTATGACAGTCACAGCTGGAAACTCTCTTGTAAAAATTTGTTGTGGAACCAGAGGAGGTTGATATTCTATATTTACTGAAGGAGGCGCAATCATGGAGAGAATTTCAGTTTGCCAGGTTACATCAATTGTCTGTTTCCTGCTTAGTTTCGGGTGTCTTAAAGAATTAAATTTTTTCCAGACGAGTTTTATAGGTTCAGCATTTCCTAGAGAGTTACAATAATTTATCCAGGCTATTTTTTTGGCTTTTTTGAAAGCTTTCTTAGCAAGAGCCTGACTTCTCTTCCAGGCAATCTTATGGGTAATTGTGGGTCTGCTAGCAAATGTTTTCTCATCACGTTTACGATTCTGTTTAGCAGTCTCGCATTCTGGTGTCCACCAATATAATTGTGGGAATCTATATGTATCTTGCCCTTTTGAACGTATACCTACGATATCCAGAGTTTTTGTAATTAGTTGTATAAATTGAGAATACGAGATATCAGTATTAGATCGTAAATTTTCTGATAATATCAAGGAGTCAATTGTTGTGGAATACAGTGACCAATCAATAAGGTTAGTTTTCCAGCGTCTAAGGAGAGGTGCATTTCGCGGGATCTGTACATTATACATAAATCTTCCTTGAACATGTATGGGTAAGTGATCACTTCCACGCATATCCTCATCCACTAACCAGGTAAGTTGGGGGAAAATTTCATCAGACACTATGGTTAGATCTATCACAGAAGGATTATTTCCGGATCGAGGAATATGTGTTATCGAACCATCATTAAGTATGATAAAATTATTATGTTCTATCCAGTCCACTAAAATCTGGCCTAAATGATCTGATCGTGAACCGCCCCACATTGGATGATGCCCGTTAAAATCTCCTACACAAATATAAGGGCCTGGAATATTGTCCAGAATACCTTGAAAATCTTGTAGTTGTATTTTTTGAGATAACGAATTCGAAGGTATGTAAACATTAATAATACTGAAATAAAATTTTTGTATTTTTATGCGCACTGCTATGATTTCTACATGATATCTATTTACTATATTAATTTTTGGGTATAAAAAAAGAGTTTGGTGGGCCACACTCTCATGAATGTGTATGCTCACACCTCTTTCATTGTGTTGAAATGGCGGACCTATAGTATTATAATATTTTAGATTGTAATTCTCGTATTGCTTTCCTTTAGTCTCTTGTAAACAGAGAATTAAAGGATGGGATTCCTCAATTAATTTATTTAATTCGATTTTACGTGCGGAAAAACTATTTATATTCCACTGAATTAAAAATTCCATTCCGTACAATATACTATTAATTTTTCCCCCCTTTGATTCCTGGATTTATGAAATTAAGTTTTGTAAAACAGTCAAGAGATTCCCTGTTAGCTCATGAATATGTTTAAGTAGTGGTTGTTGTCTTCTAAGTTCTGATATATTTATTAGTGCCGACCACAGCTCTGGCAAAGTTTGCATTAACGATTTATACAGTGCCTGAAGATTGTCCGCCGGAGGATTTGAAATGATCTGACTATTTGATGATCTACGCTCATGTGGATGTTGCTCAATGTGATTGGATCCAGACTGGGGTTGCGCATTTCGTCCAATTGGGGGTGATGGCGTATTCTCCTCGTCTTCGGATAAACTGTCAAGTGATGAAGATTCATAAAATAGCTCTTTAGGTGGTTTTGGAGTTTCTCGTGTCCGCGTATTACTTCTACGTGAGTGCAGCCCATCTTTGCTCACACTCGTGTGATTTTTCTGTTTTCGCATTGAGGGTTGCGAGGATGTAACTATTTTAGGAGTTATTGACTCTCTAGTTGTCACAGATATTAATGGACGTGCCATTGTACTTTGGATGACCTCAGCGTGAGAGGGGAGCGGTGGAAATTGTTTAGCAGTTAATGGAGGTGCCAAAATGTCTCTTCTGGTTAGAGGTGGTTTATATGTCCCCAATATTTTTGCCTTAGCTTCAAAATAAGATAAGTTTTCCTCCGCCATCCGCGTCTGTATTTGCTGTTCTGTTTGTCGTTGAGGGCAATCTGGGGATGTAGCTCTATGATTACCTCGACATATGACACAAGTAGGAACTTCTGTGCAGGAATCTCCATGTTTTTCTTTTCCACAGTTGACGCAGATTGCTTTTGAACGGCAGTTCTTACTTTGGTGCGCATAACGGAAACAGTTTTGACATTGTAATACAGACCTCGTTCTAGGTCGGACCTCGAAAATTTCGCTGTTTACTAGTATTCTTTCTGGTAAGACATTACCCTGAAAGGTTAGGCATATTAATTTTGTGTCTCTCAGATCGAAAGAACCCGTATTATTCCATACTTTCTTCTGCATACGCCTCGCACTGATGACTGGGATCGCCGATTGCACTCCATCCAAAATGTCTTGTACACTGATATCTATGCCAACTCCGAAAATAAGACCGTCTCGCTGTACAAGATCTTGAGGAATTCTAGCTCGAACCTGTAAATCCTTATGATACATTTCGTTTTGTGTGAAAGCATTTGCAGCTTTTGCATTTGGAAAAGTCACACGGACTCTATTTTTACCACACTGTTCGATCAATTCTATGTCTAGTCCTGCCTTTCGAAATTTATTCCCTAAACTGCCACCGGACAGTTTTCCTATATTTTTTCCTGTTCCCTCTAACAGTACTATATATGGACCTGATTGTGCATTGTCATATGTGTACTGTCGTGATGGAGAATTTTCATTCTCGTTCGATCGGATGATTTTATCTGGTTGGGCAGATGATTCAGAATCCGCCGATCTCTTTTGTGCACGATGTTTTTCTTCCACCCCTTTCATGATAGCATCCTCGTCATTCACTCTTTACATGTTAGTCTGTAGAAAGACGGGAGTTTCACCACCGCTTAATGCTAATAGGGTATCAGCAGCACATAGGGTTGCTTCTTCCCCCATTACATTGATTAATAGCGTTCAGGTGAGTCAGTTTATCGTTACCACTACTATACTCTTATTTACACAAATACACACACTAAGTTAATAAATCCAAATTAATTTTCAGTTCGAATACCTCACAAGAGGTATTTTATAGTCAAACACGTAATAACTACGAAATAAAAACCGGATAACACAATCACGATCCGAAAAACCTCGTAGCCGAACACAAGCTCACCATGAATAAGCTTTCCATTGCGTCCGTCAACTTGATCACTCTATTCAAAAACCGAGCCCGAACTTTTAATTTAAGACAAAACACACTCGTAATTGCCACGGCAACAGCTTTTAACAAGACAAGTATATGCAGGTTAGTCACTATCCTGACACTATGAGTGATGGGTAAATTACAGAAATTAAGATTAAAGAACAATAAACATTTGAACAAGAGAAAAGATAATTAATAACAATAAATATTAGTGCAATGGGAAAGGACGTGTCATCTTGTTTGTCTGACTAAAAAAATAACGGGCATTCCACACCGACCATGGACGTATGGAAATAGGGTACAAGCGGTGGAGGTACACCCCTCCGTCTGGAGAATGATTGTCAACCTAAAATTATATACAAGGTGGTTATAATTAAAGTGACGGTGTTCAGAGTGGTATAGGACGGGCTGTAATGAGAGTAGCAGTCTGAAACTTCGTAGATATGCTAATGAAGCAATGCGCTCGCGAATTATGCAAAAAAAAAAAAAGTTCCAATTCTCGCCACCAGGGTAAAAAATGGCGCTGTAAGCAGTCAAAACGTGGTATAGTTACAGGAAATAGGCAGGAAAGATCAAACACACGAGAACAATGATTCTGGCATGTTTATTAGGAACTATGGTTACAAGAACTGTTCAATATGGCCTCCCAATTTTACACATATAATTTTTATTTCAATCACAGAAAATTAGGTTAATTATTATAAGGACGTTGCAGGAACATGCAACTGGAGGAGTGTTTTTTGAGGGTGCAACACTATTACGGGGGAGAGGATATGCCTAGTTTGCCCCAACCCCCTCCCCGACAAAAAATACCATCTTTCCTTGCATCTCCTCCGGACGTTCATAATACCACAGATATACTCTTATCTGTGATAATACCAACGAAAGCCAAGAGTAAAAGCCATATTCCACAGATTACTTGGCAAATACTGCAACACCCCCGAAATGTTAGGCAAGCCATTTAACTCTGCTGTGTTTCTCGGTTGCAGAGTTAGAAGGGGCACGAAGCAAACTGTCCATGTCCGGGTAATCAACCTGAAAATTAGCAGGTAAATCCTTTGATATCTAATTTATAATATAAAATTCATACTGATTCTTTGAAACTTATATGAATAATTTCCGAGTTCAATTTCATATTCATTCTGCAAAAGGTCTCGGAATTTTTATGCAGTCTCTTGGAAAGGTTGGTATTGAAATGCTACTAGCTTTTCTTCTTAAGTCCACTTTATACACAGATGGGCTAAGCGCGACTAGGCTTGCGGTTTAAAGTGGGATCTTCAGGTATAAAACCTGAGACCTCTTGATTACAAGGCGCCAGCGTTACTACTGCGCCATAGGAGAGAACCTGAAATGTTATTGATTGATTGAATTGTTGTTTTAAGCACAGAAAGGCCATGTGCCTCCACCGGGTACCGAATCCGGGACCTCTTGATTACAAGTCGAAGACGCTACCACTGCGCCATCGGGAGGGGACTATGAAATGTTATTAGAAGACTCTCTCTCTCTCTCTCTCTCTCTCTATATATATATATATATATATATATATATATATATATATACCTATCTACATGTACGTACGTACCTCCCATCAAGAAAAACCCGAGAGTGTTGCTGATCACATCACCAGTACTGCCCAGATTGAGAATGTGTGGAAGAACTAGGGGATACACACAGGGGAAAACTTTACTAATCCTTACACTTACATTTCTTTTAAATATATATAGCACTCAAACTTTATTTATTTTACTTCATATGCAGAACGCTCATGTAAAATCATCTAACTTTCCTTCTTTCCTTAGATGGAGCTTTTATATAGTTTTTTTTACTATATAGGGCATCAAGCCATTATTTATATTAATATTGTTCTAAATGAAATTTAGTATGGCTTAATTGTAACACTTTGAGATAAATAAAAATAATAATAACTTTAGTAATAACTCAGTGGAGCCAGGCCCGTAGCTAGAATTGATCTCCGGGGGGGCTTTGTAAACCAGGTCCATTTTTCAAAAATTTAACAGTATTGAATTAAGGTAAATTATGTGTGGGGGGGCTGATTAAGTTATATAAAATTTATAAATATCATATAACTACACAAATGCTACTTCTTTCTACATCTTTTAAAACATCTCTTGAAGTGTTAATTGACTGATACTGAAATCATCCCTTACATACTCGATACTACTTTAGAAGATAGATATTTCTTTAACACACACAAAAAAATGCACACTATTCAATCAGTACATTCCACCCCTTCCTTCCCAAAACTTGGGAGCTGTTGACCTTTGATGCAGATGAGAAGGGAATTCGCATGATGACATCAAAGTCACAGATTTCTGTCTAAACGGGAGGTTGCAACAGTGACAGTGAAGGTACAGATAAAGAAGCTCCCCTGTGAAAGAACTGTCTGAAGTCTAGAGAATATTCTAAATACTTGCAGCTACTTCTGTTCATAAAGAAAATGGGCGAATAATAGATGCTGTTCATATTCTGTGAATTTATCTTTAAAGTTGTGAGCTGTCTACATTTTCACTCTTCACTGCAAAAAAATTATGCAAAATAGTTTACCTAATGTCAAGGGAGGCTGATGGCAGTGCCAGGGGGGCTGACGGCAGATTCGGGGGGTGGGCTCAGCCATAGGCGCCGACTCCATGGGGCTTGGGGGGCTCGAGCCCCCCCCAATGTTATCGATGTAGGAGCAGAGCCCCCCAAAATAGTTTTGCTTTAGAGAATGTAATGTATTATTTTGCTTCTCTTGTAAAGTTCACTCTGAATTATGCCACATGAACATAACTTTAAATCAGTAGCGAAGCGTGGTCTTAAGAGGAAGGAAAGCAATGCAGTACTCCGAAAAATGGGGGGGGGGTATATAAATTATACAGTCCATTGCCCCAGTTTTTCTAGGAAAGAAAGGACATTTTAAATAATAATAATATATCCATGAACTCCTCTCTCAACGGCCATACTGCTAAGTTCAAAATTCTTGTCACGTTATTGATAATAAAATACTTGCTATTACTTACAGCTTCCCGTACGAAATTTGAAATATTCATGTTTGTTTCACAAAAGAGAACACTCACTTCAACCACTCGTTCTTCCCACATAAATGGAAAATATTCCGAAAAGCTCAGAAGCTAACAGAAAAGTGATGTCAACCTCGTTGTAAAAATTAATGTTCACGGGGGGTTAATAGAACTGACTTGAAGCTTAAAATAAATTAAGCTTTCGAATAATAGGCCATTACAATAGGAAGAACATGCGCTGTTTCTTCTTTTTAATGATGTATTATATTAATAAAAATAATATTTCGAGTTGGATAGCATTTATGACTTAACGTTTTTGCTATTTGCAGGTCTCAGAAGAGAGTTTCATTGCTTTTTTTTACATACGTTTTATCGAAAAAAAACATCAGTTCATTGTTTTTATGAAAACTTACGATAAATATAGTGTAAATTATTTGGTAGTTGTCAACACTGGCGTGCGTTGTAATTTGAGACAAGAGAAGTGTGAAGCGGACAACAGCCAGCTGTTCTGCAGATTCCAGCGCTCCCCAGTGCCGGAACACCATGTTTGTCTTAATCCCTGAACGTCGACATTATTGACACGTTTTACAAATCTTGAAACTCAAAGTAATGCTTTAAAGTTTATCTACATGGAATTTGGAACAGTTATAATAATTTATTTCAATAATTCTGTGTTTATAATAAAGCAAATATACATCTTCGAGATCATGTTAACACTTATATGTTTTCTGATAGTAGTGTCTGCTCTCTGCTTGGCTCGGGTGTTTTCGAGAAGCCGAAAAGCTCCGAAAAGCAGAGCTTTTATTTTATTAGTGGTTTGGGAATCTTACCTTCACCAGCATCTACCCTTCGCCATATGATACTTGAGAAGCGTTGGTTTCCCGCACAGTGGCTGCAAGCAGAGAGGTTGCTGCTTGCCAACGGGCTGCGGAGAGAATTTGCGGCCGTAAAATTTCGCGAAATCGAGTGCGATAGAAAATAAATAATGCACTCAACGTTAAGTACATTAAATAATATTTTAATTGTGCAAGCAGTGCTTGCATTGCTTGTACTATATCTTCGCCACTGCTTTAAATACACATTTGAAATGTTCTAGACCATCAACTTTGGGGGGGGGGGGGGGGGGCTGTGACCAGAGACAGCAAAACACATGACTTATTACTATATACTAAGTATATAATTATGAGTATTGTTGACATTTTTTCTAAAAAAAAGTTTCAAAAGAAGATGTGCATGAACTAGGGTAGTGGATGGGACGTTTGGGCTACAAATGGCTCTAACATGACATTCAGAACGAGATCATTAGGGAGATCTGTTTTGCGCTCCGTGGTAGCAGATATTAAAAGTCGGGAATGTTTTGCTATTATGGTTGACGAAACTTGTGACATATTCATCCGTGAATAATTGACATTTTGCATTCGAACTGTAAATAAAAATTTAAATGTTTTTGAGGAATTCATGGGCTTTTACGAGATTCCGAACACTGAGGCCAAAACTTAAAAAAGGGAGAGAGTGAGTCATTCATTAATTTATTTCAGTGATCAGAGCCCCCCCCTCAATAATTTTAACAAGTCGGCGCCCCTGGGCTCAGCCCCCCTGGCCACGGGCCTGAGTGGAACTAGAAAATTATTGGTTCTACGATATATTCAAGAGCCAATGTCTACAAGATCGCTGCACTGTCAATACGAAATTAGGAAGATTCAATATCCTTGGAGTAAATTCGCGGAAGGTGCCGTGACCGCAGCTCCAGCTCGCGGTGTTTAGCCGTTGCGCTCCGCAGTATTTTTTTAAGTGGGCAGAGTCGATGCTGGGGCACCCACGTCACGCCAATGCTTCTAAGAAAACATGCCACGAGCCCTAAGGACATACACGTCGTGACGTCACCGAGCATGACGGGAGAGGGCGAACGGTGTTTGCATCTTTACCAGTGCAGATCAAAGGTTGAGGGAAATTTCCCTTACTGTGGGAAACTTTTTCACTGCTTGTGGGAAATTCTTCTCAACGTGAGGGATTTTTTGTAAAGGGTGTTTGCAAAAAGAGAAAAATGAAAAATTTTACTGTACCGTACATATCCATTGCATGTAAGTAATATCTCCTAAAATTAAGGTGAATCGATTTAAATCAATTTAAATAAATAATTTATAAAGAAACGTAGTTAAGGATTTTTGTAGATATCAGAATCGCTTTTGATGAAAGTACATTAATCTCGTAATCATTTAATAGTGTTTATTAGGCTCTAAGATAGGAAAATAAAGGAAATAAAATATATGTACTGATGGTGTGAAGCTCAAATGAAATGAAATGTAAACACACATTTCTCTTGATTTAAAATTGAAAAATTTTCATAGGCAAAAGTAGCTAACATTTTGTGTAGAAAAATATACAAAATGCTAATCATGTTAAAGCATAAATAGTGACATTATCATTAAACTGTAAATAAACATGGTAGCTGATATTTTTCAAACTATCATTAAAAAAATCACCAAAATTCAGCTACAAAAACTATAAAAATATGTAAGTTACTACGTTAAGTTACAATTACAGAAGGTTTTATTTTCAATTGATGAAAAGTTACTGAAATTATTATTAGTTTCAATAACACATTCAACAATATTTCCATAGTAGGTACAGTATCAGAAACAGAAAAATGTATATTTTGTCATATTTTTTATTTGCTTTAATCAAACTGTTCAAATATTTTACAGGGCCGTTTAGTAGAAAAAAGTATTTCTATAAAAACATATATCTATATGTATGGTGCCAAAAACCTTACAAGCAATTTTAAGCGTGATTTTTTTTTAAATATCGATTTAAATAAGAAAATCAACAATGATACTTTAATTAAAAATCATTCTTTTTATCCACCCTGCCTAAAATACTCTCAGTATCAGCTTATCATTCTAGCCACCTAAATAGCTTAAGTGACATTTTTAGATTCATTTAGTAGAACAGGAATCACACACATACACATGGAGAAACAGCGAGACACTGAATAAAAGACGGAAAAAGGAGAAAGATAGGAGGTATAGAAACAGGAGAAACGGCGAGGACAGAATGAAAGGCGTAGAGAAACAGAAGGAGAAATGAAGATAGAAAGAAACATGTAGATACAGAGGATGAAAGTAAGAGAGAAACATATGGGAATAAATAAAGAAAAGAAAGAGATACAGAATAGAATGTATGGAATACTACCTCCAGTTTTGTGCCAAGGGTTTTCAAAATTTAGCAGGGAGAGGGGAGGGGGCTGACCGTAGTTATATATATTCTTTTCCATCTTTTCCAGTATTTGACGTTATTTGTTTAGCGATTGACACGTCTTTTCCCAATGCACTAATATTTATTGTTATTAATTACCTTTTCTCTTGTACAAATGTTTATGGTTCTTAAATCTTAATTTCTGTAATTTACCTATCACTGATAATGTCAGGATAGTGACTAACCTGTATATACTTGTCTTGTTAAGAGGTGTTTCCATGGCAATTACGAGTGTGTTTTGTCTTGACTTTTGAAGTTCGGGCTCGGTTTTTGAATAGAGTGATCAAGTTGAATTATAAGAAGTTTAATTTCTTTGAGTGACATGGATTATATATTAGGATATAAGTATTTAGTTTGCAAAGAAGTAAAATAGACTTCCTTTTTCTTAGTGCAAACTTGACTTTGATTTTTACTTGACGAACTAACAGAGAGATATTACCCCATACCCTGAGAGGCATCACGCGAATGCTTTCGAATCTTTCATGTGAACTTATTATTGGCTCTTTTAGTTAAATCAGTTTCTTTTGACTACAGAACGTGTCACGATGTAGCGGCCGAAGGGGGTTTGTTACCCCCATCAACCTCCCTTGTGCACGCCACTGCCCTCCTACATGCTTCCCTTCATGGCACAGTGCAATGCCCAGGGCCACATATGTTTATCTGCAGCGTTCTGTATGGCGTGGGAATTTTTATGCAAGGAAAGGGAATTTTTCCTCGCTGGAGGGAAATTCCACGAAAAGGATTTCCCACACCTGGAACCAGTTTCTTCAGTCTGTTGACAGAGTTCGTGGTGCTTGGAAGTGAGTGTGAGGAGTCCTGTGATGCCGAGGTGATTTGCATTGGTGTATGTGCAGGTAGCAGCAGCGGAAGACGACGCCCCCTTGCGGGATGGATCAGAAACCGTGAGTACTTGCCATCTGTGGCTAGAGACTTCAGGCAACGCCATGTTATAACGGCCTTGAAAGGATTTTTACACATATGCAACAATCGGCTGTCAATACCGAAGACGAATAACTTGTTTTTAGGTTCTTAACAGTGCACAGCGCAGGATGTTATAGTTACTGATGCGTTGCCAAATATGGCATTGTTTTCCGATCTGATTAAATTCAATTTCTCTGTCTTCTCCTCGAAGTGGTCGAAGGCCAAATAAATGTTACGAAATACTTTCAACTTTGCTGGAACAGATGCTACTGAAATTCAGAAAACAAATCTCTAACCGGTTGTATTTCGTGTTGTAATCAGTTAATGGCCTGTACTGTATTGCAGAAGAAGGTTTATGCTGTATTTCGCTTATTTTTACTCTGCTTTTCTGGCCTCTGAACAAATCGCGGTGATGATATTGATTACTTTACTAAGCGAGTTCTTCAGACATACAAATCTTTAGAGATAAGTCATGTATTGTCAGGGGTCCCGGGTTCAAATCCCGGCCTGGGCATGGGTATTCTTTGTGAGTTTCCCTTCATCAATTTCATCCTGCCATCACTCATCCTCATCTTCGCGATTAGCCAAAAGTGGCAGAAATGCGAAGTAAAATAAGCCAAAGCAATCAATCAACCAGTAAGTCATGTATTTTGCATAATAACTGCCAAGTCAATCCAATAATGGCAAGTGTAAGTATGTGCTGCGTGATTGCATACATACTCAGGATAAAATCTCGTTGTTGTTTTTTCGAGGGGTCGTAGATTAGAAACGAGGCGTCAAATAAAAAGTTATTAGTCAGACAGGCATTTAAATTCGAGACGAAACCAAATCAAGTCTTGTCTCTCCCTCTGGCGTTGCGTTTATATTTGGTAACATTGACGCCAGCAGATATGGTCTGAAAGGGGGACACATGACCTTTTGCGATAAGAAAATATTGCCGACTTCTCCTTCCTTCCTTCTTTTTTTCTGTAACTCTGTTCTTTCTTTCTTTCCTTGTATCTTTCGATCTTCTTTTCTTAGTTTAAGTACCTCATTGTTAGTCTTTACTTCCTCTCTATTTGCTCATTTCTTTTTATATTCTTTCTTCCATTTTCTGTCCGTTTCTTCTTTATTCTTTCTCTCTATCGATGTTCTGTTATTACTTTTTCTTATCTGTCTCTTTCTGCCTGCCTTGATTCTATCTCCTTCTTTTCTCTTGTCTCTTTCTGCCTGTCTTGATTCTATTTCTTTCTTTTCTCTGTCTCTTTCTGCCTGTCTTGATTCTATCTCTCTTTCTTTTCTTCTCCCTCTCTTTAATTCATTTCCCTTCATTCTCAACTGCTGCTTCTCTCCTGTCTTTTTCTCTCTTAAAACCACATAAAACTCTTTGCTTGGATGTCCACTCAGTGGCGTATTTGTGATTCCACTTGGGAAGTAGGTTCTTTTGGGTATGCAAATTTGTGTACGTTACCAGTCAGTGAACTAAGCTATTGCCTTTGCGGTTCTAACCTAGGACATTAAATGTTATGATAACATTTACACGTAATTTAGAAACGCTTAGTATAGCCTATCTACATTAAACCTAAACTCATATAAAAAGAGCTATCAAACTACAACTTTCTTGTGAACACTTTAATACATGTAAAATATCAGCAGCACTATGCCATGGAAAACAGCCTGATATCTCGGCTCGGTTAGGTTGGCCTGTTGCAGAATGGTGTCCTTCTTTAATCCACAAGGCAAAGAAATGTTTTATGGCTGGACCATTAATGGACACGAATGATTTTCAATTGTGATTGTTACATAGTTAGGAAATGGTAATTTTCTTTAGCAGGGGATATTTGGGGGGATTTACGGCATCCCCCGTTAATTCGCACACTGCCTAAAACACTTCTTTCTCATGATGATATGTAAACATAATGCCAATATATCTAACTGAAGGTCCCCCCTGCCCCCTTGGATTTTTTTTGCGGGTCCATATGATGATTATGTAAAAAATGTGAACAGTAGTACAGAAGTTTCACATACACAAACTCCCTTCCTCCCTCCCCTCGTATGTAGGGGAGAGGTCTGTGAGCTCCTTCTCTCACTTCTAGTTTATTCGTCCCGAGGGGGGTTGGTGGGGGTTATAACCCCCCCTTTGGCCCAGTACTCCTAAAAAAACAACGTCAAAGGTAGGAAAAGATGTCAAAATCAGGGCTGACTACCAGAAAAACTGTACATAACCCCTCGCTTTCAAACATCCTGGGCACGCCACTGTTCGTCCTATTTTCCTCTTCATCTTACTGTTCATTTCTTCCTCAATGTGAAGGCGCTAGTTTTGCATTACCAACTACCCCAAGCAACTTTTGTTACTTGTGGTAATAAGGGGTGACCACTTTCGAAGACAGCCGAATGTCAGCCTCCCCATGGACGTCCGGAAGGGGGGGGGGGCAAGGGTGGTACGCTTCCCCTGGAAAATGAATGTTCACCTAAAAATTATATATTTCACACATAATTTCATTCCAGTCACAGTAATATATGTTAATTATTATAAATTCATTCAAGAAATATGATAATTTGAGACGGCAATAGTGTTTATTGAGGGGGCATCACTATTATGGGGGAAAATATGCCTCCCTTGCACCCTCTCAAAAGAATTACCTTGCCCGTCTATGAGCTTCCCAAGTCCCTTCCGCGTAGTACACTCTGGACTGCATATTGCATTCTATCGAGGCTCTGGACTCATGGCAGTATATAATCTTCCGTGAGGCACGTGTTGTGTTCCCTATATGTTTGTGATTCTTCCTTCACTAACCTCATGGTCATTCATCCTCATCTTCGCGATTAGCCAAAAGTAGTAGAAAAGCGAAGCAAAAATCAAATAAATAATAATAATAATGTAGTTGTGTGCATTTACCTCCTCAAAGAGAGAATGGGTTTCCTATCATCCCGCCCTCCAAAGTATTACGCACGATACAAACAATAGTATTTTAAATTGAATATTATGTATTTTCAGCTCCTCATTGAAACTTTATGATCATATCTTTTGTAAACGTGAGTTGTAAGACACGTAACCGTTACGTAACAAATACGGTCAGTAAAAGTGTCAAGAAGACAAACGTGGTTAGTGAAAGTTTCCACCATCGCGGAAGATGTTCTGCTTCTTTTAAAAACCCACGTAGGTGCAAGTGCTGCCCTCTGTCGGTGGGAGTGAAGTCGTTCCTAAAACCTGGCTTTGTAACATCAAACTACCACGATCTATGTGAAATATAACAGCACGTAGTCTTATTTGCAGGAAGAACGAAAGTGAAAATAAGTGTATCGATCTCATTCTGCCGAATGTTGAGAACTTTCCTGTGTGAAAAGGAACGACGAGAGACAGAGAGACATCTGGATTGGTATGCAGCCACTCCCAAGGTCTTTAGATGTAATATGTAGTGTTTCCAGCTTTGCAGAATTCCACCGATGAGAAGTGGAGCTGATGGGATTACAGCATACCGAAATTTTTCGAAAATCAAGATTTTCAGTTGAAAGCAGTAAAGAATTCGGGAAGAACCAAATTGTTAAATGAAAACTCCCTAAAAATAGCCACCGATAATATAATTTAAAAACGAATGTTAAAACTCGCCATTACGAAATATTTTATAGGGTATCCCGTCCTGCCTTCCCTCCCTAGATCGCAGCTACATGGTACCTCACCAGTGGCGTACCCAAAGGGGCGGGGTCATCACCCCCCCTTTTTGACCCATTATTCCTAAAAAAGAACGTCAAAGGTAGGAAATGAATCATTATCATTATTAACAGTTTTGTTATCATTGTTGATTTCAGCCGTTAATATCCCTCCACTTCACTTTCAAAATACTTCAAAATCTAAAATGTTTACATTCGTTTCTTCGAGGAACAATTGTTTACATTCGAGCATTGTAATTTCGCCCGGCTTCCTTTGCAGTCTGCCATACAGACTTGAACTCCGGTTTAAATACAATATTGAAAATATATTATGATGTAAGGAGTTATTTAAGAGCTAAAACACCTTCCTTCTACATTCTTTCATTATCACAATATTAAGGAATTTTAATTTATATATATTTGTCACTTCTGCCCCATCAGCGTCTCATTTTTGTGCGACCCCTAAGCTATAGCCAAGGATAGCCTAGTGGCACTCCCTGTGCATTCCTCTTTTGTATGTCCCAGCGACCTGCAATGATTTTCGCCGCTGCTGCTGAACATATCCGAATAGTGTTGCTATATGTATGCAACGCATCACATATCTCAGTTAGCAACACTAGCAACGCGTTGACACGTATTGAGACGTGTGTACAGAGGAGGTCACAATTGTGCTGTGGTGGGGACAAGTGGGCGGGAGAGTCACGTACCAGCGCGGCAGATACTGGGAGAATACCCCCCCCCCCCAACCCCCTTTCTCCCTCGGAACACGATCGGCTTTCTTATGATCTTGTTAGCAAAGTAATGATATGGAAACTGAAAAATATACCCTTATGCAATTACATAGCCCTTTCGTTCAAGGGATATCAGGGCATTGATCGATAATGTACCTATTCGATATTAAAAAAAAAACAACAACTGAATTATACATTGACTTTCATTCCTAAATCAGCCACGGTAGTTCAGAACCACTTCTGACTGCCACGTGGGAGACCCGGGTTCGATTCCCAGGATGGGTAATGTCAGGTGTGGAAATTTGTCCGCAATGTTCCCGCATAGTGAGGCTCTGTGGATCATCCAGTAATAAATGCATACCTGAGGGAAACCCTGGTTGGCAACAGCTGCTGGAGCGTGCTGCTGATTGCACAAGCTCCACTATGCCCGAGATCTAGAACGTGCGAAGCTTACCTCCACACCCATGTGCCTCTATGACACGGTTAGGCTTTATAAGTCACAAATAAATAATCGTGTTTCGATTAGGAGCTTAAAATGTGTTTCAAAAGTGGCTAATTTTTAAAATAATGTTTATACTTTTCAATCAAAGTAGCTAAGAACCGTGGAAACATGCGCCATTAACGTGCCGAGTAGTCATATTTTTAAAGGGAAAGCTAGTGGTTTAAATCTACATGATTCGCCCCCCCCCCCACACACACACTTTAATCCTAATTATAATCTAACATTGCATCCATTGGCGTACGCAGGAATTATAAAGGTGAATAGTACATAATTTTGCTCTGTAAGGGGGGGGGGGATAAATTGCAAAATATTTCGCATGTTTGAAGTTTTTCACTCCATTAGAATTGTGCTGGAAGACAAAAATGGTAATCAGAGGTCATTTTATGGGGTGTTTGCATTTCTTTTCGAGTTCTTAACTGATTTTCTCAAACATTCTGGAGGGGCTGTAGCCCCACCAGCTCCTCCGTTGCGTAAGCCATTGATTGCATCTGTGTTATATAAACAATTCCTGGAAAATAAATCTCCAAAGATCTCAACTTGATTCAACCCCTCAACGTGCTATGCAAGACCCGGATATTGTTCATCCAAGATTGCTTTGACTTAAGGGGCAAGTTCCTGTTTCATTGGTGACTCTTAACAGGTTATGCAGTAAGTGCACGTTACATGATAAAATGCTGTAGTTCCGTAATGTTTTTACAGCTTCAGCGGCAAAGTGAACGAAGCATAATGTATTGTTTACAAATTGAACAGTTAAAGAGACAAGCCATAAAGCTAAGTACCTACTCAGGCATAAAGTAGCTTCGTGCAACCGTTTGGCTGAGTGTAAGCTACAAGCCTGGAAAGTGAAAGTTTGTTAGATGAATAAGTGCTGCTCCCATACTTTGCACTGGAAAGATCCATGGGTTACAATGCAAACTTTAAACAGCAAGGGGGGAAGGGTAAGAATCAAATGTTTCACATGTAATAATAAAGTTTATAATAAATGGTTAATAAGATTAATGTATGTTCATAATGATATTAATATAGATCAATTAATAATGATTGTTATTTTTATTATTACATGAACAGGTAAAAAGATGATATAAGAAGAGAGATATAGCAGCACATATTCATTATTTAGCCTATGCCTAGTTAAGTTCACTAAAATGTATATAAAAACAGCTGTCATACCAAACAACAAAATTTAATATCAACAAATTTGTAAATGGATTGTTTATTGAATATTAAATGGGTTGTTAAGTCCGACTGTTAAAAGTAAAGTCGCCCGTCATTATTTTTATGCTTATTATTATTATAACTTGACAAGTTTAAAAACAAGACGCTGCAATCCATTGTTTGCGCACCTCACATCACATTTCCCCACTCCATTGTCTGCGGCGACGTTCGTTCGCAGTGTTGAAACCCGGAGGGAGCGGAATTGTCTGAGAATTTTCAACGAAATTTGAATGTGAAAGGCATGAATTAGTATCCCGTTACCTACGCTACCTATTGATTACGCTAAATTCTAAATACATTTTGATATTTTCCCTTTAAACCTTAAATGAATTAAGTTATATTAGGGATATTTCTTACCAGCATAAGAAATGTATGAAATAAAACGATAGAAAAATGAAAAATATATAAACGATAGAACTGAGCTCACCTTTTAAATGTTTTCCAGTTCTCCTTATTCAGTTTCACTCTCCCACTCATCCGAGTCTTTGTCTAACGATGAATGTGTGTCAGTGTCTGAATCGGCTTCACCAAGTCTAATTCAGTTCATCTACACGCTCGTCCATAAGTCCATCTCTTTCAAAGTAAGAATCTTGCAGCCAAGAGTAGAGTCCAGCGCAGATATTTCTGCCGTGCGATGCGCGAAACAACTAAAGAAGCAGTGTTGCTAATGGAGCAGATAGAAAAATCGCTGCAGTGCGACGATGCACAGCTGTTACGTACAACAATAAAATTAGAGAATTCAGGTCTATCTAACGTTGAGTTTTAAACGTCATGCATTATACCAGGACTAGGATTAATATGTACTAACAAGTGGCTTTGTATGTAGCTACATACATATGGACTAAAAATTCGCAAAATATGAACTAACACATAAGTAAAATTACCAAAAATGCTGCAAAGAAGACTTCTTCATACGATTCCTTATTTGAGTGATTTCAAACAAAATAAAAAAATATATATATTATTTTTCATTGCATTAATGCACTGGTGGCGTTCTAACTTTTCACTACCAGTATATACTGGTATGGAACTGCAACGGCAGATAATAACATGCCAACGTGTTAAACCGCTACAATTGCACCATAACACTCCTCCTGAAGCAGTATTATTATTTCCTCTCTGAGATCGGCGACAGTCGGTTGCCTTTGTTGTACATTTACAAAGGATGCCGGCTTCCACAACAATAACAAGTACATACACTGCCACTAGACGATAAGCTGCGCGGCTTTTTCTTTTGTTATGAACCAGGGCCGGCGCTAGTCATTTTGCCTCCCTGGGAGGTGGCGGCAGATGCCGCTCTATTTCGACCCCCCTCCCCCCCGGTCATTACGCAGCAACGGAAAATTGAAAATCAATATATTCCTAACTAAAACACCAAAATATAAAATAAATAATGAGACTTCTTATGCTATTTCAATACTATTCAGCGCAAAAGAATATCTCGCTCGATCACAGTTTTCAATAGGCTTATTTTTTTCTTCTTCGGTTCGCCCTCCCCTTCCGCCGGCCCTGCTATGAACTTGGTCACCCATGAAAGCATGGCAATTTTAACACAGAAAACAATATGTATCGCATTAAGCAGCAAAAATGACAGCCTCCTCTATGCAATTTCTACAAGAACACGTGCCGGAGCCAGAGTTGAAATGATGTTGGAGCCACATAATTTATTTATTTTGAATAATTCCAAAATTATGAAATATGAACAATTTGTTGCTGCTGTTCGCTGCTCTCTTGCCAAAATGCTTTATTGGGATGCTAACACCATGACTGGCTTCCTCCTTCATGAACTCGTGCACGTTGCTTAGAATTTCCCGAGCTTGGCTATGCAAGGTTTTTGATTTCAACTTCGACAGAACTGGAGGCATTGTGGAATTTAACGTTCATTAGCAAACACACACTTTTACATACACACACGCAATACACGCACACAACGTCAAACCGGTCAAATACTTAGTATAAAATAAAAATATGGTGCTTCCAATCCAACAAAACTCACCGCCACTTTACCTGCCTTTTCCCCTTCCGTGACAGAAATAGTGCTTCATTATTACAGTTGGCAACACTAGTTACTAGCTAGCCAATGAACATGCACTGCATAAAAGAAGCAAGCACTACGCCGTGCTATATTGCCACATTACCGTCCCTGCCGAACGGTGGGAACCGCGAGCTGGAGCGCTATTCAATTGTTTTCAATGATGTTTGCGCGAGTGTGTCCAGGAATGGAATGACAATATGGCAACAATAGCGAAGGTTTTCGAGCAGGGTAGAACACGTGATGCTAAGAGAGAGGGAGACGAAACGAAAATTCGTTTCTACGCAACGGCAAATTTACGTGTGTGGCACTCTAAAGAGCATGAACATTTCAATGCTTTAGAAAAGAACACAGGCAAGCGTGTTATCAGATTGCGTTCTCGTAGTGATTGTTGTAGGATAAACAAACGAACCACCACCCCACAAGTTATATATATAAAAAAAAAACTGGCCACTGCTCGATGTCGCATTCAGAAAATGAAGTCATTCGCACTGTAGTTTCTCTTCGTTATAAACCTTAACGCACGTGCATAATACTACAGTTTACGATCGGCGCACCGCACGCATTTTCAAAGGCCGGATTAAATTAAATGAACCACTGATATAATAGGAGCCTGCATGCACCGTCACGCTAAACAGTGAAAATTGTTTGTCATATATGTTTTAGCTTAATTTTGCTGAGTTGGCACCACTGGTACTCTCAACGCCAGACCAGTGAGTAGAAGAGTGGTGGGGAGGATGACGTAATAGGAAGTGCTCCGCAGCGATCTGCGCATATCGGGACTTAACTTGTCAGGCTATAGTAGTGGTACGCATACATTTTCTCAAGCAATGAGAACGCCAATCTGTAACTAACTAATTAACTCTAGCCTTCTTAAACCCGAAGGGTGCAGCAACACAAACCTTCCACCCAGGCCCGTACCCAGAATTTTTTGAGGAGGGGGGCCAAGTCCAAAACCGTGGTGATGATTATATATATATATATAAATATAAATGTATATCATTGTCATATGACAATTATTCAATAATTAATTAATAGCATTGATTAATCAATTTATATATATAAACAAATTAATTTGCTACATTTATAAACTAGCAAATTAATTCCTTTAACAACTGAAATTAAAAGATAAGTGAAATGTGTTTAATAAGTGTTAGATTTTATTTAATTCTTGCTCTTTATTAATAAAGATAATTAAATTTTCATATTTTTATTGTGTTATGTTTCTATAATGATGTAAATCTATTAATGGTCTCTCGAAACATTTCCTTATCAGAGTTGAAGCTAGAGATTTCATCGTCCAGGACGAGAATAGATTTTCACACCCCCTGTACCGAATTTGCATCCCCCCTAGATGTAACTGGAATACTTAGACATTGAATAAATTTTATGTAAAGTAAAGTGCTCCCCTGTGCTTAGCACAACGCCATGAAGGCGTATAGGGGGTGTGGGGGTAATGCCCCACACTTTCTTGATCCGGTCGTGAGTGGGGGTGATGTGATCAGCATCACGCCCCTGATCGCCTTTACCCCCCAGGGTTTCCCCGTACCTACTCTTTTCCGTTGAATCCGATGAAAAGAAAACTTAGCATTCATGAAATGTGGCTAATAAAAGGGAAGTCGGTTCGGTTGTCCATCCCATATCATCTTCATTCAAGCAGTGTGTGTTATTGTTCAAATCTGCAAACTCGATTGCAAATTAAAGATTACTAGGTGAAGGGACAAAAAATGAGATACTTTAAGAAGACATTAGTTTCCTACGAAATTAACATGCTATGTATTATTCCCGACAAAAGGAGGTGAGAAATGGAGGAGAAATACCAAGTCGGTATAATTTCTAAGTTCCAGGGACCTAGGTGACAATGACAACCACCTTCGCAGCTACGGCTCCATTTCTTACTAGTCCAATTTGATATAGTTTTAAAATCTTATCTATGAATGTAGATGTACGTTTTTACCCCATGCTGTTACCAGCCCCAAAGATAGAAGAGAGAGAACAAGAGATCTATTCAACATTCACACACATACAGAAATCATTCTTTGTTCTTCCTTCTTCGTATGTGTTTATATTATTCTTAGTATAGAATGTTTGAAGTCAAAACTAATTGCTTATCTTTGTTGTTATAACACAAACTCTTACGCTCGGAAAATTTTGATGGGGGGAAAATGTTAATAGAACAAAATCTTTGGGGGAAAGGTGGGAGATCCCCCTTCCGCCGTTGGAATTCGTACCCTGTATGTGACCACCAACGCTATGGAATGATCCTTATAATGAAGAACATGTCTGAATGTGAATTAACCAAAAAAAAAAGGAATTTCCTCATCAAGACTGCATTTCGAAAGAAAGTCAGAACAGGGAGTGAAAATACTGAACTGTCCTGACCAAATTGGGACGTTTGGTACCTTCGCATAAATGGTTATAAAACTAAAATTAATAAATATAGGAGACTGCAGCCCTCTGGAGTCTGCCTCTCTCCATAAACAACACATTCATTTATGAAAGAAGAAAACAGAAACTCTTGCAAAATCTTAAAAATCGTCCGTGTTATTTTTGTAGGTTTTTATAGGTTCACATTAAAATATTTCATGGCTCGAGTGGGGTGGCATGGCCCCCTTGCCTCCCTTTGGGTACTGCTTCCACCTGTCCCTATCCTGGGCAAGATCTATCCACTCTTTTCCATCTTTACCGATTTCCTTTGGGTCCATCTCAACGTTATCCCTCCATCTTCGTCTTGGCCTTCTTACAGGTCTCTTACCATCAGGTTTCCCAACAAGAATCTTTCCTCTCCCATTCGTGGCCTGCCCACCTAAGTCAATCTTTACCTTCTGTCACTTTTGGCTAATCGCGAAGATGAGGACCAGTAATGATATTATAAAATTGATGAAGGGACACTCACAAAGAATACCCCACCCATGCCCAGGCTGATATTCTAACCCAGCCCTCCTTGCGAATTAGCTCGCTGTGCTGAAAACCAGTGTTGCCAACTACTTTTCGGCAATGTCTCTACAGACGTAGTCAAAATGTCCCTACGCCAAGAAAAGCGACTAAAAGAAACACCTCATGAGCATGCAAAACAGAAGATAAAATATACACATTTACTTACCAAATCTTTCTGCTCGGTGCTTCCTTCCACAATTTATGAATAACGTTGAGTCGTTAACTGTTGATTATGTTATTTGAAGTGAAGTCATACATGCTGCTGCTGTGAAGAGATAGATGCTGGTTGGCGATGCTCTATTTCTTGCAGTCTTGTTCACGTACCTTAAGGGAAGAATTTATCACTAGCAAAGAATTTAACAATTCTGGTCCCATTTTATTTCTCTTTTTTGTTTTTGTATCACTTAACATTGAAAATATTCTTTCCGTTTCCGCGTTAGAATGTGGTAGTGTTAGCACTATTTTCGCGAGAGTGGAAATGTTTTAAAAAAAGAACTTGCCTTCAAAGTTCTTGGTAACCGATAACATGTTCCAAAATTCTGATGGAGATTTGTTAGTTAGTTCTTTGCACCTTTGCACAATAAAATGTTATTTTTCAACATTGAAAAAAGTCCCTACGTTTTCCCTCATTTGGCAAAATCTGTCCCTACACGGGCAAAATATAGTGAAAAGTCCCTATGCGTAGGGACATGTCCCTACGGTTGGCATCACTGCTAGCAACTCCGCCACCGAGGTGGGTGGTTAAGCTGTAGAGGCATATGGGATATGGGAATAAAGAAAGAGAGAGAGAGAGAGAGAGAGAGTGTGAATGGTTAAGAGGTAAATTATGAAAGAGGAGTTTATAAAAAGATATACGAATATAGGGATAAACAAAGAGAAAAAGATTGAGAAGCAAAATTTAGGAAGAGGAAAGAAGAAAGCATAGAGTAACATTAACAGAATAAGAAAGTAAGTGAAACAGAAGAAGCTAAGAGGTCTATAAAGATGGAAGGAAAGAGAAACGATGAAAATAGGAAGAGAGAGAAACAGAGGTAGAAAAAAGAGAGGGAGAGAACATAGCAGATCCCAGACAATATTTCGTCAACCCACCACACTAGTGTTGCCCACGAGACGAGACTTTGGCCTGTCTCGTCTCGTGGAAATGCCGTTTCGTCTCGAAAATATTCGTTTGTCTCATGACACATGGTCAATCTCGTCTCGTCTCGAATTTTTAAAAGCCTGTCCCGTCTCGTCCCGTGGACAACACTACACCACACCAACGCCACCGACAGCTGCTTCGAGACAGAGGCGTCTCGTGAACGCATGCCGTGCATGCGTCAATTATGGGAAAAGGGACAGCTTGCTCTGCGACGACATTCATAAGCATTTCTACATTCTAATTTCTTCATATAGGAGAAGTATTTATTTTACACGAGAGCGCTATATTACATTTCTTGGATCTGAAGTGACGCATGCGTCAATTGTGAGAAAAGAATTATTACTTTCTTTCACTTCAGATCCAAGAAATGTAATATAAGCTTAGTTCAGCGCTCTCGTGTAAAATAAATACTTCTCCTATATGAAGACATTAGAATGTAGAAATGCTCATTAATGTCGTCGCAGAGCAAGCTGTCCCTTTTCCCACAATTGACGCATGCGCAGCATGCACCGCATGCGTTCACGAAACGCCTCTGCTTCGAGATAAGAATCGTGCAAGGAGAATCGTGAATGTATCCGTTTGGAAGTTGACAACACGGCTAATCTGTGCAACACGGGACAAGGCAGCATCAGAAACCGGCACTGCTTCCGTTATACAACATGTTAAAGCATAAGGCGTTAAATTAAGAGTGCGATATACATACTGACTGCGAACCAGGGCACGAAAACAGATTCGACAAGGAGACCGTCGCTATGATGCATAGCATAGAAACGGTTCATTCCGCTGTATACGGGTCGTGCTTCGGTTGGGTCACATTCTTTTACATTTTCACCAACTGGAATCTGCGAGTATCGAGGAGCGAAATGTTACGGATACCAGTTCAGGGTTCATGGTCACGTGCCTTCTCGAAACGTGGCCTTAAGAATCAGGAAGTGGATGAAAGAAAGGGATTGGTCTACCAGAAACTTCCATTGTTTTAAAGAACAGATTGCTTGAGCGAAGCGTCTGTGTTCGTGACCATGTATTGAATTGGGCAAGGCCAATTTATCGGTTCCGTTGAACGTCTATTGTTGCCCTTTGGGCATTGTTTTCATGTTTGTTTACAGTTTTCAATCGGCTTACGAATAAATCATCATCCAAAGGTGGGATTTATGCAAGGTAGCTCTCAGTGGCGCACCCACGGGAGGGGCTGCATCCCCCCAGTCTTTCATGCGGTACCTATTCAATGTTGTAAAAAGGGGCTGCTCTGTAGAGTGCCACACACGTAAATTTGCCGTTGCGTAGAAACGAATTTTCGTTTCGTCTCCCTCTCTCTTAGCATCACGTGTTCTACCCTGCTCGAAAACCTTCGCTATTGTTGCCATATTGTCATTCCATTCCTGGACACACTCGCGCAAACTTCATTGAAAACAATTGAACAGCGCTCCAGCTCGCGGTTCCCACCGGTCAGCAGGGACGGCAATGTGGCAATATAGCACGGCGTAGTCGTTGCTTCTTTTATGCAGTGCATGTTCATTGGCTAGCTAGTAACTAGTGTTGCCAACTGTAATAATGAAGCACTATTTCTGTCACGGAAGGGGAAAGCAGGTAAAGTGGCGGTGAGTTTTGTTGGATTGGAAGCACCATATTTTTATTTTATACTAAGTATTTGACCGGTTTGACGTTGTGTGCGTGTATTGCGTGTGTGTATGTAAAAGTGTGTGTTTGCTAATGAACGTTAAATTCCATAATGCCTCCAGTTCTGTCGAAGTTGAAATCAAAAACCTTGCATAGCCAAGCTCGGGAAATTCTAAGCAATTCAACTCTGGCTCCGGCAGGTGTTCTTGTAGAAATTGCATAGAGGAGGCTGTCATTTTTGCTGCTTAATGCGATACATATTGTTTTCTGTGTTAAAATTGCCATGCTTTGATGGGTGACCAAGTTCATAGCAGGGCCGGCGGAAGGGGAGGGCGAACCGAGCGGCAAAATTTGAAGAGAAGAAAAAAATAAGCCTATTGAAAACTGTGATCGAGCGAGATATTCTTTTGCGCTGAATAGTATTGAAATAGCATAAGAAGTCTCATTATTTATTTTATATTTGATGTTTTAGTTAGGAATATATTGATTTTCAATTTTCCGTTGCTGCGTAATGACCGGGGGGGGGGGGGGTCGAAATAGAGCGGCATCTACTGCCACCTCCCAGGGAGGCAAAATGACTAGCGCCGGCCCTGGTTCATAACAAAAGAAAAAGCCGCGCAGCTTATCATCTAGTGGCAGTATATGTACTTGTTATTGTTGTCGAAGCCGGCATCCTTTGTAAATGTACAACAAAGGCAACCGACTGTCACAGATCTCAGAGAGGAAATAATAATACTGTTTGAGGAGGAGTGTTATGGTGCAATTGTAGCGGTTTAACACGTTGGCATGTTATTATCTGCCGTTGCAGTTCCATACCAGTGTATACGGGTTTTGGGAGTGAAAAGTTAGAACGCCACCAGTGCATTAATGCAATGAAAAATAATATATACGTATATATTTTTTTTATTTTGTTTGAAATCACTCAAATAAGGAATCGTATGAAGAAGTCTTCTTTGCAGAATTTTTGGTAATTGTACTTATGTGTTAGTTCATATTTTGCGAATTTTTAGTCCATATGTATGTAGCTACATACAAAGCCACTTGTTAGTACATATTAATCCTAGTCCTGGTATAATGCATGACGTTTAAAACTCAACGTTAGATAGACCTGAATTCTCTAATTTTATTGTTGTACGTAACAGCTGTGCATCGGCGCACCGCAGCGATTTTTCTATCTGCTCCATTAGCAACACTGCTTCTTTAGTTCTGTCGCGCATTGCACGGCAGAATTATCTGCGCTGGACTCTAATAATCGTGTTTGCAGTTTTTTGTAGGCATTATTTTATTCGTACACCACCATAGTGGCTCGAAGGTTACCACTTATTTTTAACGTTATATGTAGCATTGACGTGGCCAGAGAACGCGAAAAAAAGGAACGAACAGAAAAACAAACTTTGGTAAACAACTTTCTATCCCAAATAAAGGTGATATTTAGGTCACTGGCGTACGCAGGTGTGGCTACGGCCCCTCTCGAAATCTTGAGGAAAACAAGTATTAAAATAAAAACAGTAAAGATCTCGAGAGAAATGGCAAATGCATCTCCTCCCCCTTAAAGTGGCTGATTACCAACTTTTCAAACAAAGGTTAAAAATTGTAATACGAAATATTTCAATGTTCACCTTTACAATTTCAGCCTCTCCGAAAAAATCCAGTTAACGCAAAATAAGTTTTGATTAACTTTTAACATCTACAAGATTATGTATGTGTCTGCGTTTGTCCAAAAGGCTCATCCCTTCCCAAAACAGAGAAGGGAGAGGTAACATGAGATTTCTGCGCCGAGGATGAGAATTCTTGGCGCCCCCTTCCCCGCGCTTGAGGCAAATGTTATACCTTTTATTTTAATATTTCACACAAAAACGTCAACTTCTTGACCCTGTAAAGAGTACATAGCAAAAATTGTAGTTTCATCATTCAGCTGGGCTTCAAGAAACTGGAGCCGTTCATCCAAAGAGAGAGAAAACTAGGTCAATCGTCATTTCCTTCCGATTGGTGGAAGAGATATTTAGGAGCAGCCAAAGGCAAGAATTTGCAACACCCAAGCTGTGATTTCGCTCTGTCTTGCAGATCCCTTTTAATTTTTTCTCGCTTTCTTTCCTTTCCATTCGCTGCTTTCATCTGTACCACTTTGAGCTCTTTTGATACCTCGACACAACCTACACAGGGCCCAGCTGCGACTCATCTAGGTCATTGCTTTCACGGGTAGAAAGGAAATGGGAAAAAATTGAAAGTTCTTTATCGATCAGCGTTGATATTTGAGTCCGAAATGTAACCTGCTTAAACTTTTGTAGAGTCGTCTGTGCATTCTAAATGACCCAAACATCCAAGAGCCAAATGCTAGTCATCTTATTCGTGGATTGGGAAAATGTGTAATGTTTTCATCCATAGGAACACATGTAAGATAAAAATTTAGTGCCAAATCGTCTTTGACGTAATTGCAGAGCTTACACACCATGAAAATTATTAATTTTAAACATATATATATATATATATATATATATAGAGAGAGAGAGAGAGAGAGAGAGAGAGAGAGTTATAACTAGTGCTCCGAAGTTGAAAAATCCTTTTTTTCCCCCCTAGTGTCCGAAGACAAGGCCCAACATAATATATGTTAATTTTGGGTTTTATTTGTCCTTTTTTGCCCTTTTCTGCGTTTTTTGACTTATTGGTCCTTTTTTAGGTCTTAACGGCTTTTTTTTGCAACTTCACCTTCTTTCGACTACGTTTTTACTGCCCATTCTCAATTCGAATCATCATCAGTTATCACCTCTTAAACATCCTTTCTGTAATAAAGAAATAAAAATAAATAAATATGCTTGAACCATCCCTGAAACGAAAGAAAAACATTTTTGGACTGAAAGAAGATGCATTTCATTCATATAGTTTTTTCGCACTGTGTGTTCCATACCACCAGAATTTTGTACTTTTTTTTCATTAAATATGTAATTAAAACTGACTTTATTAATTAATTTGGATCACATTTATACGTCCTTTATTCCGTTTTTAGGTCCTTTCTTTTTATATTTTTACGTCTTTTTATAGGTCTTTTTTTTGGCAATTTATAGGTCTTCAACTTCCAAGCCCTAGTTAGATAGAGAATTGCAGTTGCTCGAAGCTTTTTTCATGTTAAAAACGTTCCATACGAGTACAGGAGGGGAACGAGAGTGTGGCAATTCTAACATAACCCAATCTAACTAGCCTAACCTACACTAATCGTAAAAAAATGTTAGGCTCACTCTAACTCTAAATGGCATTCAATTCAGCAATAAGAAGTTAGGCACACGGGTGATGTGGGCATAATGATGATGTTATCACTATTATGATCCGTTCGCCTGTACAAGGTTGACTCTAAGTACCTGCAACGTGCCACCACTCGTAACTCCAGGGTATGGAGATCCGAATTGGCAACACACCGCTCCTTGCTCTGGCTGGTCAGTTGGGAGCAACAGTTCTCACCCAGGGTTCGGGATTAAGACGATCCACCCTTCCTCCAGGAAGGAAACCACCGAATTGCGACATGTGACAGTAAATAAAATTCCAAATACTTTATAATTAAAATGTCCAAAATCTTTAATCACGAATCGCGCGCGTACATACTGATTCGCACAAGTTAAAAGTTATAATTTGTTGGGTCATGCAAGCTCGCAGGCAGTGATAAGCAATTTATTTAACACGAGAGTCCGCGCACCGCCTTCACAGTTAATAGCAAGACCTCAACTCCTACCTACCTCAAGCGCGAGGCGCAACATAACAGATTGTTCTAACTTACAATACAAACTCATAACATAAAATAACACAAGAAAAACTGATAATTTATACAACACATCCATGTTAATTAGCGATAGTAAGCTTTGATTGTGGTTGGCAACAATTAAAAATGCCAACGTGAAGTTTTTACATCGCCAAGAACACGAAGCGTGGTTCCCCCACTACTAACATAAACAGCCAATAGAAAAACGATATTTTATTGAAAACGAGGGAGAAATACTTTGCTATAATATTACAATGTTAAACTATATAGAAATAACTAAACTGATTTTATCAAATAAATCATATTTGCCCTTGTACATAAAAATGATTATTTATTTATTTATTTATTTACTCAGAGTTTCAGATACAGTCTTATTTGGCCATTTTACACTGAAACAACATAAAGTAGAAACAAAAAATAACAAAAGATAAAAACAATAACAAGATGGGATAGATTTACATGTTCTTCGTCAGTAATATACAAAAATTACGTTCTGGAAGAAATATATCTACATTCAGGGGAAGTCTGTTGTAGATTTCTGGGAGCCTGTAAAACAAGGAGCGTTGTAGAAGGGATAGCCTAGTGGTTGGGTTGTGGAAGAGTTGCAGGTTACGCGTTAGCTTTTGGGGTACCCTAAGTGAGAATTCACTGATTAGGAGATCTGTTCTGATTTTGCCATTTATTATTTTGTATAAAAATTTCATGTCAGCTAGATCACGACGAAAGGATGGAGTGTGAATATTCAGAGCAGCCATGGTGTCTGATTTGGATACATGTCGAAAGGAAGGTATTCTATGGCGAACAATTGCAAGAAAGAAACTGAGAACAGAATCTATTCTGGTGAGATTAGTTTTTGAGGCCATTGCCCAAATTGGGGAACAGTATTCGAGGATGGGCGAGATGAAAGATTTAAAGAATAAAGCAAGAGATGATGGGTTTTGAATTTCGCTAAATCTGTATAGAAGACCGAGAAGACGCATGGCTTTTTTAGTGGTAGCAATAATATGATAATTAAAAGTGAGTTTTTCATCCATGATAATACCTAGGTCCTTTTGGGTGGAAACGTTTTGGATTGGATTGTTTTCAATAGAATAAGTAGACACTACTTTGGTCTTTTTTAGGGAATAAGTAAGGAAAGAGCATTTCTGAGGGTTTAGTTCTAAATTCCACTGACGACACCACTTAACAAGTTCTGTGAGAGCATTTTGAAGAATCATCATGTCATGAATCGATGAGATCTCCTTAAAGAGTTTACAATCATCCGCAAACAAAAGTATATTGATAGGGAGGGAGGACAGTTTTTCAGGGAGGTCATCCATGTACAGAAGGAATAGGAGCGGCCCTAAGACACTCCCCTGGGGAACTCCAGACAAAACGGGAAGAAAGTTAGAAGAGGTACCTGAAAGGACAACACGTTGTTCACGCTCATGGATAAAGATTTAGTTTATAACGAGGATAAATTACTTCAATCTTGTACATTGTTGAACAAAACTCGATATTAAAAGCAATGTATTTAACTTGTGTTTAAACAACAAGATTTGGGTGAAAGGTAGAAATAATCCTAGCCATTTTGGATTTGAAAAACAATGAAAACGTTGCATATGTTATTAGCCTATAAATTCTGAATAAATATTGCAAAAATACGCGAATAATATAAGATAAAACGTAAATATATACATGAATTATAAGAACAATTAAGTATAAATAATTTAATACAAGTTCTTAACTTGAAAGTATACGAATAAGATAAATGCCAATATACAACTGAAATCTGCCCATGGCGGTCGTTACATACCTGATTAGAGGCTGGGCAAGCTCTGGAGCCGCTTTTTTCAGAGGAATTTGTCGGACCATCCGGGAAATTGAACCCAGGCCTCCTCCGTGGCTGTCGCACGCCGTACTGACTTATAGACCACTGCGGCTCCAATAAAACAAAATCTGAATTAATTGGTTTAGATACAAGATTCAAAATAATTTGTAAACACTTACTGGTAATTGTTTGGAGTGACTGTTCTTTTTGTTTATTCTCGTTCGTGAGATCATAATATGTATGATATAATATACGGTATAATATTTTATAGCCAAACAAACGTACCAGGTTTAGCATGGTTCGGGGGGGGGGCAAAAGCGTCAAAAAGTGGGGGGGCTGCTGCTCTCCCACACACCCCTAATCACCGCTACTGATTCGAAGTGTTTTTCCAGTTTAATGGAACTCTCGCTAACTAGTAACTACATTTGAAAGCATGACTAAATCTTTTCGCTCACCATGCCTTTCTGCTTGATAACCCTGTCTTAACTGTTTTCTATTGTTTATTTCCAGCTTCTGCCGTGGTTGAATCGATGAAGCCAAGATTGCGGTGAAGGGAAACAGAGAAAACCGGTTTCATGCAAATAAAACCACAATGGCGAGAAAGAACAGTGGCTACGTTTCCGGAGAATCACCTGTTTATATCCACAGAGGTGTGACCGCCAAAATAGCTGACGATCGGCGCACAGGATACTCGACAGACGGTGAAGAAAGCCAACGAGCGCCTTCTGATCGCACAATGTCCGAATACATGATCGCTAATGAACGTATAGTCACACCGGATCACCGTCGCCATCATCATCACCATCATCATCACAACAAACACAAGGATCATGCCAGAAACCACGAAAGGAACCATGTGGGGAGAACGTCTGCTGCCAGTCAACGATACGATGACGATGGGTCTGAAATATATGTCACTAGCGCCGCCTACAAAGCTCCTTCGGAACTAAGGTAAGGAAACATAAATATTTGAAGAATTTGATCATATGTGTACTTATTGAACACCTCAAGAAGTTGCACATCAGATTTAATGTACATTCGTTTATTAAAAACAAAGTTAGAACTTTGAAAAAGGAAGAAAGATATAAATAAGCAATAAATACCTGTTCACAACGAAAGTGTGTGTCTGTGGGCGCCAGCACTGAGGATTGAGCCTTGACCCCGGAATACAGAAAAAAAAACTTACTTATCAATGTCTTCCCTTTGTTCCCTACCTTTTTTATTCCTTCACCTTCTTTCTTACGTCTTAAAATCCATTCGTCTAGTTTACTCTTATTTCCTTTTCTACATCTTCCCTTTCCTTTTCTTTTTTATTCTACTTCCCCTTCCATCTCTCTATATGCTTTTCTTTCTATTTCTTCTTCTCTCTACAGTTTGTTTTATTTCTCTCTTTCTTTCGTTTAATTTCTTTCTTTCTCGAACTTGTTATTAATTTCTCTCGTTTCTAATATTTCTTTCTATCTCCGTTTCTCTTACTCACTTGATATTTCTGTTCCCCTATCTCAATTCCTTTTTTTCTCTCTCTCTTTCTCTGCTTCTCTTAAAAATGTCGAATGTTTGTCATGGAGAAGCTTGTAGTTCACATATTTTTTTTCGAGCGCACGTATTTTGGCCCGTGTATACATAGCCAGTTGCGGCAATTAGGGGGAGTGGACTGGCAGTTGCCCCCCCACACACATTTTGCCACTTGCCCCCGCACTATTGCTTCTTAATACTAAGTCAGCCTTGTCTACCAAGAAAGGGTAAACTGTTCATTCTCCACTAGTTTTAGCACCAAATCGCCAACTGTCCCACACATTTCCGATCTCGTGGTGTGATCGGCTGCCTTACGTCCCAGCGTTGCCCCCAAATACCCATTTACCAGAGGCCGATTTATGCAGGAACACCTTAAAGAACTCACCCCGAGAACGAATCCGCGTAGTAGTCAGGCGCCCTACTGACTAGACAACTGTGACTCCGAAAACGATAAATGGTCGCTTAAAACTAGAGTCCATGACCAACAAAATAAAACAACTAAATCAGGAAGCAAACTTGTTTTGAAGTTGAGAGCATAAACAAGGTGCTTTTCTTAAAATTAAACCATAATATCTGTTTCTGCAAATGTCTTCCTATGTTATTTTTTGTAAAGAATTTAGCGTGAAGACTACATGAGAAAGGGGGGGGTCTATCCAAGTTTGCTTTCTGCACATAAGTAGGTCAGTGAAGCAGAATCAGCTGAACCTCAAATGATGTAGCATGCCGCTGATGGCTTGAAGACGAATCGAAACCCCTTTCCCACATACAAGTGAAAGTAATAATGCGTATTTCCTTCTTTTCTTCTTTCTCAGCGATGCTGTCAGGGTACCAAATGTAATGTAAATAAGTAAAGCTTTATAACCGTAGCAGAATCTGGAGGGAAAACAATTGCGTTGATAACGACTTCCGCGCCATTTTTATTTGCAAACGGGACTATCAGTTTGGATGTAAAGAAAATGAAACTTCTTCACACGGAAATGACAACTTTGTTACGCTAACGAGATCCGTTCGAGCTAATAAAAAGGAAGGAGGGGAGCTGCGAGAAATCACTGATCTGTGGACGATGCAGGTGTTCGGAAGAGAGACAGTCTGAAAGGCTCCGGACTGCCATGCTGGAAAACCGGGTTCGATTCGTCAAGAAAGTAAAAAAAAAGAATTGTGGTCAAGAATTGTTTCTATTACAATTACTGATTGATTGATTTAGTTTATTTTACTACAGGTTTCTGCCCCTTTGGCTAATCGCGAAGGTGAGGATGAATGGTGGGGCGCCGACTTGTCAAAATTATTGGGGGGGCTCTGATCACTGAAATAAATGAATGAATGACTCACTCCCTCCTTTTTTTAAAAATAAGAATTACGTCTTCATATAGCAGTTCTTAAGCAGCTATTATATTCCTCATGCAAATAAAATGAAACATGAAAAACGTGTCTGCTCATTTGTTTTTTAGATAACAATTAACATTTTTATTTAAAAGTAGGCTATGTATTTACATTAAGAGGCCAACATAACAGTTTTATGCCGGCCTCGTTAGCCGAGCGTGTTGGGTGGTCGGCTCAACTCGCTTTGATCCGGAGGTGTCGGGTTCGAGTCCCGGCGAGGGCACGTACCCATAAAAATAGCGAATATTTACAATATTTAACAGTTTTATTTAATTATTTACATAAATGCTAACACAAATCGCAGGAAAATAGTTTTACCTTTTTGTTCTTGCTACAATATTTTACTTTTTAAATTTAATTTTGCAATAATAAATAAACACATAGCACGCCGTGCTTTAGCAATAATGCCTTTGATCATAGCCGTTCCCGTTTTCGCAATACAGACTTTACATAAGCTTTCCTTGCGTACTTTACTGCAAGCCAGTGTTGAATAAACTCAAAGACTTTAGAATTATTTTCCCCTTATTCTTTGGACTAGAGGACTTATTCTTTGGACTACAGGAAGAGATTTCGAGGATAACTAAATATCGTACATATCAATATTGCCTGAAAGTCGTGTTTACGACCTCAAATTGTTCAGAATTCACTAAACAACATACTGGTATAATTGTCATATCACCTCGTTATTTTGAAACTCTTTTTAGTAAAAATGTTAACAATACTCATAATTATATACTTAGTATCGTAGTAATAAGTCATGTGTTTTTCTGTCTCCGTTCATAGCCCCCCCCCCCAAAGTTGGTGGTTTAGCGGTCTCAACCCCCCCAAATTTGATGGTCTAGAACATTTCAAATGTGTATTTAAAGTTCATGTGGCACAATTCAGAGTAAACTTTACAAGAGAAGAAAAATAATAAATTAGATCCTCTTAAGCAAAATTATTTGGGGGCTCTGCCCCCATATCATTAACATTGGGGGGCTCGAGCCCCCCAAGCCCCATGGAGTCGGTGCCTATGAATGGTGGTAAGATAAGATGGATGAAGGGACAATCACAAACATATAGGGACGACAACACGAGCTCCACACAAGATTTTAATGGCTGTGAGTCCAGACGCCAGAGCCTCGCTTGTCTGCCAAATGCAGTCCAGGATACATTAATAGATAAAGCAAGTCTAATTCTCTTGTTAAATACAACTTCAGTTTTCATCTTAACTGGCATTTTTGTAGTGGGTTTTCATTAAATAATTACATATTTTCTTAATAGCTAATTTCCAACTTTACCTACGCGATTCTTTTTCCAGTCAACTTGTGATTGCGGGTTCATTTTTTGCTCTCTGATTGGCTCTTGGAAAGTTACGGTGCTCTGATTGTGAGAATATCTTATTTCCTATTTTCAGCGCAAATTTGCTGCTTTCTAATCTAATCTAACCTAACCTAACTTAACGTACAGCGCAAATAAGATATTCTCACAGAGCACCGTAACTTTCCAACAGCCAATCAGAGAGCAAGAAATGAACCCGCATTCACAAGTTGACTGGAAAAAGAAAAAGCGCTTCCCGGCTTCAAGTATAGGGGGCAGAATAAATAAAGGTTAAGAAAAACGAAAAGAAAGGTAAAGAAAAAGTCATGAAAGAGTCAAGAATTTTGGATTTGTTATTTTGGTAGACACCCTGTGAGATGATCTCAGAGAGCAGTGCTGAAAGTGGTGGTGGGGTGGGAGATGATACTATCCATTTCAGTCAAGAAAATTTGCGTTTTAAAGTTTTTAAGTCTAGTTGGCTTGGTAACACCCGAGCCCAAACTTTTGCAACCAAGATGTTAATTCACTTTCAAAACACAGCAGCAAGCCGTGACAAGGTTGCATAAAACAGAAGAACGATATAAATGTGGGTGACGTCATGTATGACGTATTTGAAGAGGCCACCATGAAATTGAATGTTACTTGATGGCTACGGTAAGCCGTACATATGAGGTTGGCAAACAACGTTTTAAGAGCCCACATCCACCAGTAAGACAGTTTCGTTGAGTCATCAAACGGAAAAGGTCTTTCTTCATTTTCTTCCAATACTTGGGCAGTAAGATTTAGAAAGAAAAGGCCACATTCTAAACACTGACAGCATGCTACGAAGAAACCAAATCAAACAATCAATCTAAACATTGACAGAATTAGCAAAGGGGTGGAGGGGAGCATTAGCCCCTTCCAAAAAATATGCAAGATCATATTTACGAATGTGTAAGGGTCAATTTAGAGTCAAAATGCCAATACATTGGATCCGTGTGGACAAATCACTTATGAAAAGTGATGCTGCAATTAATCTGGGAAAGTAATGACGTTAAATCTAAAAAAATGTTCGAGTAACATAAATTGCAATCCTTTGGTAATATCCTAATTACCAAACTGTCAACTTGTAATAGGCAGTAATAAAAGTTTAAAGATATCAGTCCCAAACCATTGACAGAGTAAATGGTGATCACTCCATTCACATCTAAATTTAAGTAATCACCCCCAGACACAGTGCTCAAAACTAAACTTTAAATGAACTAAGTGAGCGAGAGCTGAAAAAAGGGTATTCATGGGATCCTTAATCTACCATTGTGTACAAACTTGTGTGCATGTGCAGTTTACAAGTAACAATTTACTTGTAACAGTTACTTTTTCAGCTAGGAAGTAACAAAATAAGCAGTTACCCTTCTGTATGTTTCAACATTAAAAAAAAAAGTAATTAACTTCAATTTTAGTCTTCATACAAACTTGTGTGAAGTATTTTTGCAGGTATATTATTCATTTTGAATTTCTTGCCTTTATATTTTCATATTTAAACATTCGAGGAATTTTGACACACAAATGTCAACCTCACATCCACGTAGTACACCCTGGACTGCATTTTGCAGACTAACGAGGCTCTGGCGACTCGCACTATGGCCAGTATAATCCTGTAGGGTTGCGTGTGTGTTTTGTCCTTATGTGTGCTGAGTGCCCCTTTACAGCCTCAGCTTTTAACCTATGTAAGAATATTTTAGTCCTTCCGACATTACAGTTATTTTATGTTATATTTTAGTTATGGTAAGGGGCTGAATCCCACATACGACGGGACAAAATAGCCTAAGTTTTGATGCACTCCAAATTTCAAATTCAATCAATCGTTCGAGGAATTTAATGAAAATAAATTAGTGTAAATTTTACATGCTCATCAGTAAAAATAATAAAAATAACCTATTTGCATGCAACATGTTTAACAGCTGTAACTTACCCGTAATAAAGGAAATTACCTTTTTTTAAAACAGTGTGTGCAACTTGCCGATATTATGTGTTAATATTTTCTTATTGATTCCAGCCATGCTCCTAGCCACTACTCGTATCGGAGTTATCGCAGTGGAGCACCTTCAGATGTGTCTACAGTGAAGACAAAGACGTCTCGCAAGGGAGGAGTCGTCGTTGAAACCATGGCCACACCAAATCCCTTCTGCCCCAACACGAAAGGGATCTGTTGCCTCATGCTTCTGGTGAATTTGGGACTCATCCTAGTCACTTTAGGATTTGTCATAGTCATCCAGTTTTACCAGCCTGTGTTTGTGTGGTAAGTGTCCCATAGAGATCCCAAAACTGCTCATTCTAAACTGCAGTTTAATGCAAAGGAGTGATTCAGTTTTGCACAAACCTAATTTTGATTTTTAATTCCATGAAAGCTGCAAGTTTCATCATTTTAAAGTCTCACCCTGCTGGAAATTTCTACTGTTTACAGTAGACAGAATCTATTGTCAATTGTACTCTACTGTTTCAGAAATCTATGTACAATGTACGTAGTGTGTCTAGCTTAACATGGTGGCTGTAAATATTACATTTCATTCCTCGTTACTAACAATGTTTATTTATCTCTGTGAAAATCGAATACACTACACAGAGTTTTTAGCAGACGTGTCAATATATTAATGAACTTTGCAGGGAACGCAGAAATTTTTGTAGGGGGTGTTTGGCGTAAAGCTGAATCATAGAAACAATGATATAGCGATTCATTCTATTTTAAATTAATAATAACCACTGTTCAATTAATTATTATATTCTTTGGGAGACTCTTCCTACTCAATCCACCAGATGAGTGAATATCTAACCAATTGTTTTTCTTTATTTTTTTTTAAATTTCACAAGTTACAAAACTGAAATGAATAATCATTCAATTTTGTTATTAACTTTTATACACCTTACTCAAGAATAATATTTGAATGTTAGGGGAGAATTTTAACCATAAGCATTATCTATTTGACTTCTTAAATACAAATATAATTTACTGAGTTTTGAACACTCATGGAACTAGTTATCTTTGGATCAAGTGGAAGAATATGAAAATATGAAGTTTCAATGAGATTCTTGCATTTTCCACGGCTCCACACATTCTTGATCTTGGCCATTTTGGAGCATCACGCTCAGCCATCTTTATCCCAAGTACCCATTGATTTGAGGTTGGGTGAGCCCCAGAGCCACTTTATGCGGGGACAAAGCCTGAAAAATTTCGTTAGATCACTCACCCCCGGTAATCAAACCCTCCCTCATGGCAGTCCGATAACCCTACTGACTAGACAGCTCGAGGTTTTTTTTTCTAATTGTAAGTGAAGGATACCAATTTTCATGGGGTGGGAGTATTGACTGACAAGTTTGACCCCCCTCACATTGCCCATGAGAGAATGGTTTACTTATGGTTCGATTTCAGGGAGGGGGAGGGGGGATAATAATTTTTAAGTTTTAGGGAATTATTTACACTTAACAAGTCATAACTAGAATAAATTTTGAGGGACAAGGTTACAACTAGTGTAGAGACATCCCATAGGACATAACATTTGTATTGATTTCATTATAATGACTGAAATTATTTTCTATTTCAGGGTTCTAGGAATAGTGTTCCTTATTTTTGGCTTCCTCACACTGATTGGCAGCTTAATATACTGTGTGGTTGTTTGCCAAGATGCCAAATCCCCAAAAGACGTAAATCCACAGGATTTGTATTGGACTCATCACTGGCAGAAGAACATTGGCTCCCCTGAAATCCACTACAAAGCAGAAGACAAGTACGCAGATGACCGTTATAGCGATCGCTACTCCGTCAGCAAATATTCCGGAAAATATTCGGACAGAAACAGCAATCGCTATTAACAGTTCGTTCGATGAATAGAAGTGACAACTTTGTGTGTGTGTTTTGAGAATGTAGTGTATTAATGTCAAGTTTTAACTTCTTACATTTCCGTAACTGAATATGGTACAATATTGGAAGAAATTGTATTTCTAATAAGCCATACCCCCGCACTTTTATTATGCTTTCAAGTGGCCTTTCAAGGAATTTTTAATCTAGGAATAGACAGATTTGACATTTTTACTGATACTTATACAAAACAGCCTAAATGGTTCATTCAGTTCTTTAATATAATTAACTAGGTGTGCCACACCGTGGCCTTGTGATCTAAGGTGTCATGCTTTGGGCCTCAGGTTCTGGATGCACACAGGTTAAAGTTTCTTGGAAAGCGTAACAACTTTTCTCCTGAGATTTCGGCCTGTGTATGGGACCGGTTGCCACCCACCATCCTGAGGAATTTAGGGAGCTACAAATGAGTGGCGTAACCCGGTCACGGAAACCTACAATGACTGGGGGTTCATCCTGCTGAGCACACATCGTACACACACCCTCACCTCCACCATGTACAAACACCCGATTGTTTAGATTAAACGATCGTAGATAGGCTATGTGAAGCCTGATATTCGAAGTTAATTGGCTGCGAGAGGTGTATCGTAAGAGGGGATATAGCTCTGAAGAGCTACGTCTACACTTAACCAAACAAGGAGGGCTAGCCCTGTGAAATAAGAACAACACTCACGATTAACTTTAAATACTACAATTGACTGGTCTGGCAGGGGTGTGAGAGAATGAAAAACAAGGATAGAGGAACGTTCGTTACCTGTAGATCTCGAAGTGACGATCGACTCGCTGGTTCGTTGATGAACTCTCCTGAAATAAAACTCCTTTCCGATAGTGTACTACTCCTCGCTAAAACTCCTTTTGTAACGTTCCGTAATCAGACTTTAAGTCGGAGGCAAAAACTATTCACGCCATAACTTTCTTAGTTCAACAACTTGTATAATTCCGAGGCACCGACTGTGCACGCGATAGATTTCAGTACCGACTGTGTGTAGAAATATTCTCCCGAGCTATTTAAACAAAATTCAAACTTCAGCCGTTGAGAGACCGCGTCTCTCAATAACGGTGCTTTCAGCGTAAAGCTGTGTTTGCAGTATCTTTCCTGAGATTCCGGAAGAATTTGTATCAGCGGATTATTTTTACATCCGCTGAAGATCGGAGTGGCATTTGCTTGAAAGAAGCTCTTTCCAGCTTCTATCATACTCAGGCCCTTTTTATGAAATGATTAGGCTATCGGACTATGGTGCACGGGGTCCCAGATTCGAGTCATGCCTTCACCACATAACTGGATGGACCACATCGTACAAACACCCGATTGTTTAGATTAAAGGATCGTAGATAGGCTATGTGAAGCCTGATATTCAAAGTTATTTGCTTGCGAGAGGTGTATCGCAAGAGGGGTGAGTGAGTGAGGCCGGCAGTCGGTAGGTAGGCCTAGGCTCTCAATGGGCTGTTGCACCATGGGTTATTACATAACTAGATGACTGCCATAGATTGCACTTTTAAAAGCATTTAGACATTTAATTTATGGGGTTAGGTGGGAGAACAGCCACAGGCTGAACCTCGCCTTCAATAAAGAAAATTTGAATTGAATTGAAACCCAGGGAGTATGACTTATACCTTTAGAGCCACAAAATTACTAACAAAATAGCAGAATTTTGAACTAAGTTACACAAAATTTATGGACAGTAATTTTTATCGACAAACTTCAATGAGTACATTGGCCAATACTCTCGTGCAGTGTGACAATTTAAAATAAATGTTTCCCATGGGAATCCCTTAAAATAACAAAAGAAAAAACCTATGCAAGATGATTTAAACTTTCATTTGCAAAGCTGCCACTGAAAATATTTTGAAGGTTCTTTCTTCTTTTGTTTTCAGCACAGTGTTAACACAATGTGTTCCCATACTTGACAATTTGAAAGTGTAAACATAACTGAATTATACAAACAATGCTTGCTTTATATGTAATTACCAGTAACTACATTACATCCATTGCAAACAGGAAGAAAGTGCTTCGTGGAAGTTCCAGACACTGTTTTGTTACATAATTCTACATATTCATTTGTTATAACTACTGTACCTAACAAAAACTATAATTTTGTTTAAATCTAATTTTTTAAATAAAAAGCTATAAAAGTGATGGTGTGTTATTGTTAAAAATTACCAACAGGACAAATTTCATGTTCTTTTAGACATCAGGAAGAATTTGCCAAAGAAAATGTGTACACACATAGCAAGGCTAAACTACAATTTGAACCACTTGAAATATTAATTGAATGGAAGACAGCCCTTTGGTACCATTATTGTATTGGGGATGGCCATAAAATACAGATTTCAAATTATCCGATATCCATTCCGGATATAATAGATAATCCAAATATCTGGATAGTATGGATATCCATATAACTCGGAGAGAACAGATTGATGAAGGATTTACAGAAAATCCATAGTGAAATATGAAAATGAGAAATAAAAGAATATGTAGATAGCCACGGCCCGCTTTATTAAAGGCCGGAATCCTTAAATTTGGCAACACTGTCTCGCTGGCCTAAACATGAAGCTACATAGCATGGGCGCGAATAGCAAAATTGATGTTGACTCAAAGAAATAAGGGAATCTGTGTAAAATGTTTTTCTTTTCCAAATCTGGACAGAAGATTGATATTACGATGTAAGTGCAAAAAAACATACATTAACAATATAAATATAAATTTGCCGTTAAATAACTGGAAATAAGCAGAAAACGCAAGAGATTTCATACGCAGTATGGAACTTTATAATAATGTGTAGTTTGCCTTTACTTTAGTTGCTAGCATTTTGGAATGATGGAAGATCGAACACACTGGCCTTAAATTTCTATAATTAAGACGTACAAAGTAGTTGTGGATGTGATAAACCAGCATGAACAAGTGTTACATTCAGTTTAAATAAATCTTATGTACATAGTTCTGTACGTCTTAATTTTAGCAGTCTTATGACATAATTGCCAAGATTTTGTTCAAGACAGTACATTGTAATTACGATGTGCATATATATAAATATTTGTTTTGTTTGCATATAGCCCATATATGTACAAGGCTAAAATAATGCTGAGTGCTGGTGACTGTCTACTCTCTGAGAGAAAGTGGATAATTTCGCATGGTTTAGAAATTAGGTGTTATATTTCCGTTGTTTTTCTCTTGCAAAGATATGTTACAGTGAAGGAATTAGTGATTTTGTGTTCTACAGTTTTTGTTAGGTTAAGCAGTTTTATGCTCTTAAGAGTTTGTATTGTTTCCCGAATTTTTGTTTGATGTTTTAGTTTAACCCTTGTACTTAATACAAGTAAAAGCTTAGCATGTGGTGCCTCAGTGTCAGCATGGAATTTGCTTTTTGCGTAAACATATTTTAAACCTCTATGTCATGTTTATAGCTCTTTGACGTGGCTAATTTATTTTGCACATGATAATTAAGAATATTAATGACATCAATATTGGATATTTATTATATTTTATGATTAGTCACATATGAAAAGTACAGAATGCTCCGTGAAATGCTGGTATGGGGCACAAGAAATGTAATTTATGTTTCTAACAACTTAATAACAATCTGCTTTACTTATGAATACACTAGCGAATACAATTTGAGCAAATGAATTGATTACGGGATGAATAGACTACATAAAATTATTACTTTTTTACGTCTGGAAGTTCATTCATGTTCCTTCCGAGTAGCATCGGCCGGCTGATGTCCAGTTTACAGGGTTGCCAAATTGAAGGCAATAAACTTTAAAACTGCCCAGATAAGAACACATTTTGGATATCTGGATAATCCAATATCTGAATATTTGAAATCTGGATAGAAAATTAACGAATATCCAGATAAAATTTTATCAGAATTTGGCCATCCCTACATTGTACGCAGGTTGGAGATTTAATAGTGGCAACACTGCTGTATATACACCATGAAACTGAACCGTTAGTTTGGCACCTAACCTACCTCCCAGTAAATAGAATCTTACTTGCAACAATAGGTGCATGCGCAGTGACGAGAGGAATAGAGTATCGTTGGAGTTGGCGGTCTAAAGTTGTGTAGTCAGAAGCCCACTAATGTGAAAGTTACGGTGATTCTCGTGAATGCTACCCAGACTTAAGCCCCTGTGACTGATTTGATTTCGTGGCATTCGCTTCCAAACTGTTCCAGAGTTTCGCAGAGGTACGAGGGTTGCTGGAAAAGTTTCTGCAAACTACCACCAACAGTGGCACTAGTGTTCCACTATTATAAAAATCGGAAGAATAGACCTTTTTTATGTTTAAATTATATTTGTTTATTTTTCACAGCAGTTTGTAGTAGTAGTTTCGTATGAGAATGGAAATTTCTCGTGAACACTTTCGGGCAATGATTTTTTATGATTTCAAATGTAGTTTAATACTGAAACAATGTCCAGTAAAAATGTCGAATTAATGACTTATTGTCCATACTCACCTGATTTATCACCTAATGATGACTTTTTGTTCCCACACATGAAATATAACATGATGCATTCTGAACAGCAGTTTCCGAGGTATCAGCTTCAGAGTGGAAAAATGCTTTCAAAATTGGTTTGCGTGTATGCAAATGTGTATTGATCTTAAGGGTGAATACTTTGAAAAACAATAAAGCCATTCCCAGAATTTCACGTCTTTTTTTCATATTGATTGCACAAACTTTTCCAGCAGCCCTCGTATCTCTTTTGTATCACTTTAAAATAATTGCCACTATTAAATCTGCAACCCACATATAATGCATCATTCAACATAATGCAGAAGCTTGCATAACTCGGAAGATACAAGAACTTCATAGCAATTTAATTCCAAATGATACACTCCTGGAAGTGATGTACTGGTAATGGTACCAGCATAGTTCTTTCTCAATGGAAATAACCTTCAAGATGATACACCAATAAATCCTTCACAGGACACTTCCAACATGCATAAATACATTAAAAATTGTCCAAACTTACAGAAACTGTTTATTTATCAAAATTTCAGGTTCACATTGAGGGCTCTTATTCACAGAAGAGTTCAGAAGAAAGCACAGACAGAAAATAGTCTCCAAGCAAGAAATCTTTACATACAAAATGATTTAAAATGTACCAAACATTTTTATTTCACTAGTACATCTAATGTTACCCAGTAGTCTGGAATGGAGAAAAGAAAAAAAAAAGTTGTAAAATCGAGCCATTTTCTTTTTTATGGACTACACACTAATTCAGCAACATTCACGATACCTTTTTTATTTGCTACAGCAAATTTTGTCCATGTTCATGAACATTTTCCTACAATTTGATTAAAAATCGAGACGATGCAGGTCAAAAGACTCAAAAAAAAAAAAAAATGTTCTTTCTTTTCAACTTTGAAAATGTGTGATGATTTCTGGTCTGTCAGAACACCTATTTTGTACCTGGTAATATATTTTTATGTAACACAGACAGCAAGCAGAGGCCAAGAAAAATAATAACATGAAGTGGAACATTTGAACTGTGTTTTATAACAGATACAAGACACAACAACTAATCAAAAGTTACTATGAGCATTAAAGTTATTTTTTTTTTTAAATAACCAATACTAACCTAGTACTAATCACTGTCAGCTTACTCAGATTGATAAGATATAGTTAACATTCAATACACAATCCAGGAGAACATTGCTGGATGATGCTCACATGAAAAATGTTCATCATCATTACTAATAATAATAAAAAAGAACATTAAGACAGTGAACAAGTATATTTTCAAAGTACATGCCAAAAAAAATTGCAAATGCTATCTGAAGTTAAAACCAAACTTAAACAATAGTTAAAATGAGATAAAGCTGCACTGTTTGAAGATGATCCATTAGCTGTTTTGCTTTTTTAAAACTAAAAAAAAATGTTCCTCATCTTTATCCATTCCTATGATAAACTACTCACCACACACTGGTGAAAGTTTTCTAATTCACTTGGGCTACTTGCATTAGCATGCCATAAATTATTATGAAGTACAACTCGGTTCTCCACTTGCTAAAAATAAATTGTAAAATTTACTCGCACGGAACCAAATCGAACGCATTTGTTTATTTGAGAAGCAGTTATGAAATGACGATGGTCCTCCGTGCTTGCACACCACTCCTCACTAGCCACTACATGCAATACATCAATCATTCATAAAAAAATATGAATCACCACTTCACAAACACATCCACTTTCACGTACATTTGTAGCAATGTTAGGTGACGGGAATCTGCATTGAGATGCAGAAAATTGGTAAACTAACTCGTTCTTTAGAAATCAGACTCCACATCATCGGAGTCAAATGTGTACTTGATTTGTTTCCTGGCTCGGCCACCTTCTCGATCTTTAGGAGCCACGGAGGGCGATTCATCGAACGAGTCATCCATAAAGTCACCTTCACTGTCCGAAGTGATTTTCTTCTTTCCTTTTCCCTTGGTTTGCTGAAATGAAATAATTAAACATTTATTCATATTTTGGGAAATGAAAGCCGTGGTGTCGTAGTAAATAATTACAGAGAAACTTAGTACGTTTTCCACAAAGCTGTTTTTAGTTTGTCCTATCAATTTCGGTGGCTACTTCCACTTGTTGCATTGTTGCTTGGCATGTTTCTGTTGTTTTTTGTTCCTCGACTCGCTAGGTGCCTGTGTTGCCTGCCATTCACCTGTGTTAATTGCTGCAGTACGGGAATCCATTCCTTGTCCACTATTGATGTTCAGTTGGAGTTGGAAGTGGAGGTGTTTCCCGGTGTAAGGCTGGTACAAGGAAATGACATTCGACCAACTAGACAAATAGCGGTGTTCCAGTTCAGAAGATTCAACAAATGCCTGTAGGCGGCTTTAAATGTCCATATGATTAGTTAGCATGCACCACGTGATCATACACCACATGCTACACCGCTTAGAATGTAGTGCAAACGGTGCAGACACCAAATGACGAAGTAGAAGAGTTGGTGTTGCACTGTGTAGAGCAAAGAGAGTCAGAAAGTGCAGCAAATTAGATCTTGGTGTCTATGAGATTGTGCATTTTGGGTTTGACATGTACTTTTTCTGTCTGTTAGGTGCTGTTGAATTCTCTCCGTTATTGATCTGCCGATGTAATGAGCCTTGCACTCACACTTTGCATCATAGATACCTGGGTTGTCAAGGGAGAATGTGAGTACAAAGTTTCTCTGTAATCAAGCACATATGGTATGCAAATTGACGCATTAATAGTACATCGTATCTGAAGATATCCATTTGGCAGTTACGTGGAGAGAGGTAGTTCAGTAATAAACTTACAGTTCCATTTTTGCTTGTGATCGATTTTGCCACCTCGAGTACACACCTGACGAAGCCACCAGACACATGGCGGAATCAATCATGAGCAAAAACTACGCGAAAAAATAAACCATAACTTCATTAGTGAATATTAATAATACATATTAGGAATGGACTGCTAAGAAATTTTTGCCAATATAAAATTTAATAAATCTACCAATCTCATAAAATTGCAAAGCAATGTCTGCAATTTTTTAGGAACAAAATTCCATTACTTCTCTAGGTTTTCCTGATCAGATTGATAGAGCAATTAAAATGTAAGATTGTCACTATATCTTAGCTAAACTCTCCCACTTAGAATCCCATTTAAAACAGTAAATTACATTACATATAGTGGTATTTTCACCTATTTTATTCCCATGGAAAGAGAAACAAAAATTAAGAGTTTGATTGATTGATTTGGTGTTTTAAGTCCTTTTTATGCACAGTAAGGCTAATCGGGACTGGACCTACAGTTTAAAGTGGGATCCGAACCACCATGTGCCTCCACCAGGTATCGAACCTGCAAAAATTAAGAGTATTTGAAAATAAAATCCTTAATAAAATATTTGGACGTAAAAGGGAGTAAAGAAGGAACTGCATAATTTGTATGTGTGTCCAGATATTATTAGAATAATTAAATGAAGACTTAGGTGGGCAGGCCATTTGGCACGAATGGGAGCAAAGATGAGTCTTGTTGGGAAACCTGATGGTATGAGACCTGTAGGAAGGCCAAGACGAAGATGAAGGGATAACGTTGAGACTGACCTAAAGGAAATCGGTAAGGATGAAAGTTTGGATTGATCTTGCCAATGATAGGGACAGCTGGAAGGCTTGTGTTGCTGCAGCCATAAACCTTCAGGTTTAAGAATGCTAGAGAGTAAGTTAGTAACGTATGGAGGGAGACTAGAACGCTAATGCATCATTTCCCCTGGGTAACTTATTCAGAAAGGAAGTTTTTATTTTTTAAAAGCACTTCGTTTAGATATTTACTTTACATTTCACGTGACCTTTTCTTATGAAACTGTTATTTGATCCATGAATATTTTAACTACTAAGGAAAACTCATAACCGCTTTTCAAATGCAAAATGCTTCAAAGGGCATTTCTTTCGGAGACCTCATTTTTTAGATGTTGTCCAATATTTAGGAAAAGCAGTTAGTTGTTTGCTACCTGTACACACTGTCCTTTTTTATAGGACTCACTGGCTTTGAGGGGCGTAAGGGATAACTGTTTCTCAAGACACCCAAATGTGTCAGAAACACTTTCGGGTTTAAGAAGGCTAGAGAATTAGTTAGTTAGTAAAACATAAGTGGCCAACATAAGAATTAATAAATTAAATGTTTTAAGATCATATTTAAAAATGTGTAACTTTATCTTAGTTGGATTCATGGCTAAGAAGCCCATATCTGAAACAAATTAAAAAAAAAAAAAGGCTTGCTCCTGAGAAAAATTAGCTAGCACTTGAATTATTTTAGTTTTGTCCACCCCTGGCTTCAATGTATACATTTTATCACAGATGGAAAACTAATTTTGCCACAAGCATGTACCGTTTGCAAATATTGCCGCTGTAGCAATGCAGTCGCAACCGCGTGAGTTCTCGCTGACGTCCTTCATCCATTAGTTAGCCACAGGCACGCGTGGGAGCAGGTCATTCTTTTTCTTCGTAGTTTTCTGAAGGTTTGAAATGTTCAAGAAAATCAAATCGGGCCACAACTGTGAAGTCCAGTCTGTGATTTGTTTTCTCAATGCAAGAATGGTTGAATTGTTGCCTAGAGAACAGTCCACCAACAAAGATGCCTGCTGTGACATATTAATCTGACTGTGTCCTGCAATTCAAAACAAAAGATGCGGAACGCTTAGCGAAGGCATTGTGTTGCTTCACGACAATGCTCGTCCGCATACGGCCCAACAAACTCAAAATGTCATCACGTCATTCGACTGGGAACAATTTGTTCATCCGCCAACAGCCCTAACTTGGCACCAAGTGACTACCATCTCTTTTTTCATCTGAAGAAGTTTCTTGCTGGTCAGCGTTTCGACGAGGATGACTACGTCGAAGCAGCAGTGCATGGATGGCTTTCGTCACAGGCTGGAACATTCTATGATGATGGGATACAAAAACTAGTGCCATGCTATTACAAATGCTTGAACAATGGTGAAAACTACGTAGAAAAGTAGTTTAAGGTCTGTAGAATGTAATGAAAATAAAAAAGGTACAAAACTATTTTACTTTATTTTTTACACCCTTTCGGTACTTACTTTCCGAATACGCCTCGTATGAAGGAGGTAACTTTATCTGTTAAAATAGTTTCAAATATATTAGGGATGGGACCGATTAATCGGTACTCTATTGGAATCGGCCGATATAGGCATATCGGTGTATCGCTTTATCGGTAAAATTAGCGATTATTTTTCCGATGAGATATATCGATAAATATATGATAATTTAGTGCAAAATTCTGCTATTTTGTTGTAATTTTTATGGATAATTTCCATGCTCTTCTTTCTAAAAAGTAAATGTCTAAATATTTAGCTTCTCTTGCACTGCAGTCACCTCAAAACACACATTTATTAAGGAGATCAATGAACATTTCAGGTTATTCAAGGACCATTTCTAATTTTATATCAGTACTTTATTGTTATCAGCCAAAATTTCATATCGGCCCATCCCTAAAATATATATATTTTTCTAGCAAATAAACTGCATGCATTTTGTTTTATCTTGTACTCTTCTCTAAAAATAATAGTGTACTCCACCCCCTTATCACTAGCCCTACAGATAAGGACAATGATAAATCAGTAGTTTTCGCTCTGAATATGCAATTTACGCATTAAATTGAAAGGTATATTAAATATATCTTGGCTCCCCACCATAGAGAGAAACTGTTTGAAGCACTTCTCTGTTTAAAATTATGTCTATTAGCTACAATGCAACTCCCATATCATATATGTATTCCCTCTTCCTCATATGTATAATCACACAGAGCCATGATTTAAAGAATAGCTTACCTTCTTCTTGGGCTTATCATCAAACGTGTCCTCATCTGAATCAGAAACATTCTTTTTCCTCTTGGGGCCTGGTTTCTTGGCTGCTGGCTTCGGTTTAGCATCATTATTCAACTTCTTGGTTTTCTTCTTTTGTGCTACTGAGCAAGCAAAAGTTACATTAAATACTGATGATACCAGAGTAAACGGTGACAACATGAAACAACAAGCAAAAAGGAACATTGCACAGGTAAAACCGGTTTGGTGAAAGAATAAACTTCAAAATTCAATTCTTGTCTGTTTCATTGAAAGCCAGGGAGGGTCACATGAACCTCTGAACCAATCGGCTTTGTCCAACTGCCGTGGTGAGGGAAAATCTCATGGTATTCTGCATTGCCCAATTTTTCCTTTCGAGTCGTTCTTGAAACAGATGGCATCCTCTACAAGGCAAAGCCTAATGGTTGCCGCTGCGTAGCAAGCAAATGGTGTCGTGTAACACTGGACAAAAACCAGGCATGTAGCAACACAGCTTTCCCCCCTTGAAACTCCCGCAACTGGAGGCTAAAAGTCTGAGTTTCCTGAAGTTCATTCCTTGACCAGTCGGGCTTTAGATGCTGGTTTGATAGCTCTGTGGTGGCTCATTGACAGAAAATGGCGAAGATTCAGGTGCAATATCAGCATAAACCATAATGTTCACATAACTTACCAAAAAGTTCAAATAAAAATGGGTGGACAGGTAAAAGGTAATACTGAGTCTTGATTATTGCTAATAGGTGCTGTTTGCACTCTGGTAACATTGTGAAATTGCAGCAACTACTCTAGGTCTTCTGGTAAGTTCAATTAAGAATGACCTGACTCCTTACAGTATTATCTAATCTATTCCAGGATGGCCACTCTAGGACCATGAAAAAATTCAACTATAATTCTCGGATTTCAAGGCAAACAAGCAGATGTTTTCTCTATTTCAACCTTATGTATTACCACCTTTCACCATCCACACACACACATACATGTACAAATATATTTCCAATATAAAGTGTCTCTGTAATTCCAACATATCCAAAAAATCTAATTAAATTAAATGGTTTACATACATATTCAATATATTTAATTTAAAGTGCAAAGTTTACAATTGCAATTTCACATACTCAGACTCGAAATACATCTACAAACACAAATCACAAATGTTATGGGATATACAGGGTGATTTTTTTAAAACTCATGGTTTTCTTTGTTGTGTAAAATTTGTAAATGAAGTATTATTTCCATGCGGTTTGTGGCAAATGAATAAGGAAGGATGGGAGATTTATTGGAGTATGTTTATCGGTTTATATGCATCCCGGGTAATATCGCCCATGCCTCAACAAAAACAGGAAATATTCACCAGTGTACCTTTCGCGTCTATATGGTCTGGGGGTTTGGATGCAGCGCGGAGGTTTAAGTTTCCTCCTGTAGATAGCACCGTTGTCATTGTCAACAATAACCAGGAAACTGAGCTGTTATATTGTTGTTCTGGAAAGTTGTGTGCTTTTGCATATTTGTTGTGCTGAAAACTTGCGTTATTGTGATCAGGACACACAGTAAGAATGGTGTACTCCTTGCAGGAACGTGTGTTTATCGTGAAAAGTTTTTGGAAAACTGATTCTGTTGTTGCTACGCAAAGGGCATTTAGAAACAAATTTGCCTCACGTTCTGCCCCAGACAGGAACACAATATTGTCGCTAGTGAAGAAATTGGAAGCAGGATCGCTTCTGTGTGAGACAGGGAAGGATCGGACCCCGCAGGCAGGTGTTGTGGAAGATATCAGTGCTCGACTCTTGAGGTCGCCCAAGAAATCTCTCCGTCGTTTGTCACAAGAAACCGGCTATAGCTATTCAAAATGTCAAAAGGCAGCGAAAACTGCGAAACTAAGGGCGTACAAAATTACAGCTGTTCAAGAATTGAAAAATCCAGATAAAGTTAAGCATGTAGATTACTGTAATTGGTTTTTAATGTTTATTGTGCGTAATCCTGATATTCTGAAAATAACGTGGTTTACTGATGAAGCCTGGTTTCATCTCTTTGAGTATGTCAGTTCTCAGAATACACGGATATGGGCAGCTGAAAATCCACATAGTGTAATCGAAATTCCGTTGCACTCGTAGAAAGTTGGGGTATGGTGCGCTGTCTCAGCATCACGTATAGTGGGTCCAATCTTATTCAATAAAACAGTGAACACAGAGCGGTACAGGGCAATATTCATGGAATTTGTTGAAAGTTTGGACGACATTGAACTCACACAGGGTTATTTTCAACAGGATGGTGCTACATGCCATACATCGCATGACAGTATGGCACTGATTGAAAGTTTCTTTGCGAATAGGGTTATTTCAAAGGCATTGTGGCCTCCGAGGTCTCCAGACTTAACTTCACTTGGCTTCTTTCTGTGGGGCTTCCTAAAGGGACATGTGTACACAAACAACCCTACATCCCTGGAAATGTTGAAGCAAAACATTATCACTGAAATTGCGAACATTAGCGCAGAAACACTATGCCAGACAGCCCTTAACATGGAACGGCGTGTTCGACTTTGTTTACAGGAAGGAGGTCGACACTTTCAGCACCTTCTTTAAAGGTGAGATGTTATGTCATATGTCTGTGCCATAATTTTTATGTTTTATTTATGTTTGAGTGAATACAAAAAAAGGAACTCATTTTCATTAATTCAGTTTAGCAAAAATCCAATACTTAAATGTTATTGTAGGGTACACTGGTGAATATTTCCTGTTTCTGTTGAGGCGTGGGTGATATTACCCGGGATGCTTATAAACCGGTAAACATACTCCAATAAATCTCCCATCCTTCTTTATTCATTTGCCACAAACCGCATGAAAATAATACTTCATTTACAAATTTTACACAACAAAGAAAACCATGAGTTTTAAAAAAATCACCCTGTACTAATCTACAAAAATTGTTAAATGTATGAGAATTTCAAACATTATGCATTCTTTCATCTCTGCATCTCTTGTCTTTTCTAAACTTACAAACTGCTTATCAGAGAAGTTTGCAGAATAATTTCAGTTATTTATATAAAATTGTGAATGGCAAATCTGCTACAACACACTTCTTGAGGAATTCCAATTTTGAGTACCTATGCGCACAACACACAACACAAGATTATTTTATACAAAGAAACCTAGACTAAAATTTCAAAAAAGATCTCTCTTTTACAGACTTGCAGCACAATACAATGATCTTCCCTCTAATACTGATATATTTTCCTCCGAGTTTGCCTTTCCGTCATCCATCAGAACAAATGCTTGTAATTAATATCACATAGTGCCATCTTTTACTTATTTTTTTGTTCATTTGCTATTCACTTTTATGTTGTTTTGTTACTCTTAATTATTTTTTATTTTTGCTTATTATTATTATTGTTGCTTTCTCATTGTTGACAATTTCAGTGTAAAATGGCCACCTGTGCCTGTGCTGTATCTGGAATTTTCTCAATAAATAAATAAATAAACACAAATTTAACTAAGCAAGTTCAAGGTATCTTTGGTTTGCGAGATAGATTATTCTGCAAAAGCCACTAACAAAGTAAACGGATTGAGAGAATTCTTTCCTACCAGGTGATCCGTTTGGGATGCCAGAAAAGTAAAAGTGTTATACACACAAGGTGAATGTACATATCTCTGAACAGTTTGCCGTACTCGAAGCAGTAAAATCGTTAAGTTTCGAGTGAGCGGAGGTTGACAGCCTTCAACCGCGTGGCGGCGCAAGCACGCATGGATGGATGAGAGACAGGATGGTAGTGTCACGCCACAACAGCGTGCTCAGTGCATCATATGGTATGCAAAACTGGGATACTGGACACCATTATCTTCCAACAGGATGGTGCTCTACCACATTGGACTTTCTTAGCGGGATCATATTAATGGGATATTCAACGATCGCTGGTGTGGCCGTGCTGGATCAATCCCATGGCTTGCGAATAGCCCGAACTTAATGCCTCCAGATTTTTTTGTGTGGGGGTACGTCAAGTCATTGGGGGTATGCACAAAAACCACAGACTGAAGCCGACCTGCGATTGCAGATTAGAGCAGCTTTTCAACAGATCACTCCAGAAATGCTGCATGCCACGTGGCACGTGCCGTGTCCACAATGGCGGTCCTGTTGAGTGCTAATGTGCTGGGATACAAAAACTGTGACTCTCTACACATGTATATACCATTAACAGGCAATAAATTTGAATGGTTTCTGGTACATAATACTTTAATTTTATGACATCCCAAACAGATCAGCCGGTATTTTCCATGCAGCTTTCTTTTCCTTTCTCAATAAAAATAAAAGCTAAACCATGAAAAACTTGCCTCAGGATATTTATAAATATGTATAAATTCAATGCGATTTGGAATTACAATTTTTCACATCTGAGACAAATTCACGCAGACTTCAAGGAATTAATTCACTCTGAGTAGTCACCCTGTTTCACAACATCTGCATACACAAGATATCTACAAATTTGTTGATCTATTTATTTTAATGCCATGTCACCATCACTACCTGCAGCCATATGAGCAAAGTGAAAATCAAGGTCTTTCTGTACTGCTCAAATAGAATTCAAAGGTTATGCACTCACCTTTTTCTTGCTCCTTGGCAGGTGGAGGTACTGAAGGTGCAGAAGCCGATGACATTTCATTGTCCGAAATAATTACTGCCTTCACTGGAGCCTTAGCTTTGGGTTCAGCTGGTATAACTTCAACGTCTTCATCAGAGTCTGACCGGAATTTGTAATCATCTGCTGCTTCTTGTGCAGAACTAGTCACTTGGCCACTCCCACCACTGCTGCTGCCTCCGAGAAGGGAGTTGAACAAATCATCTGACGACTTGGAATCTTAAAAGAAGACACACGTGTCTCATTGCATACTAATAGTTCATGGTGTCCCAAAATAACGTACAAACACTTCAAATAATTATATACAGGGTGTCCACCATTTCATAAAAATAATATTCCCCGACTTTTCCAGACCAAGAAGCAAAATTTTCCAGATCAAGTCATTAGGACAATTCTTGTACAGTAGAGCGTCGATTATCCGAAGTAATTGGGGGACATGGGTGTTCGGAAAACTGGTTTGTTCGGATAATCGAACTGTACATGTTTATTTGCCAAAAAGAAGTACTGTACAGTAAATTTATTCATAAAAACAGGCATCTCTTTAAGTATGTATTACAAAGTAACGTACAAAGGCAACTTTAGTAGGAATATATAGTATGTGGTACAGTTTATTAAACAAAAATATGTACATATTACATACGCATTTTGCATGAACAATACACACAGTACACAAAATTAACGTTTAAAAAAATCCTTTATTTTGGTCTGTCTAAGCAAGCCTACACGCTTACGAGCAGCTAAGTCACGTACTTTTTTCATTACAGATATCTGAAAGTGAGCGAGTACACAGTTCGGTTAAGCGGTCGTTCGGTTGACCGACGTTCGGATAATCGACGCTCTACTGTATTTAAATATGTGTGGAAGATGGTCACTATACTTTAACTAAACATCACACTTAGAATTCTACCTAACAAAGTTTTTAGAATATTAACTTCACATGTTAAAAGTAAAAATGAGAAAAGAAAATTAACGTAAATTGATTATTAGAAGACGTAAATGAGCACTAAAAAGATTTCCGCAAAATCTTTTTAGTACTCACTCACGTCTTCTAATTATCAACAGTTTTTTTATTCCCTTTAACATGAATAAATTGACTTTTGGATAGAAGCATCAGGGGTGTTGTATGTCATGTATGGTAATGGTAAACAAAGAATTCTTTTTTCATGTAAAAAATCATAACAATTATACGATAAATAATTACTGTAAATAAAATTTAAAATGTATTAATATTCCCAATATCAACCAAAAAACCCAACAAATTGCAACAAGAAAGTGGTAAATGCCAGTAGTCACTTACTGTAGTACATTTCTACTTGAAAATAGCTTAAAACATAACACTTTATCTAGAGTATTTAAATACAAATTGTACTCTAACTACCGGTAATACTAGGTATATCAAACTGAAGCATAGTTTATCGACAACAAACAAAAAAAATATTTCTTGTTAAAAAAAACTACTTATAGTGAACTACTAGGACAATGTTGACTTTTCCAGAAACATGGTAAATTCCCTGACTTTTCCAGGATTTCCAGACTGGTAGATACGGGAATGCCTCAATAATTTCTGCACTAAATTAGTTATCTGTATGTTTTATCATATTACCTCGATTATTTGTGGTCGTTTGCTTCTTCTTTTGCTTCTTTGAAACAGCGTAGTCGTCATCCGAATCGGACACGTTCCTCTTCTTGCTCTTAGTTTCAAATTCGCTGTCAGATTCGCTCACTGAAATGTAGCCATCTTTCTTCTTCGCTGGGCTGAAAAATAGGAATAGAATTTAATTAGGACTTGAAACCATTAATATTAGTGACAATGCCAGTGTGGAAAAGGCATAGTATTGGTGTTTAGTTTTCTCCTGTGTGATTGTTGTACATTCACGGACACTTCTGAGTTGTAACTATTCTATTGAAAGTAAACCCAGAGTTGCGTGTGACTGTACTGGAGAGGCAATACTGCATTGTCTTGCTACACGTGGGAAGACCAGAATTTGAAATTTGGGTGAGTCAGCATTCGTCACATTATACGGGGTCCATCCCCTTACCATAACTAAAATATAATTAATATAAGATAACTGTAATGTCGGAGGACAAAGATATTTTTACCTGGTTTAAAGACTGAGGCTGTGAAGGGGCACTCAGCACACATAAGGATAAAACAAAGGACCAACACACACACAGCCCTACGAGGCTTATACTGGCTGTAGGTTCAGATGCCAGAGACTCTTTACTCTGCAAAATGGAGTCTAGGGTGTACTATGTGGAAGTGAGGTTAACAATTGGTAGAGGCACATATTTTTGGTAAGTAAAAAAGCAAAATTTCGGTACAAAAACTGAGCCAATTTCGGGTTCAAAAGCGGTAAATAAAATATCGGTGTTATAGCGGTGAAAAATTGGATCAAAAGTGGTATATAAAAATACATTTTGGTTTTAAAATTGTGAATATAATCCTAAATTTGATTTAAAAACTTCACTTATTCCACAGAATAAACATTTCACTTCTAATAGCCCATTTATGTAGTTATCCGAGTATTAAGTTTATTTCTGTGTAAAGGAGTCATTTTTTGTTTCTCCAATATTAACAGCAGAATTAATCAATTTTCCGGGAATTGCATAACTCTCAGGATAATTCAGACCTCAGAAGATGCCCTAAATTTCGTGTTTGTTTAGGAGTTAATTTCGCTTTTTACAGTTCATTTTGTATTATTTCGTGACAAAACATGGTCACAAAATGCATCTCGCACCTTTCAAAAACATGAAAAATTAACACAAATGTGTTTTTTCAAATTTAGTTTTTTCGTCAAAAACGAAATATGCATACCCCTAACACTGCAAGATGATCCATGTAATATAGCCATTACCAAAGTGTTCAAACCTATGACCACTGACTTGGTAGCACATTATGCTGACCACTCCACCACAGGCCTGCACTTTACATCTTAGAATATTGCCAGTTTTTCTACTTATAAAGACAGTTTCAGAAAGTATAATACCTCTCCTCTTCTAATGCTGCAGGTTTGAAGTCTGGCTCCAGTTCATTATCATGAAGTTCAAGGTCGCCTTCACTTTCCTCGCTTTCATTGTCGTAGTTGTACTTCACTTTCGCTGCTGAAATGAGAAAATTTCATACGTAAGACACGTGTTGTGAGTTCAGTATGCTAAAGCTACAAGACTATTGTAGTTGGACAATATTTTTGAAAATATTCCACCACTACTAAAGTATTAACCCACAACTTGGGACATATCTTTTTTGTAAAGCTACTTGGAACTTGGAGAAAATAAACATATCCCTTCTAAGTAAGCTTGAATATGGTTCTAATGTTTGGTTTACATATTATAAATCCCAGGAGTTGGTAATTGAAAGAATTCAAAAACGATTTTTAAGATATTTGTATTACAAAAAGTATAATGTACCATCATACTATAATAACTTATCATACAATGACCTACTTAATGAGTTTAATTATGAAAGTCTTATTAATAGAAGGGAAATAACACAACAAATATTTCTGTACAAAACAATGACTGGCATCATAGATAACCCTATTTTTCTCCAAAAGATATGTTTCAATGCAAAGCAATGTGGCTTAAGGCTGCGGCAATTGATGTCTTATGATATTCCAAAAACAGAAAGATTCAAGAATTCGCCATTATTTAGAATGTCCTTGCGTACAACAAAATATCTATATTGCAATCTAATCTTGATTTTAGTATCTCAATCAATGAGTACAAAAGAATACAGTCAACTCTCGATTCTACAACCCCGGGTATAACGACCCTCTCGAAGTAACGACCCTTTTCCCGGGAACCGTGAAAAATTTGAGAAAAAAGTTAAAAAATTGAAGGAAATCGGCCGAGAAATGCGTTGTTTTTTTTCACTCATTCCCTTCACAACCGCTCACAATCGCGTCTGAACTAAAAATAGACACCACTACATCATTTTGAGTGATATCCAATAGCACATGACCTCTGCCCTCCCCTCCCTCAAGTGCACCAATGTTACCCCGCACCCGACGGCCGCTACCCAACGTGCCAGGCTTGTTTTGCCACTCTTGCTCTTGGATACGCGAGAAGATCGAATGTGCTTCGATGTTATTTTAAATCGACCTTGACTTGTTTCCTTGTCCTAAGAGCTCCTGAAAACTCGCGGGGGAGGGAGGGGAGCAGACCGAAATGACCGCTGGACTTGCAGTCTTTGCCAACGTGTATGGCACATTTCATCGATAAATACACCAGTTCGAGAGATAAGATTGCAGGAAGGTTCCAAAATACAGACGTGTGGCACCTGGAAGTCTGGTCCGTCTGTCCAGCTCTGACCTAGAGTTCAGAAGGTTCCCGTGAGTGAGCAACTCTTGGCCTTGTAGCAGACAACTTCCGAAAAAACGTGTTCCTTTTTCCCTGTAACACTTCATAAAAAAGCGAAACTGTTAGAGATAATCAAAGCCACATAGGCCAACTAAAGATCGTCAACCCGCTTAATGCGTTGTCATCCAGGTTTCAATAAAAGTTTACTTCGATCTTACGTGCATCATAATCCCACTTCATACGTTTTCCTAATTGTGTCGATGTCGTAATATTTACCAAAAAATTGTTCCGTTGGCTGACTTCTCCCTCTTTTCCTGTCAGCAAACGGGGGGGGGGGGGGGGATGCAGATTGTTTCAGCCACGATTTTCTTGCTCGTGTGTGCACAGGGGCTGATTACAGGCGAGGGTGGAAGTGGACCCACCCCTATTCCTTTTCTTTGACGTCTGAAATGGGGCAACCAGTTCTGGATATATTCTTGAAAACAAACAAAAACCATAGAACAAGTAAAAAAAAAAAAGTGTCCCCTTTCTTTCCCTAGCGCATTCTCCGCCACTGGTGTGCACGGCAATGTTGATAATTGCAGAATTCAGGTCCTATTTTTTTATGCTGTTGTCTGCATAGGAAATATTGCCCGTATTATTGTCTGTTGCATGGTAAAACGTAAAGCAAGGGTCATTTCTTTCTTCTTTACGCTGCTGTTAAAAGTTCAGTCTTATTTTTCTCTTCCGCCACCTGTTGCTCGAACTTCCAGCCGGTCTCCTTGTTTTTATGCTGCACCTGGCGCCAGTGTTTTGTCAAGCGTCTGCAAAGCTGCTCTTGCTTGCTGATAACAGCAATGACTCATCCCGCGCGAAGGGAAAAGTTATTGTTTTGAATCTCGCAAAGCTGTTTTGATTTGACGATAACGAAATTCGATCTCCAGAAAGGAAAACAAGAGTTAAAACAACTTCATGTTCTGCACCTTCTGTTCTGATAAGCAAAACTAAATTTAATTCGCATCAGCCTTTTCTTCAGAGCCATTCATGTGAAAAAAAAAAAAAAAAAAAAAAGTTCAATGTAGGACTGTTCGCTGAGACCGATTAAAAAGACATTATTCAAGGGGAAAACTTTTGGAGGAATGGGTGTTTGACATCGAGAATAGTCCTAAATCCAACATTAAATCCTCGATTTACGTGAGAGTAAATAACGATCTACCATTTTGATATGTGGAAATGCGCAGTTTCATAAAGCTTGTTTTAAGTTCATTTTATGCTGATGGGCTAATCGGGACTAAATATACAGTTTAAAGTGACGTTCAATTCCAAACCCGAATGATTATCGACTGCGAAGCTGTTTAAATGACGTGTCCTAGAATACGCACTGGGTGAAAACAGATCTCAAATTGTGTGTTTCCTTTTTCACGCTGGATTACAATGCAAGTTAAGGAAGGAGTTTGGACTGCTCCCTTGAATGGGGAAGGGGGGTGAATGAAGTTGGTTGAAGCAAAGAAAACGTGACCTTTTTTTACGATGTATTTTACACTGCCGAACCAGAACAAAATTTACAGCCCCGCCTTTTTTTTTTTTTTTTTTGCCTAGAAAGGTTTTGTTGTTTCTCCCGAAAGATCTAATCTTACCAGTTAATCTTCTAACAGACAATGCTCCAGTAGACCCGTATAAAATTCAACCTTCATTCTGCCAGATACCTCGCGACTTTTGCTGGCGCCAGTCTGACTGGTGTCAAGTTTCTTCGAGTTTCGCTTGCAATAAGTGAGATATTGTCTTCCTTTCCATAGGTCTCAGTGCAAACGGGTTTCTCATGAACTAGAATTGTAAGAATTTCCTGGGAGAGCAACGACGGTGCACAATTGAAAGAAAGTAACATTATTTTAAATCCTTTTTTATGAAAACGTTTTCATGTTGTTTTCCTTCTCACAACACACGTCATGTGCATAACAGGTTGTATAACTACCAGGATACATGGTGTTACCATCTCCTATAGTCGTTTTCACGTTCAGAAGACACAATGGGCTCTTATGGGCAATGCTTTTCTTATGGGAAATACGAGCGCACTGTTGTCAAATTTCTGGATTTACAAATTTAGCTTAAGTAAAATCGGTACCTGCAGTTTTGCAGGAAATTTTGTAGAGAATACGATGGTGAACACAAAAAACTGGTAACTTGCTTACATAATTTTAGATAAATTAAAAATGCAAATTTTCTGAGAAAACACAATTTTTACATTGTTTTCATTCCTAACGTTGAAACATGCCGTAAAATTGAAGCATTCATTATTAAAAAAATTGACACTGTTTTTTAATTGTCATAGGTGATGGTGGTACTCAGAATTTATCAATACTTTAAAGCATATTCGCATTAAAAAATATTCAAATAAAGTATGTGGAGATTTTTTATATTCGTGCAGTAGAAAATGTCGTCGCTGGCCATTTTTTGTTCTGTAATTCCAAGTAAAAACTTTCAGCGACAAAGTTGTGGAGAAAATAATGAAATTATTTTTTATAACCACTCAAAGGTTCCCAGAAATATTACTTCCATGCATTTGGAGTTTCTTTTTAACCCGAACCGCGCGCGAAGTAAGGAGACGTTGTCTGGCCATCTTGAGCTGACTCACCGCAGCATTCCGGCTAATCACCACCAAGTTTTCCAGTTGTTATTTTATTTCCATTCAGTAAAAATATGAACTTCATGCAGTTTGTTATAATAGAATTGAAATTACTTAAATTTAATAATTGACAATTATTTCTAATGCTGCTGTTGTGAGCAACATTAGTGCTGTCGCAAATACACGTTGTTTTCGTTTACATTACTGTCGACATTAATGCTGAAATGAAGATCACCTTTCACATAAATTAATAGACACCATATTAACCTTTGAAAGGCTTTCCAACACGTGACAAAATATGGGGCTTCAAGACAGAAATATGACATGCCTTGCTTGAGTCATTCACGTCTTATCAGTTCACGTGGGCCATAACTCATTTGTTTGTTTGGGTTGCAACTTGAATCTAACCCATGTGCCAGAGTCCCCTTACTTGAGTGAGAGATCTGCTTTGGTCTGTTTAGACTTTTTCCCTCTCCCGAAAAAGTGTTTTCAGTTGTGTGTGTCATATTCGTGCATTACACTCGCGTGTGTAGTGATCGCAATGGATCATAGTAAAAAGGGTAACTGAAACGTTCACAGTATAATATTAATGTTAATAATTACATATAATTATCATTATATATACAAAATATGTAACACCTTCATTGTGAAGGAAGGTCATCATTTCCCGGCGACATGAGCTAGCGCTGTATTGGCAACACTGTGCGGTTTCTCCATAAGCCCCGTTGTCTCTTCTGAACGTGAAAACGACTCTAGGCATCTTTATGTCCGTTTGAGCACCGTTTAAGCTGAAAATTGGTGCAAATTCCAATAACGACCCCTTCGAAACAACGACCCTTTTCCCGGGAACTGTGAAAGGTCGTTGTATCGAGAGTTGACTGTATTAAGACAAGTGTTTACAACATAAATTATAAGATTTAAGCGCTTCTAAATTGCTAATTGGGTGTTATATGGTTCTATAGTATAGTTTAGTCAATTATATTACATTATATTGTGTATGTGTTCTACCTGTGTTATGTCTCACTGTATTATATTGTGTTTCTCTTGTTTTTGTTCTTTATTGGCTACCTTCTGTAAAAGGAGATAATTTCTCTGTTGAAGGAAATAAATAAAATAAATAATAGGACATTTACGTAGTTACCAGAGTATTAAGTTTATTCCTGTATAAAGGGGTCCATTTTTGCTTCTCAAATGTTTACAGCAGAATTAATCAATTTTCCGTGAATTGCATAACTCTCAGGATAATTCTGACTTCAGAAAGTGTAGCGTCAGTAAATAAACTCTAAATTTCGTGTTTAAGAGTCTATTTCGCATTATTCTGTGACAAAATAGGGTATGTGTTATTTCACATTTAGTACAGCGTGCTTCAAAATGGTTTGAACGATAAGAAACCGTTCCAGGAGCAATAAAACTTTATCAACAATTAAAGTTCTATGTAAATACTTTCAACCATATCCTCGAGTTTTGTTTGCAACAGTCGTAGTAGTTCCAAATTTCTCCACTAGGTGGCAGGGTGATAAGTTCCAAGATGGCTGCCTGTGGTGCAGAGAAAGCTTTTTGCATCCTACAGTTTCACGTTTGTCGGTCTGTTGTTAGTGTTCAGCGTGAGTTTCGTACGAAATTTCGTAAAGAACCACCATACAAGAACTCCATACGTAAGTGGTATGATAAATTCAAGACAACGGGATGCATTTGCAAAGGAAAATCGTCCGGTAGACCGTCCACGTCTGAGGCAGACGTGGAAAGAGTTCGAGCTAGTTTTCAACGCAGCCCCCAAAAGTCTACAAGGAAAGTGAGTCAAGAGCTAACAATGCCTCGAGCAGTTGTTTGGCACGTAGTGCATAGGCGTTTAAAGATGTGTCCGTATCGAGTGCAGTTGTTACAACATTTGACACCTAATGATCACACGTCCCGCAAAAATGTTTGAGAGTCATTTCTAGAGTTATGCAGTGGTGATGATGATTTTATTGACAAACTTTGTTTCTGTGATGAGGCTACGTTCCATGTGACAGGAAGACTAAACAAGCAAAATGTTCGCATCTGGGGGATTGAGAATCCTCGTCAAATCCTTGAAGTTGTACGTGATTCACCGAAGCCTAATGTGTTTTGCGCCATTTCATCTACCAAAGTGTACGGTCCGTACTTCTCTCACGAAGAAACTGTGACTGGACTGTGACTGGACAAACATTCCTACACATGCTTACTACAAATTACCTTAATAACAGACTGCCAGACCGCTGGATTGGGCGATCTACTCAAAATGATCAACAGTTATTATGTTGGCCACCAAGATCCCTGGATTTAACCACCTGTGATTTTTTTTTCTGTGGGGACATCTAAAAGACATTGTGTACAAACCTCCTCTACCCGCAGATGTCAATGAACTGAAAAAGCGCATTACTGCTGCAGTGCAAACTGTTGATGCAGACATGTTGAAACGGATCTGGGTGGAATTGGATTACCGAATTGATGTATGCAGGGTAACAAAGGGGGCTCACATAGAACATTTGTGAGATACTGTGTTCAAATTCTTATCAAAAAAAACTTGGACAGTTTTAGGAATTACATGTAAAATTTAAAGCAATTTGGACGAAAAATAAAAAAAATATAAGGAGTTGAAATCGTTCACATCATTTTGAAGCAGCCTGGATTTTCGTCAAAAACGAAATATGCATGCCTAACTATTACACATTACAGATTCAGTATAAATCACATTCAGAATTAACATTAATATGGTACAGTAGGATGTGATACCTGCAGCTCGGCGAGATGTTGATCTATCCCTGGGAGCAACATCCATGTCGAGGGAAACGTCTGATGCAATGGACTCATCTCCAGTGCTATCGTCCTTGTCCCATGACAGCTTCTCCTTCTTTTTCTTCTTCGGTGAGCCATCCTTCTCTTTTGCTTTAAAGTTCAATTTAGTTTGCTTAAGACCATCTAAAAGAAAACAGGAGAAGAACATAAATAAAGGCAATATAACAAAGAAAAATAAACACTAGAATTCTAAAGCTGAACTGACATATTTTGAACTAAAACACACATACAAAAGTAAAGCAAAAGTAAAGTGTTCCCCTGTGCTTAGCACCATGCCATGATGGCATATACGGGGTGATGTGATCAGCACCCTGGCTGCCTTCACCTCCTGAGTTTCGTCCAGGTACCCACTTTATACAACACTGGGTGGGTGCCGGAGTTGCTTGAACAGGTGGAAAAAGTCCCAGTTCTTCCTCACTGGGAATCGAACCCAGGAATCTCGCATGGTAGTCAGATGTTCTACGACAGAGCTACCGTGGCTCATTAAAAAAAGCATAGATACTACTGATGTCATAATATGAATTCTCCCAAGATCAATTAAGTGATCATATAACAATGCCAATAATAAATGAACTTCACATTTCTCGTCACTTTTCTCATTGATAACAGGATTGCACCAAGAGGATAAATGGGACTGGATCTACAGTTTAAAGTGAGAACAAAATGGCTGTCCCTTAAACTGAATTCAGAGGCCCTTGTTCTGATTGGTTTAATCTTAGACTGAAAGTACGTTACCCTCAACATAGAAATATCAGAATGGTTCAAAATATAGACAATTTTAGTAACAAACAGATATGAATATATCGGTCAATACCAACAGATTAGTTAAATATGTTTGATGTAAATATCACCCCAATATATCATTTAGCTAAACTACCATTGTAGTATACTATTTATTTGCAAGACACTGTTTGCCACAGAAATTATAAAATTCTGTTATTTCCATATCTAACAAGATTTTCCCAGATTATAGCCAATTCTAAATAGTACTCTTTGTGTACTTAGCCTTATCATAGATCACAACTGTTAACTTACAATTAGACTGTGGACCATCTGTAATACACTACCACACACAATATTTCTTTTTTTAAGAATTATCGTAGTGTATTTCTGAATCAGTTTATTAAAATCACAAGGGCTGACTGAACCAATAGTGAAATTGATTGTTTTAATTGATACCACTAGACCAGGGGTTCCCGAACATTTTCGTTTCACGGCACCCTTAGTGTTTCAAGACATTTCCACAGTGCCCAAGTCAGAATGTAGTCCTATCTAACACTTGCAAAGCTCAATTAGTGATGATTGGTTGCTTGCCTGAAGTTAAATATAAACACATATTTAAAATTCAGAAACATTTTGTCTAAAAAGTACTAAATAAAAATATATTTGGAGCAATCATATCATTTCACTGAAAATATTGGAACATTGCGCGGTGCCCCTGTTAGTCAGCCATGGCACCCTAGGGTGCTGCAGAGCACACTGCACGAGACACTTTTCTGGATAACCCACGGGGTACACAAAAGGTGAATCAACATTTTCATTGAAAACAACCAAGACATTTTGAGAATGTGCAATTGTAACTCATTTTACACTTACAAATGTGTGGCAAGAGTGTGAATGAATAATAACCATTTTAACATTAAACAAAACTCTGGTAAATTTATGCTTGTAATTGAAGTGGAATACTCACATAATAATATTAATTAGGGATGGGCCGATATGAAATTTTGGCCGATACCGATAAAGTACCGATATAAAATTTACTGATACCGATAACCGATCCGATATAAAATTAAAAATGGCCCTTGAAGAACCTGAATTGTTCATTGATCTCCTTAATAAATGTGTGTTTTGAGGTGACTGCAGTGCATGAGAAGCTAAATATTTAGACATTTAATTTTTAGAAAGAAGAGCATGGAAATTATCCATAAAAATTACGACAAAATGGCAGAATTTTGCACTAAATTATAAGATATTTATCGATATATCGGATCGGTAAAATAATTGGTAATTTTACCGATAAACCTATATCGGCCGATACCGATAGAGTACCGATTAATCAGTCCCATCCCTAAAATTAATCAATATTTTCAACAAAATTTAATTGTTGCAATTCTCAAACATTGGTATCGGTGGGGATATTGAATTTTCGCGATGTGCGAAATTGCAAAATGTGAAAAAAAGATGCAATTTTGAACATTCTGGATGTAACTACACCCCCAACGATGAAATATGCATGAGTTTTATTCGCAAAGTAATGTGAAATGTGTGCTTTTCCACGAAATGAATGCTTGTTCGTGAAATAACCGTGAAATATCATCAAATCCAGCAGAAAACACGCAAAAACCAGCAATCAAGGTTGTGCGCGCAAACTGTCTATTTGTAACGAAACGTTTGCCTAAAGTTTTCTACCACTTGCAGCTGAAGAACGTTTTATTTTCGATCACATCAGGAAGATGCTGCAAATTGGGATTTCCCATGCACATAATCTCAGTTCGAAAACTTCGCTCCCTGTCAAGCTGCATTCCTTTCTTCCCCCGAATGTCTACTCAACTTCCAGTTTCATTGAACTTGCTAGCTGTAGCAGCGGCAAGATTAGTTGTTTTTTTCATCACTGGTATATACCGCTGATCTAACATTTTAGTTACCGCTCTCCTCAGTTTTTATTTACTATAAATTTGTTTCCCTAAGTATCAGTATAGGTTCAGCCCTTGTCTCCATAAACTAAAAAGAGCTGAGCCTTCTGTCACCTGCTGAAGTACACTTTCTCTACAGATGTTCTGAAGCCCATTACCGATGTATGAATTTCGGCAGAAATTGACATCGGTATTGGCAAAAATCCAATATTTAAACAGGTCCGATAATACTAGAATTTTACCTTCATAAGTTTTATATTTTAATTTTGTAAGATTCATTGAAAATTAGGTTAATGGATCTTCATCACTGTGGAGTTTTTGTGATAAAATTATTGTAACCTCTCATTCAGAGGATCACTACCATCAGAATAGAACAGTACAGTGCTCAAGTGACTATTCCACACAACCAGGTCCACTGTATTGCAAATAATAATAATAATAATATCCAAACCTGAAGCAAGTGGCAAGAAAATACTTGGGCATACCTGCTACATCAGAATTCAGGGAACGAGTGTTCACTGTTGCTGGACAGATTTGACAAGAAGTAGGTTACTTCCAGAAGTGCTTCAAAACTTGTGTTTCTGAAGTTGAATCTGCCAGCATTAAATTACAATATTATGAACAGGAATTCATTTGGTATTTCAGAGAACTGCTTGTGTACTAATGTTAAATCTCTGAGAATATATATATTTTTATATATGCATTTAGAAATGTTTATAGCAAATTTATTTTTGTCATGCTGAAAATATTATTCCATTTCTGTTGATTAATCTTACGTATTGGAATCTGTTAAACATCGGAAAATATTTAGATTCGTCACCGCTAACTTTTCCCACCTTCCCCTTCTGTCCCAAAAACATGTGAGAAATTGACAAAGGCACCTGTTCATTATTCATCAGGATTAATGAAGTACACGATTCTTACCCTTCTTCTTTTCTTTCATCTTCTTTTCAATCTTATCTGGTGATGTTCCTAGCCTATCTGTTAGGGAGCGATTGTTGGACTCCAGCATCTGATCAAACTCATCTCTCTCGTCATCATCATACTTCTTTGCCTGAAAACAAATGTTACGGAGATGAATTAATACAATACTCTCGCATATCAACTCTCAGTGCTAGAAATTAATAGTTGCAAGTCAGAGTATGTACCAATCCATTACAGATATACCCATCTCAGTATTGGCAATACTCAAATAGTGATATCCAAAACTGTTATTTTCAGTATGCTCGAAATTTCCATATTTCTGTATATCAATATGTATCTCTCTTTATTTCATTCTATTTTGGTTGCTTTTGTTCCTTTCCTACTTCTTGGGATATTGGATCATTTGCAACAATGAGGATGAATGGTTGGTGGGACAACAGTGTGGCCACTCCAGGACCAAGATAAAACTCAAGAACAATTCTCAGTTTTCAAGGCAAAATTTCCAAAAATTCATGGGTAAAAAACAGTAGTATTCTCTATTTCAACTTTATGTATTACCACCTCTCACCACCCACACATATATTAAAGGGTTAAAGAGTGTGGGCAATTTAATGTATCCAAAAATTCAGTTAAACGGTATATTATTTAAAATATTAAATTTACGGTGCGGAGTTTTCCTTTGGCGTTTCACATACTCAGACTCTAAATACATCTACAGACACAAGTCACAAATGTTAAGAATTTTAGAAGTCAAATGTAACTAATCAACTTCATGGTATCTTATCTTGCAATAATATTTTGCCTGTCAGATTGATCCGCAAAGCACACTAACAATGTAAATGGATCGAGAGAATTCAGTTTTATTTTCCATGCAGCTTCCCTTTCTTTCTAGATAAACACCTAAATTAAAAACTTGGTTCGGGGTATTTAAATATGTATAAATTGAATGGGATATGGATTAATAAACGTTACAATTTATCATGTCTACGGAGAAAAATCCACACAAAATTCTCGAGCCAAAAATTTTATAAAATTTTCCTCAATTTTTCAATCTTCCCGCAATTTCAGTTTTTCACAAGAGTCCCCCTGAAAAAAAAAAAAAACCTCTGTTTCCCTACAAGGAATTATGCATGTTGCCTAACTCTATGGGTGGCAGAACACTTGAAACTGATCATTTTCTATTAAAATCTACTCATGGCAACCCACACATCTCCTTGCAGAGAAGCGAGTATTTTAGGGATTGTGGATCCTATTTTTATTGCCGGATTTACTTCTGGATTGTAACGGTCCCATTCACTTTAAATGAAATTGCTACAACACAGAAATGTCCATGACTGTACATCCATGACATTAACTGTGTTAGAACCTGGGATGGATTCATACAGGTCCTCGGACAATTCTGGATGGTGACCGTCAATATCAGGGTGTCTACCAAAATAACAAATCCCGAATTCTTGATCTTCCTTTGCTCTTTCTTGAGTTTGTCTTTCCATTTCCTTAACATCAATTTAATTGCCTATATTTTTATTCAATGAAAAACCCCTACCACAAGGGAAAACTAAAGCTGTAATTTAACAGGAGATTTAGAATTGCTTTAAGTAAAAATGAATGACAGATTTCATCCTGGTTGGGGAATGGCCACATTACTTTAATTTTACAAACCTTCACGCATGAAAGAATGTAATTCTTAAGAAGCAAAGTGAACAAATCGTAACCGCAACTCAATACAATTTTAGATTTCCAAATATTCAATTGTAACAAATTCTAGTACAGATAGATAACAATGTAAATTCACTATAATGAAAAAATAGCAAAAATTATTGACCACCAGCATAATTTCTTGACAGGTAGACACCCTGAATATTTCTTCTTCTTCTTCTCTACTCTCTCTCCCTCGAGAGAGAGAGAGAGAGAGAGAAATAAGGAAGAGAGACTCTCGTCCTCGCCCTCCCCCAGAAAAGGTAGAAAAAAAGAGAAAGGTCAAGCAGAGAAAAGATGAGAGGGGGCGTGAGAGAGATATGTCCCCCTCCCCCCTCGCAGAGAGAGAGAAGCGGAAGTAAGGTTCCTGGGCCATCCCAACCTCTCCCTCTCTCTTTCCTTCTTTCTCCCTTTGTTTTCTCCCTTCCCCCTCCAGAGAGAGAGAGAGAGAGAGAGAGAGAGAGAGAGAGAGAGAGAGAGAGAGAGAGAGAGAGAGAGAGAGAGAGAGAGAGAGAGAGTCTCTTTCTCGCTCTCTCTCTCTCCCTCTTGCCCCCCCTGAGGGGAGGGCAGAGCCCATGTCCTCCTCTCCTCTCCTCCCCCCCTAGATGTCTCTCTTTCTCTCTGAAGAAGAAAGAGGGGGAGGATAAAGAGAGAGGGGGAGAAGAAGAAAGAAATATGAAAGGGGGGGAATCCTTTCTTTCTCTCCCATTCTCTTGTAGCGATTTATGGCATGTTAATTCGCATAAATCTTACAACTTACAACTTCATGGTTGGAAATGGCTACGCTCAAAATACGCGATATACAATCGCTTATTATTTAATTCCTACGATTCACGACAGATGGCTCCACTAGTCATTAGCAAGTTATCAATCGTAAAATCACGCCCCCTGGTTCAACGGAAGTGAAAGTGTGCAGACATGTGCGTGTAGAGAGCTTAGTCGTGTTTTGCGTTTGGTACCACCAACAACTTTGTACTCTACTCTGCAGAATGTCGTCATCGGTAACGAAGTTTGAACTTTGATTGTCTGACTTGTAAGTCGTAATACGCGATGAAAATGCCGAGCTTCGTTAAGTCTAATTCGAGAAACTTTGTTGTAAAATTTGCAAGTATTATTTTGTAAATATGGTACCTAGTTGGTGAAATGGACGCGTGAGTTTGAAAAAAGGCCATTTGACAAACTGCTATTGGAAGTCATATTGGATATCGAGAAACACGTACTACTTCGGAATTCCAACCGAGGCTTGCACTCATCAATGTGGATTTGACTGCCATTAATTGAAGGAAGTCGTGTCCCTTTTCCAGGACTGAGAAAGTTGCCACAATCAAAACAAGGAGGCAAAAGTGGATTTTGTTGTATTTTTGTGGTGAATAGGAGTGCGACAGAAAAAACCTGATTTTCTTATTTGACTACGAATTGTGTGAATTGCTTACGAAGCGCGTCATGTTGTAAAAATAAATCTTTTGTTACTCGAGTTGGTAAAAGCTCACAAAATTGCTAATCTGAATACCGCTCATCGTAAAAAGTAATGGTTCATCACGAGACCGTGATATTACGTCACCCAGTTTACTTTAAGCGTGTGGACAAAAAGTTAAAAATGATAATATGAAACACGCGAGTGCAAAACTGCTTACTGTTTGATGTTTGGGAACGCCCTTACATTCCTTTTTTACTAAGAAAAGTTTTGGGTTGGCATTTGTAAAGTACGTCGCAAATCCGTACTTGAGGTAATCGCGACAAGACTTAGCCAACGCCATTTAATCCCCCCACCCACTACTTCCTTTTTTTTTTTTTTTTTTTTTTTATAATAAGATTTGATTAAATTATTGTCGAACTGCACAAGGCGATAAATTACGCTGTTTGGGAATGAGCATCTAAGGAGAAACATTCTTCCTCGTACAAAAGATTTTTGTAAATTCTTTGCGCCGTTATTTCAAATGTGACTGTCCACAGTTTTATGAATCTGTAGTAATAATAATTGGTGGTTATTGTTATTAAATGTGTAAGAAATGTTTTTGATTAAGCAATGTAATTCAAGAAGGTTAAGCTTGGATAGAAACGGGAGTTGAATAAAATTGTAAGTTTTTTGCACATGAATTGAGGCGTTGTTCTTAATGAAATCGTCTTGTTGAATAATTGATTAATATTGTGAGTTGGAAAACATAGGCAGTTATTGATAAATGCGGTGAAAATTCTTATTGCACAAATTGTGTGGATGTTGCGATTTTATGCGTATTTAAAAAGGGCATAACTTGGTACTTGACTTAAATTTTATGGGAATGTTACTTAAAAACAAATATTGAATTGGTTAATGTAGTTATTGACTTAACCTGGTTTTGCTGTAACAAAAGGGAGGGGTTAACCTCAAATTTATTGTTGATTGTTCAACGCCAAAAAAAAAAAGTTGCATTGTTATTAAAATTGTTAAAATTGGACAGTTGCCTATTTCTTGACATAATTAACGCTAGTTACCTTCCCAATTCTCCATACGGTTAAGATGCATGTATGCGAGAATACATCAGCTATCGTAGTTAGTGATATTTGTAGAATAGCGAAAGTAGTATAGTGGTATTGGAGTGTCATAAGTTATTTTTGTTACGGTGCGTAACGCATTTTTGGAAACTGAATAGTTGTACTATTTACGTTATTACATTACTCGATCTTACGAATACCCCTTTGGTCAAATTTGTATTTTGTCGACCATTTGCTGACGCCCCCCTCCCCCTCTCTATAATTGTTTACAATCCCGAAGACAAGGGATACTGAAGTTCATAGTAACTTTAGGTGTTGCGAACAACGCAACATTAACCTCCACCCGTTTGATTTTGTGACGTTCACCGAGGTGCTTATAAATTAGATCCCGGCCTTAAGGTAAATATTATAACGATGAGGCCCAGCCGCAATTAAACTAAAGAAAAGCACCCTGCGAACTTTCACGTTACTCTCTCTCTCGACAGGGGGGGGGGGGGGGTTGTAATATTTTTCTTTCTTCAGAGAGAGAGAGAGAGAGAGAGAGAGAGAATATCTCTCTCTCTCTTTCCTAAGAGAGAAGTACCCCCTTCCCTGGAGAAGTGCGCGGGGAGATCTTCCTCTCTTTCTCTCCCCATCGAAAAAGAGAAATACCACGGTTTTCTTTCTTCTTTCTCTTCTCTTTATCACGGCTTCTTCTTTTCCAGGAGGGAGAGACAGAGGGAGGCAGAGAGAGAGAGAAATTTCCCTCCTCTCTTTCTCTTTTTCCCTCCCGGAGAAAGAGAAAGGAACCTTCTTTTTCATATCTCTCTCTCTCTCTCTCTCAGGGGCAAATTGTCGGTATGCAATAAATACCGGAACCTGTAATCTAGAACATTAATCTACAGGTAGAACTTTAAACACCATAACACGAACACACAAGTCATGCACATGATCCAGAAAGGAACAAGAAGGTAGCTTACCCGTTTTCCCTTGTTCTCCTTGGCTGCAACAGCTTTCTCCACTTTCTTCCTCAGCTCCGGATCAATCCTTGGCTCCACTCGCTGGCCCATTGGCGAAGGGAGGGTCTCTTGGGCTTGAACCTTCTTTCGGCCTGTCTTGCCTACCGTCAGCTTGGCAGCTTTCTTCCCAGTTACACCCTCAAGGGCCTCCGCTTTCTCTTGTGCTTCTACCTTATCCAGCTAAGAGAAAGGCAAATCAATGTTGAAAGACGACATTGTTTATTATTGTAATGGAATTAAGGATGTACACACACTTTTCTTCCATTTAAATAATTTACCCTTAAAACACCAAGGAGCATTCCTCGGTTAAATTTTCGATTTAGAAGTTAGTATATTTGAGCTACTTTGTTGGTTCATGGTCCCAGTTATGTGTATTTATTGCAAAAATTTCAGATACCGGCCGATACTTTGGTCTTTTAAGGACTCCGTAAAAAATACCCCGCGACAATTCCGCAGTGTCAAATTATCTTGGGAATTATGCAAAATTTGAAGTTTAACATAATACGTAATTTAATCATCCGATATAATTCTTGATTATTTTAAATGTGTTTGTTAATTGATGCATATAATTAGACTGGACTACTTACACACAAATATTAACCAATATTTTTAACAATTTTCAAGTATCGGTGGGAATCGGTTCGAAGTTGTGTCAGCTCAGTCCTATTAAAAATGGCCATTTTTACGCTGAAATTGACAATGAGAAGAGAAAAATTGAAAACAACAAAATAACACAAAAAATAAGTTGACCTAGCAGCATTTCTTCTGTTGGATAACCAAAAGGCATATACCCTGAGGAAAATATATCGACATTTCATGGGAGCTCTATATTGAATTTCCTATCTAGGGTTTTCTGTGCAAAGTAAGTTTGTTTCACGTTATGCACACTGACTCTCGAAAGTGGAATTCCTGAATGTGTTGCAGTGGATTTTGACTGACAATTTTTTTATGTACAACTGAAATCATGCAACTAATGGCGATGATAGGGAGTCTGTACAATGTGACTTGACTTCAATGTACAGTCAACTCTCGATTCAACGACCTTTCACAGTTCCCGGGAAAAGGGTCGTTATTTCGAAGGGGTCGTTATTGGAATTTGCACCAATTTTCAGCTTAAAGGGAGCTCAAACGGACACAAAGATGCCTAGGAGATGGTAACACCATTTATCCTGGTAGTTATACAACCTGTTATGCACAGGATGCATGTTGTGAGAAGGAAAATAGAACATGAAAAAGTTTTCACAAAAGAGAATTTAAAATAATGTTACTTTGTTTCAATTGTGCACAGTCGTTGCTTTTCCAGGAAATTCTTACAATTCTAGTTCATGAGAAACCCGTTTGCACTGAGACCAATGGAAAGGAAAACAATCTCTCGCTTATTGCAAGCGAAACTCGAAGAATCTTGACACCAGTCAGACTGGTGCCAGCAAAAGTCGGGAGATAATAGGGCAGAATGAATGTTGGATTTTATACGGGTTTACTGGAGCATTGTCTGTTACAAGATTAACTGGTAAGATTAGATCTCTCGGGAGAAACAACACAACCTCTCTAGGTACCAGACAAAAAAAATAAAGGCAGGGCTGTAATTTTCATTCTGGTTCGGCTGTGTAAAATACATCGTAAAAAAAAAGTCACTTTTCTTTGCTTCAACCAACTTCATTCACCCTCCTTCCCCATTCAAGGGAGCAGTCCAAACTCCTTCCTTGACTTGCATTGTAATCCAGTGTGAAAAAGGAAATGCGCAACTTGCGATCTATTTTCACCCAAAGCGTATTGTAGGACAGGTCATTAAACAACCTGGCAGTTGATAATCATTCGGGTTTGGAATTGAATTTCACTTTAAACTGTATATTTAGTCCCGATTAGCCCATCAGCATAAAATGAACTGAAAACAAGCTTTATAAAACTGCGCATTTTCACATATCAAAATGGTAGATCGTTATTTACTCTCACGTTAATCGACGATTTAATGTTGGATTTAGGAGTATTCTCGATGTTAAACACCCACCCCTCCAAACATTTTCCCCTTGAATAATGTCTTTTTAATCAGTCTCAGCGACCATTCCTACATTGAACACACTTTTTTTTTCCTCCACATGAATGGTTCTGAAGAAAGGTAAATTAAATTTACAGTTGTGCTTATCAGAAGGCGCAGAACATGAAGTTATTTTAACTCTTGGAGATCGAATTTCGTTATCCTCAAATCAAAACAGCTTTGCGAGATTCAAAACAATAACTTTTTTCTTCGCGCTGGATGAGTCATCGCTGTTATCTGCAAGCAAGAGCTTAGCAGAAGCTAGACAAAACACTGGCGCCAGCTGCATCGTAAAAACAAAGAGACCAGCTGGACGTTCGAGCAACAGGTGGCGGAAGAGAAAAGTCCCAGCATTTTAAAGATCGCAACTGTCAAAGATGGAACTTTTAACAGCAGTGTAAAGAAGAAAGAAATGACCCTTGCTTTAGGTTTTACCATTTTACCACGCAACAGACAATAATACGGGCAATATTTCCTATGCAGACAACAGCATTAAAAAATATATATAATAAATAAATTTAAAAAACAACTGAATTCTGCAATTATCAACATTGCCGTGCACACCAGTGGCGGAGAATGAGCTGGGGAAAGGGGGGGGGTCCCTTTTTGTTTTACTTGTTCTATGGTTTTTGTTCGTTTTCAAGAATATATCCAGAACTGGTTGCCCCATTTTAGACGTCAAAGGAAAGGAAGAGGGATGGGTCCTTTTCCACCCTCGCCTGTAATCAGCCCGCATCAGCAAGAAAATCGTGGCTGAAACAATCTGCATCGCCCCCCCCCCCCCCCTACGTTTCCTGACAGGAAAAGAGGGAGAAGTCAGTAAGCCAACGGAACACTTTTTTAGCAGATATTACAACATCGACACAATTAGGAAAACATATAAAGTGGGAAATGGGAGTTATGATGCACGTAAGATCGAAGTAAACTTTTGTGGAAACCTGGATGACAACGCATTAAGCGGGTTGACGATCTTTAGTTCACCTATGTGGTTTTGATTATCTCTAACAGTTTCGCTTTTTTATGAAGTGTTGCAGGGAACAAAGAACACATTTTGAATGAAAGCGGTTACCGGAAGTTGTCGGCTACAAGGCCGAGAGTTGCTCACTCACGGGAACCTGCTGAACTGGACAGATGGGCCAGACTTACAGGTGCCACACATCTGTATTTTCGAACATTCCTGCGATCTTATCTCTCAAGGTGGTGTATTTATTGATGAAAGAGCTTGACCTGCCATACACATTGGCAAAGATTGCAAGTCCAGCAGTCATTTCGGGCTGCTCCCACCCTTCCCCGCGAGTTTTCAGCAGCTCTTAGGACAAGGAAACAAAAGGTCGATTTAAAATAACATCCAAGCACATTCGATCTTCTCTTCTCGCGTATCCAAGAGAAAGCGTGGCAAAACAAGCCTGGCGCGTTTGGTAGTGGCCGTCGGGTGCGGGGTAACATTGGTGCACTTGAGGGAGGGGAGGGCAGAGGTCAAGTGCTATTCGATATCACTCAAGCATGGTGTGGTGGTGTCTACTTTTAGTTCAGACCCAATTGTGAGCGGTAGAGCGCTCGTGAAGGAAATGAGTTGGGAAAAAAACAACGCATTTTTCGGCCGATTTCCTTCAATTTTTCAACTTTTTTTTTTTCAAACTTTTCTATCTTTTTCTAAATTTTTCACGGTTCCCGGGAAAAGGGTCGTTACTTCGAGAGGGTCGTTATACCCAGGGTCGTAGAATCGAGAGTTGACTGTATTCTTTTTTCTGAAAAAGTAGAGAATGGAGCTTATATGTTTATATCCACAAAAGAATGTAACAAAATGGCACAGTATCTAGGTTCTTAAAAGTTCGCATGACCACTTTTTATATATGCAAAAAAGTTAGCTTTTTGTTATCAGAGAGCCATGGTAGCGTTAGGGCATCTGACTACCATGTGAGAGACTTGGGTTCAATCCCCAGCAGGGGAGAACAGAGATCATATAGAGTGCGTAGCTGGAGGAAACTCAGGGAGGTAAAGCCAGCCAGAGGTGTGGTGCTGATCACATCACCCCCACCTTCGGCCGTCATCAAGGAAGTGTGGGACCCTCACCTTCGGCCGTCATCAAGGAAGTGTGGGACCCTAACTCCACACCCCTATATGCCTTCATGGTGTGGTGCAAAGCAAAGGGGAGCAGTTTACTTTGCTTCATTTCTTTTTATATTTTACATTTCATGCGATGTTCCATCCTGGTTTCCCAGAACTTTCCCAAACAAAAACACAGAACACACTCTTTACATGACTAGTCACACAAGTGTGCAGTAAATAGTCATGTAAAGAGTATGTTGTGTGTCTTGGTTTGAAATAAATGGAAAAGCGGGATGAAAATGGCTCAATATTTCGGTAAATTGTAAGATATTTATAGATATATCAGATCAGTAAAATTATTGGTAATTTTACCGATAAACCAATGCATTGATATGCCTACATCAGCCGATACCGCCATGAATATTTTGTTTTTGATAAAAACACAAAATGTGAAATAACACATTCAAATGTTAATTTTTCATGTTTCTGAAAGGTGTGAGGTGCATTTTCATATCCTGTTTTGTCACGAAATGATTCGAAATAGACTCAAACACAAAATTTATCGTTTATATACTGACGCAACAGTTTCTGAAGTCTGAAGTATCCTGAGAGTTATGCAATTCACAGAATCTTGATTAATTCTGGTGTAAATATTTGAGAAGCAAAAATGGACTCCCTTATACAGGAATAAACTTAATATTCTGGTAATGATTTAATGTGCTATTAGAAGGGATATGTTTATTTTGGATAATAGTGCAGTTTCTAAATCAAATTTGGGATTATATTCACTTTTTTTAAAACGAAAATGTCATTTTAAATGGCACTTTTTCACCACTATAACAGCGTTCATTTTATTTACCGCTTTTGAACCCGAAATTGACTGCTTTTGTTTCGAAATTTTGCTCTTTTATTTACCAAAAATATGTGCCTCTACTAATAGAGGAAAAATCAATCAATCCCACCCTACCTTTAATTTATTTTTAATAAACATTTACCTCATCCATGAAGGCATCCAAGTCGTCTCTCCACAGCTGAGATGGGGTCTTGGCTTGAAGTAATCTGTATTCCTGCTGTTTATCATCCCTTTTCTTCAAGATCTCATCCTTCTTCTCTTTCGTCAGGTTCCACATGGGCATCTTGAGCAGATAATCAAAATCTGGACCTTTGTCCAGCACATTCTCTTCAGGTTGCGAGTTTTCAGCCTCCTCTTCCTGTAGTAGAATTTGCAACAATGTACTTCAGTACAACAATCAAAAACACATATTTTTGTTACTAAGGGCTGATTTCCTGCAACTTTTGGTAATCGCAACAATGGGGATAAGTGACAATTGTTGAAGGGACACTTCCAAAGAACACCCACGTCCAGGCGTGGATTCTTAACACCTTACCAGGCTTGGCCACCAAGCCGGCTACACCCAATGTTGCTTTTGACAATGTTCATGCAGTACTATCAACATCGGGTCATTCATATCAAGATTATTAGTACTAGAGACGTTAGGCCAGTTGCACGTTTTAAATTGTTGCTATTTCTTTTTAAACATACAAGTATAAGAAGCACATTTCAACAATCGCATGCTACTTGACAACTACCACTCCCACATATACTTTTGTACAACAGTAAGTAAGCATGTTAACAAAAAATTACAATTATAAAACTTGTAAATAGATTCTACACTACTACACCAGGTCAACCAGCACCTTCAAGTGCATGCATCTTCATTTCCTACTGTACATACAACAAACAGTTTTCTTCTTATTGTTACTGCAATTTCTATAATAGCTTACCGCCATTCCTGATTCCTTGTGAAAGAGAGGAAGAAAAACAACAGTCAACCAGTTTGCTTCATTCAATTTACTTTTGCAAACAGTTTCTTTGTTTGTTACAAACACATAAATCTATAACCTCAACCCATTCTCTCCTGCACAAAATAAAAATATGAGGGTCACCCAGAAAAAAAAAGAAGGAACGATTTGGTGTAAAACACAAACGACAAATGATATGCACCCAAAAATTTTGGTACAGAAACTACACACCTTGCTCTTCTACTTTTCCACATATTCGCCATACGCATTCAAACCACTTATCATAGCATGATACCAGTTTGTCCATACCGTCATTGTACTTGGTTGCCGCCAATGTATTCAACCATGTAGTGAGAGTGTCTTTGAGTTTGTGACAAAGTGCATTCAGGAAAGAAGGAACATTCGACTGTAGCACACAGCAATGCTGAGGCCTACTCTCAAACACTGCAACGTTTTGGTTGGGATGTATTCAAGAAATCGACATACAGCCCAGATTTGGCATCCAGCGATTACCCCTTGTTCCCGAAGTCTCTGTAACTACATTGTTGAATACTTTGTCGGCAACCAAGTACTGTAGAATGATGTTATCGACAAACTGGTATTACGCTATGATAAGTGGTTAAATGTGTATGGCGAATATGTGGAGTAAGGTACGTATGTAGCTTCTGTACCATTTTTTTTTTTTGCACACATCATTTGTCGTTTGTGTTTTACACCAAAGCGTTCCTTTTATTTCAAGGATGACCATTTCACCATAAGCAAAAATTATGCATTGAAGCTCCACTGAACCTTTGGCCTGAGGCATCAGTCATCTGAAAATGTCTTCCCTTTTGAAAAACCAACACAATATTCCACATTCTGATAAAATTACACCTATAATTCATGAGGGGGAAGCTGGGGAACAGCTCCCCCTCTCTATTTCTTCTTTCCAAACCTCTACATCTTTATTTGGTTTTTAGCAATTTTTAAAAAATTACTTTGCTGGTGTTGGCCAAAGATTCAGTGAGGCACAAACTAAACTTATCTAACTCCTCATGGCTTTGCTGCGACAAAATGCAATAAAGGATATCGTATACGTATATAACTACGTACTTTCCTTATATTTGAGAATATTTGGTTAAAAAATGTTACATGTTTGATGTTTGTCAGAATCCAGAAGAGTAAGAAAAACCAAATCCAATAATGTATATAGTAGAGGTCCTGATTCAAATGCCACTTTACTTGAAAGAAAGTCTCAAAAGATCAGTTTCCTCTTTTACAGGAGTAAACAACCATTTGTTGTGGAGTCCACCATATCCTACCATCAGACCTTTCCCACCAATAGCGTTCCGATTTAGGAAATGACATCTCTTGTCAAGTTCACATGGAGTAAATGAGATGTTGCCAACTCAGTTTCTTTAGAGATTTCTTAACGTGAAGTTGTGGTTGAGTTATTTTGGCTTGGTTGTGCTGGTTTTTGATAAAATGCAAAGACTTTGGGAGTATAACTTCGCAGTGAATGAATGGATGCCTAAACACTGCAGGGCAGGTAAAAATGACACGTTTCAAAAAAACAAGGGGTAGCTCAAAACCAGATATGCATCAAGTTTGCTTCCTCTCGAGCTGGGTCAAAGATACCGAACTGGCATTTAAATCAGGACTTCAACTACTATATTGAAATCACGACACAGTGTTAATGATACATCGTATCAACTCACCAAGACAGCATCTTTGTTCTGTTTCAGATTCCAAGCCTTCACTGGATCAGAGTCGTATCCCTTGTTCACCAACTCTTGAATTATGTCTTTTCTCTTCTTGTTCTCGATGATCAAAACACCATCACATTTCTCCAAAATAAACCTGAAAATTTCAAAATGTTTAATAATATATTTTGCAAAAGAAAATAATAAATGTGTAGTGACAAGGCATCTATTACAGATGGACTGATTTTTGCTGATAAATACCAACAAAAAATATCAATTTTACCAATCTGATAACTGATCCTGGCATGAACATACCTGCATACATGTGCATCCCCCTTCATTGGTTTAATCTAATCATACTGTTGTGATTAGCCAAAAAGTGGCAGAAGTGATGTAAAATAAATATGCAGATATTAAATTTCTTTTCTGAAATGCAAAATGTACTTTCTTTTTATTATCTCTTCCAATTTATCAGTATGTTATTAGTAGGGTGGATATTTATGGTGAATAAAAACATCAAGATTTCAGTACAAAAGCAGAGCACATTTTGAAAAGCGTTATATAAAATGGCATTTTGGTGTTAAAATTGTGAATATAATCCTAAATTTTATTAAAAAAAACTACTTATTACACAAAATGAACATTTTCTTTCCAACAGCACATGTATGCAGTTATCAGTGTATTAAGTTTATACCTTTATAAAAGAGACCATTTCGGCTTCTCAAAATATTTACAGCAGAATTAATGAATACCTAGGGGCATGCATATTTCGTTTTTAACGAAAAAACGAAATTTGAAAAAACGCATTGTAGTGTTAATTTTTCATGTTTTTGAAAGGTGTGAGATGCATTTTGTGATCATATTTTGTCACGAAATAATGCGAAATGAACTGCAAAAAGCGAAATTAACTCTTAAACACGAAATTCAGGGTTTATTCACCGACGCGACACCTTCTGAGGTCTGAATTATCCTGAGAGTTATGCAATTCCCAGAAAATTAATTATTTCTGCTGTTAATATTGGAGAAGCAAAAATGGACTCCTATACACAGAAATAAACTTAAAACTCTGATAACTACATAAATGTGCTATTAGAAGTGAAATGTTAATTCTGTGGAATAAGTGTAGTTTTTAAATCAAATTTAGGATTATATTCACAATTTTAAAACCAATACGTCTTTTTATATACCACTTTTCATCCATTTTTTCACCGCTATAACACCGATATTTTATTTTATTTACCACTTTTGAACCTGAAATCGACTCTGTTTTTGTACCGAAATTTTGCTTTTTTATTTACCAAAAATATGTGCCCCTATCAATACCCTAATCACTGCTGTTTTTGGCTTTGACACCAGTCTGCTATTATTGCTATCAAGTAGCTCCCAAATTGTTCTTATGATGATGGAGCTACCAAAGGTGATTGAACTTTGGACCACTCGCACCAAAGGCAGAGCACCAACCACTCAAAATTGTAACACGAATTATACCTTGCTTGGTTGGAGAGCTTTGCAGCCTCGGCCTGCAACATCCCTTCCATGTACGCCTTCCGCTTCTCATAGTATCTCAACCTCAGATCGTAGAACTCCTTCAGAACTTCTCCAACATTGTCGAATCTTCTCAGGCAGCCATTGTGATCAAACAAGACCTGGAAAAGTAAATGTGAAGTGATTCTAAGAGTTCACTGATTGTTCACAATTAATTTTATACATTTTAACCAACTTATCAGCATAGTCTGCTGGAGATTTGGCAGGTGCAAAACTAGTCTCTAAAAAAATGCTACGTGATCAATAATCTTAACACCATTAAGGCCTGTTTCCATGATATGAAAAACGCAATATGCTGACCAAGGTAGTAATTTATTTTATTAAAAACATAAAATAAACGTAATGTTTCAACCTTCTAGCAAGGTCTTCTTCAGACTCTGTATCAAGTACAAAAGTAACAAGATACAAAAACAGAGTATTATACATACACAAACATTACTCCATCGAGACTATTAGAAAGTGTTCTTGAACTTTCTAGCAGGTGGCTTTCCCTTGTCAACTGTACTTTCACCTAAAAGGCTAAACATATTTACTTCCATCTAGAATGTGGTTGGACTCTTTATCTCACGCTCTTTTTCCTTCATTCTTCTTCCTTCTTCTCTCCTCTTTCTCTCTTGTCCTTTCCACTCTTTCTAACACCTTCTTCCATTCCTTGTTTAACTTCAGTCCCCCATTCCAGTTCATTGTGTCTTCTTCACCTTTCTTCTCTATTTCCTTGGCCTCCTTCCATTTTCTCACTAGTATTCTCTTCTCCCTTCCTATCTGCTTAGCCTCATCAAAGCCTCCTGCTAGAATGTTCCAGAACAACTTTCTAATAGTCTGGAGGGGAGCAATGTTTGTGTATATATATATCGTCCTGTTTTTGTACCTTGTTACATTTGTACTTGGTGCAGAGTCTGAAGAAGACCTTTCTAGAAGGTTGAAACGTTACGTTTAGTTTATGTTTTATAATAAAATAAATTACGGCCTTGGTCAGCATACTGAGTTTTTCATATCAATAATCTGTATCTGTAGTTCAGTAAAGCCCAATAATTTAAAGTGGATAGAACCGAGACTACTACGAATTACAAAAGAACTTTGACTATAAAAAATAACCCTCAGATACTCAGCCTAGGGCAAAGAAAAAATATAACAAAAAAACTAAGATATGTGGAAAATTAGATACACAGTACTATTATGAATATTGTACTTACTCTTCAAATAAATGGTGAAGTGCCTCCACTTCAGAATGTTGCATCATTCCCATTCACAAACCCATTTATCCAGAAAACTAGGATTGTTTTTTCCTTTCATCATACAGAACATTAGTTTAGCAATAATGAAAAAAACTTCTTCTCTAGAGATCACAATAAATAATCACTTAATATAATATGTACAAAGATCTTATCCATAACATACCATGGAAGATGTAGAAAAGGATGTCTGGAGCTTGAACACCTTATGCAGACCTTCATTCTCTGCCTTGATCAGTTTATCTTCGGACATTGTAACGACGAACCTCACAGTGGTGTCGGTGTTGTACTCCTTGTAGTCACTAGAGTACAAAGCAATATTAGTATTAGTGCATCTTCTACAAGTAACCGAGAGATTAGTATGGAAGTTACATGTCTGAGTACATTAAACCTTGCAACCCATGTAATTCTAATCACTGCTGTCCCCTCCCTCCCAATCTTGATTCTCGATCTGATCCCTTTCCGATCGCTGCCCTGCATTATTGCTATCTTCCCATGCCCAGTCTTCAGTAGGGTGCAAGCCCTGGGTTCGATTCCCAGGGCGGGTGATCTAAGATCAGAATTTTTCACCATAAAGTGACTCTGGGGTTTACCCAGCCTCAAATCAATGGGTACCTGTAGCCAACCCTAGGTGGGAGGGGGTAAGGCAGCTGGAACATGGTGGTAATCACGCCACCTCCAAAATTGCAGAGATCGAGAATATGTGGGGCACCACATCCCCTCAATGTGCCTTCATGGAATGGTGCTACATGCATGAGGATCTTCACCTCAGAATACTTTCTCAGTGATTTCGTCACCTTCATGTTGCGAGATTCATACCTGCACAGACAGACATTCCACGTTACAAAGGTGACAGAACTTGTTAAATGATTTTAAAATAACATCTAATACTTCAATCATTGATGTTATTTCTGGAGCCATGAGTGCAAAGTGCAATCAATCAACTTATTAAAAAAGGTCATGCTTTATAGAGATATTGTTATGGGAATGATTTGTAAACAAATTAACACCAGCCAGAATTAGCACATTCAAAAAACAAATAATATAAATTAGAGTTGAACCAAAACAAACTTGACATTTCACCAATATCAATACTTGAATACTGCAACAATTAAAGTTGTTCAGGATATACAGGGTGTACACAAATGAATATCGGAGTTTTAAGTGTTTCGTATGGTTATGTAAGTAACCCCAGCAGGTTGTCTCCTATATGTGAATTGTGGAAGTTTTGATTCTATGCACCCAAATTTGTTTCCTAACTCTGTTGTAAATGTGGTAGCAAGTCCTGAGCTTAAGGATTTTGTCTCTTGGAATTCGCAAGGTGTAATTCAGTGATTACAGTAAAACGGGCCTAAGATTTGAATGACGAGCACCGGACGACCGATGTCAGATGAGAACAAGTCAGAGTGGCTTTCGTGCACAGTCCTAGGAAATCTGTATGGCAAGCGAGTTGAGAATTAACAATGACCACCACGACAGTGTGGAAAGTATTAAGAAAACAACTCAAGACTCAGACCGTACCACCTGCAGAATTCTGGCAGCAGTTGAGTCGATTACACCAGATGTGCCTACCTAAATGTGGGAAGAAATGGACTACGGATGTGTGCCGTGTCACATTGTACATTTTTAACATGTTATGGAAACTCGTTGAGTCACTCTTCCATCTTAGGAATGATTCATTTGTGTACACCCTGTATATAATATAGATGTGGGACAGATTTATCGGTGCTTCATATGTATTGGCCCATGTTTTCGGTGTTGTGGAATGTGAATTGATCAAACAGTTGCTAAAAATAATCTGCTGAAAAACAAATTACAACAGACGATTAAAAATATATCCACCCACGCAAACATTTTAAGCTCTTAATTTGACATTTGCAATGAACTTGCAGAAAATTGTACAAAATTAATATATCAATAATTTAGAGCTTTGTATCATTTTACACTTGTTGTTGTTTGTTTCTTACTTGGCCTACTTACACATCTAGTTTTAAAATGACACCTGTTATACTGGAGAAATTACTATTACATAAATGTAATCGACACTTACTTGATGAGGGCTGGGGTCTTTTCTGATGAGAGCATGGGCTCCAAAACACTCTCTTTGTAAGATTGCGTCCAGGTTCCAATGGGAAGCTCTGTAATCTCAAGCTTATTGTTGTCGATAATGGAAAGCTCCCCACTGATGACATACCTCTGGTATCCCAACTCCTGAACGGTACCCTTGAAATTCTTATACCATGGTTTCTATTTTAAAAAAAATAAGAAATACTTAACACAACGCAGAGGAATTTTATCACACAGGTTCAAGTTGAAAAAGATATGAAATATTATTTCAAATCAAGATCCTTGTAGACATTTTTTCTTCTAGTTTATAGTTGTTAAAAGCATTTAAAAATGTTTTCTGATGTAATGATTCAGGAGAACATGCGCTCAATTCATCAGATTTTTACTTGTACAGTCATTCCATGTCAAATCAAGCAATTTTAAAATAATTGGTTGCATCACCATTTAAAAAAAAAAAAACATTTTTAGTAGATATGTTTGTACATGTTTCTAGATATCAAAACCAATGTTTGAAAAAAAATTCTGTCCTAGGTTCTCCTGGGGCAGTCATTTTTCCATTTCAATTTCTTAAGTCAAATGTATTAGAATCCTGTGTTACAATATTTTCTGACTATTTTTTAACACAAAAAAAAGCTTCATTATTCTAGGTATGCATATAGCATACCTTATTCTGCAACGTCACAAATTAGGACACACATGCTACCTCATATTGACCAAACGAGTCGAGTCTGAAAGTTGAGATTTCGATTGTGAGTTAGGTTCATGCAGGGATTCCATTATGCCAAATTTCAGAATTTTTCAAGAGGACCCATCCGAGATATTTAACCCCGAAGACTGTCAAAATTCCATAAATGGCCATGTTTGAAGCCATGGTGAAAAAAAGGGGTGCATTTCTAAGCATTGACATTTTATTTGCAGACACCCAGCATGTAGGTCCACTCAAAACAAACATGTCAAGCCTTAGACTAAACCCCTTCATTAAAAGATCTGGATTAAAAATCCATTTTTTAAACTATTGTTACCCAAATTTCCACCATAATTTTCATACTTAGGATGCAATTTTGAGCCAAACATACTTAAATTTTATCATAGAAAGTATGCTTCATTAGCTACAAAATTAATTTTGTTTCAGGTCTGTAGCTCTAATGGTTGTTGAGATACTAAGGTTTCTGTAGCTTCATGAAAAAAAAAAAAAGTCATGTGCCATGTTGGAAAACTGGACGTCCCAGGAGAACCGAGGAAAGAAATTTCTTTTGAACATTGGTTTTGATATCTACAAACATGTACAAACCTATGTACCAAAAATGATTTTTTCTAAAATGGCCATGCAACCAACATTGGATGATTTGGTATGGAATGACCCTACAGGGTGAGTCAGAAATATGGCTACACATTTGAAGTAAATGTAGTATGTTACTGTAAATGGTGCATGGTACAATAAACTTCAAACTTCATTTTATCATTTCAGATAAGAATTACGCGCCGAGCTTACATTACCCAAGATGGTGCTCACCATGCATCAGCAAGTTACAGTTGCAGCATGGGTAATTGCACACCAGAATTATCGTGAGACTGGCGAGACATTATTTGAACGTAACATTGTTGCCGTCAACTTTGAGAAAGTGGAGAAAACAACTGCTTACATCAAATTGTTGTTTAACCTTTAGACGGCCAAGCAGGTTTACGAAAGTAACCCCGTTCTGGCCCAGGCTTCTCGGCGGGGATTTTAAATTCGAACACTCTTTGGAGGAAAATTGTTACAACTCGGGCACTATGGGAGCAATCTACTTCGGATAACTTTTGTTTTTCAGCTAAAACATCAGAGCATGCAACTGTGTACAATTCAGAATGCCGGACTGAGGAAGGGGGGCTTGGGGGGCATGAGCAACGAATTTCAATGGAAAAAAAAAAATCCGGAGTTTGTCCCATCTTCCACCGCTACATTGGGAAGGGTGCGAACTTAAGTATTATTTTCAAAGAATGGACATTTCTCAAGAGAATGAAACATGTTTCATGTTCCTGGGTGCCATACAAGTTGAATAATAAGCCAAAATGTGAAACTGTTTCTTAAAAAATATGTACAATAGAGCGTTGATTATCCGAAGTAATTGGGGGCCATGGGTGTTCGGAAAACTGGTTTGTTCGGATAATCGAACTGTACATGTTTATTTGCCAAAAAGAAGTACTGTACAGTAAATTTATTCATAAAAACAGGCATCTCTTTAAGTATGTATTACAAAGTAACGTACAAAGGCAACTTTAGTAGGAATATATAGTATGTGGTACAGTTTATTAAACGAAAATATGTACATATTACATACGCATTTTGCATGAACAATACACACAGTACACAAAATTAACGTTTAAAAAAATCCTTTATTTTGGTCTGTCTAAGCAAGCCTACACGCTTACGAGCAGCTAAGTCACGTACTTTTTTCATTACAGATATCTGAAAGTGAGCGAGTACACAGTTCGGTTAAGCGGTCGTTCGGTTGACCGACGTTCGGATAATCGACGCTCTACTGTAATTTGCATATTGCTCAGGAAATTGTTATAACTCTGGCACTATGGGAGCAATCTACTTCGGATAACTTTTGTTTTGCAGCTAAAACATCAGAGCATGCAACCGTGTACAATTCAGAATGCCAAACCGAAGGGGGGTTAGGGAGCATGACCCCCGAATTTCAATGGAAAAAAAAACAACAAAAATCTGGAGTTAGTCCCCCCTTCCCCCGCTATTTTGGAGAGAAGGTGCAAACCTTAGTATTCTTTTAAAGAATGGACGTTTCTCAAGAAAATGAAACATGTTTCATGTTCCTGGGTGCCATACAAGTTGAAGAATGAGCCAAAATGTGAAACTCTGTTTGGAAATGTGGCATGGATATGTTACAGAAAGGGGGAGAGGAAGAGGGGGATCATCAATGTGAATTTCCCAGGCTTGCTCCAGACCTGTGTCAAGAGTTTCAACCCAAACATAAGAGTATGAAGGTCCAAAAAGCACATTCATTTCGTAATCAGGACCATGATACCATATGGTATCATCGGGCCAGTAAAGGTTAAGTCCATTGGTGTGCACACAGCCCTCACAATCATTCTGGTATGCAATTACCCACGCTCCAACTGCATGTTAAGTGCCATCTTGGCTAATGACGTAAGTTTGGGTGCATGACTTATCTGAAACGATGTTTCAAGTTTAATATAACATGCATCATTTCCCCTCTGCATTGTACAGGAACACACTACATTTACTTAAAACATGTAGCCATATTCTGACTCACCCTGCAGTTTGATATACTTTTTACTATTAATAACATGTTTAAATGGTTGTAACAACTGTAAACCAAAGTATTCTGCAAGGAAAAGAGTATGTACATAGGAGAAGAAATGCGGACACTACTCTGGTGTCTGGATGTTACGTACAAGATTGCATGTTGATTAACTCAATGGTGAAATTGTGCTAAACAAGAATTTCTCTCAAAATAGATTCTACATTTTAGCTGTTTCTGCATAAATTTTATTGGCCACAATTAGTAGACTGACAAAATAAGATAAGAATTAAAATATGAATGTATAACAATTTAAATTAATATACATATAGGTTTAGTCCTCTTTAGTTATTGCATAGTCAAAGCAACATATAGAAGTCAAATAGAAAAAAAATCTGAAGCTGCGTTTACACAGCCCCAAGCAGTCTAATAAATAGAGGCATGCATATTTCGTTTTTGACAAAAACACGAAATGTGAAATAACACATTGTAGTGTTAATTTTTCATGTTTCTGAAAGGTGTGAGGTAAATTTTCCTACCCTGTTTGGTCATGAATTGATGCGAAATGAACTGCAAAATGCGAAATAGACTCTTAAACACGAAATTTACTGTTTTCATACCGACGCGACACTTTCTGAAGTCTGAAGTATCCTGTGAGTTATGCAATTCACGGAAAATTGATTAATTCTGGTGTACATATTTTAGAAGCAAAAATGAACACCTTTATACACGAATAAACTTAATATTCTGGTAATGAATTAATGTGCTATTAGAAGGGATATGTTTATTTTGTGTAATAGTGCAGTTTTTAAATCAAATTTGAGATTATATTCACATTTTTTAAAACCAAAATTTCATTTTATATGGTGCTTTTTCACCGCTATAACAGCGAAATTTCATTTTATTTGCTGCTTTTGAACCCGAAATTGACTGTTTTTGTACCGAAATTTTGCTTTTTTATTTACCAAAAATATGTGCCTCTACTAATAAATCATAAAAAGAGCAAACACAAACCAATGTGGCTGGTTCCTCCCCATCCAACATCTTCCTTATGGCCTGCACTATTTCCCTAGGGTTGAAATTAGGTATTCTCGTCATCCAGCCTGTACCAATCCCATCAGCTCCGTTCACAAGCACCATTGGTATGATGGGAATATACCATTCAGGTTCAATTCTCAAGTTGTCATCATACAGGTGTCGAAGAAGGGCATCATCGTTGGGGTGGAAGATATGCCTGGTCAGAGGGCTGCAACAGAAGAAAAAGCAAATTTATGTTATTTCAGAACTAATATTTTCGCAGATTGTTCATTCTGAAAATTAAGGATGGGACACATTCTTAAGCACTATACCAGTATCAGCCGCTATTTGTTTATCGGTAAAATTACTGATCCTATGCATCTATAAATATCCTATAATTTAGTGCAAAATTCTGCCATTTTGTTATAATTTTTTATGGTTAAACTTCATGTCCTACTTTTTAAAAAAGTAAATGTCTAAATATACAATTTCATTTGCATTGCAGTCACCTGGAAACATTTATAATATCACATGGGATATTATATCGGAATGGTAGAATATTGGTTATAGGTAAATTTTATAAAGATACTTTATCGATATTGACCCATCCCTGCTAAAAACAATAACAATGTAGGCAATTTTAAAATAAATTTTCAGACTGTTCTGTTGTGCTTTAACGTGATAACCAAGTTTCGAGTAATAAATGAACCAAAATAATACATGTAAAAACATGCCCTTTTGGATGGAGCACATTAAATGATAGAAATGGTGGGTGCATCAGTACTTGGGCTATTTGCACCAGTCACATTACACAGGGTAAAACCCCTTACCACCACTAAAATCAACATGTGTGTCTGAGGAACTATTTTCTCCTTAAAAGCTGACATAAAAGAGTCCTCAGTACACAAAAGGACAATGAACAGCCCTTCAGATGATTATACTGACCAGGTTCAAATGCAAGTGCCTCGTTGGCCTGCACAAAAGCAGTTTACCTGTGTATACTATACCGCGTTTGTTACAACCTGTCCCGGTTTCCGCACTAGTTGCTCCCTGGCTTTTCTCGGTGCTGGGGAAAGTCAAAGCCAGGCAGCCAATTAAAATACGCAACGTCGCAACAGCGTCTACATAAGCGCCTCTCTTCTGGCTTCCATTCGCTCCTTGCTGCCCAGCAGACGATTTTTTCCTCGTTTCTCATTGGCACCGAAACTGTCAAGCGCTCCTAGCATGGGAAAGGGGACAGGTTGTAACAAATGCGGTACAGGTGGAAGTGATGTTGATAATTGAGTGCTTTCACCCATACAACAATGGTTTATTGTTTGTTAACAAAATTGTAAATAATTCTACCAATACTATATAACAAGGCTGTATTTTAGTGCAAAATGTTGCCATAAAGTAGAAGTCGGAACATGTAGCTTCATAATAATTTAATTAAAAGGTAAAAAAAAAAGAGGTAAATCTACCCACTGCCATTAAGTCGCATAAGGGGTGTTGAGGTAAGCTCCCACACATTCTCGATCTTTGCCTTTGTGTTGTGTATTGTTTATGAACAAAATTATATTATTTTCCTCAGCAGCCTTCCTCACATGTTTGGTTTTCACCAAAAAGTCATTGTACACCAAATTCCAGCTAAGCTTTTTCATTAAAAAAAATAAAATAATAAACCTCCCACATATAGTGACACAAACATAAAATACTGATTTAGTAACCAATTTTTTTTTAAAAAAAATAACCATTTATAGAGCAGGATGAAAAAGGATTTTTACTGACTGGGGCATTCCATGTCAATTTTTTAAATGAAATGCAATGCTGCAAGTTCATCCGCATAGAAATGTGTTTAATCAACAGCGTTAAGTTTCATATTTCATTGCACAGAAACTGTAAGAAAATGTTGCTTAAGAGCATGCGGAACAGTCCCCACGGGGCTCTTCCCCATGTGGCAGTGTTGGCAACTTACCTCTCTTAGAGCCAGATCTGGCTCTTTCATGCACTCGTTTGGCTGTGAACTGGGGTGCCTGACCCGTGCCCTAATATGATGCCATTACTGGTTCCGGCCCAGATAGACCAACTTTTGCCATGACATGATATTGTTATATTGACTGCATTGCCCCACCCCCCTCTTATATATCCAGCTACTTTTATTTATAGAACAGTGTTGACATGAAATTGGTAAAATATTGTTATCAGGGAATCCTTTATTTTTGTTTTCATACGAGCATCGGCGTGGATTATTAAGATGGGAGATGCCGCCAGATCTAGATGGTGAAAACTAACAATAAATTGTCATCAAATTAGAGTTAACGGTAATAGCAGCTCCCTCATCCCTTTGACAACTAACGTTACCCTGGGAAGCACTTTATCCAGCCTTCGTAAATCTAGCTCCTTGAAAGACAGTTTAACTCCATTTAAGGTGAAATTTAGCTCTTTTATGCTCATCAGTTAGGCAACACTGCCAGCATGGCCGTAGGCAAGGAGTATTATTTGATTTGTTCTCTTGAGAATATCAAACTTCCGATGGAATAGAAAATTATATGAACAGGAAGAGGACAGTTTGAAGATGTATTTCACCAGCAGAAAAGTCAAAACTTCCATTTGATTAGCAGTAACTTGATGTTGAAATTGATTTCCAATAAAGAATACACGAGATTATAAAAATTGTTATTCACCATATTTTTCAACACAAGTGTCCAGCTTAATAATAAACATAAAAAAATGTTTCCACTTGCAACATGGAGAGAAATTCATACTCTTGGATACACCCAGCTTTTTTTTTTTTTTAGTAGCAGTGCACATTCGAGTGATACTGAAATAAATGCACAATTGGTGTGTAGCTGTATCTCCTCCCCTTAACTATCAGTAGAATAGTTACTTTAATATAAAAAAAAATGTAGTCTGTGTGTCCCACCCGCGACTGTACTGTTCTGTAAAGATCAATTACTCACCTGAGCATAGTGTTAATGTATCGAGGGCTAGCTGCATCCTTCCCTCCTAGCAGTCTAGTGCCGAACTGACCTATTGGCATGAGCAGATTTATGTTGTTACTGCCAACATAGTTTTGCGCCAAGTTGATGATGGTCGACATCAGAGAAACATCACCGTGATGGTACGCTGACTGTTCCGACACCCGACCTGCCAACTGTTGTACTTTGATTTCCTTATTGTCCCTCTTCAGACATACATAAATTACCTGAAATAAGAATCGAAACACATTAAAATTATTATTCTTTAATTGTTAGGACATACCACAGAATCTGAGGATATTAGTTTTGATGCACTATGGATTTACTTACATTTTGCGCACTCAAAAGTACACACATCCCTGATGGCATGTTGCAATGCTATAGCCTTGTAATCAAGGGGTCCCAACGTACAACTCGGGAAGAACTCTGGTTAGCAGATGGGTGCGAGATGTACGATCGATCCAGTGGAGTACGTAACCAGTCTTTAAATATTTTACTTATACCCTGTTCCAGCTAACTGTAGAGAAGGAGGAGGAAAATAGTGAGGTGAAAGCGCAGCGTTGCCAAATGCACAGTAAAGACCTTAGTCCGTATGCTAAATGTACGGCTTATCAAAATTTACATTTGCTGTTTTATCCCTAATATTTCCCTAAGAAATATTTAAACCAAGCGTACGGACCTGGAGACAAATACGGTCCATTTGCCATGTGCGTACGGTATTACCGGTTTCAAAAGTTTGCAACGCTGACAGAGCAAAGCAGGGAAAGCGGGCAACTCCAGTTGTCCATTACACAATCCGGTTTCTCTCACTGTTCATTGATGGAGCCATTTTGAGTCACTTGTTGCAGAGACTTGTTCTCGTTCACCTGATCTACAGTTAGCTGGTACAGGGTATAAATTATGGTTGTATAATATCAAATAAGCAATTCTCCATATATTAAAGCTAAATATAAAAAAATAGCTGGTAAACGTGGCAACGTGGACAAAACATCACGGGTAGCTGCTTACCAAAACGCCTTACAAAATTTTGCCAAAAACATATTGTTCTACAATGGAATTTTTACTAAAACAATAGTAGCCATCTTGAATAGATTTTTGCAAACTAACTGTTGTTGACTGGGTTTCAGTTGTTTACATGTTATGTCAGGGAATATTTGATTGATTTGCTTTATTTTACTTAGCTTTTCTGTCACTTTTAGTTAGGGATGGGACCGATTAATCGGTAGGTACTCTATCGGTGTATCGGTAAAATTACCGATTATTTTACCGATCCGATATATCGATAAATATCTTATAATTTAGTGCAAAATTCTGCCATTTTATTGTAATTTTTATGGATAATCTAGATGCCCTACTTTTTAAAAAAGTAATTTTCTAAATATGCAACTTCTTTTGCACTGCAGTTACCTCGAAACACATATTTATCAAGGAGATCAATGATCATTTCAGGTTCTTCAAGGACCATTTCTAATTTTATATCGGATCGGTAGAATATCGGTATCGGTAAATTTTATATCGGTACTTTATAGGTATCGGTAGAGGCACATATTTTTGGTAAATAAAAAAGCAAAATTTCGGTACAAAAACGGAGCCAATTTCGGGTTCAAAAGCGGTAAATAAAATAAAATATCGGTGTTATAGCGGTGAAAAATTGGATGAAAAGTGGTATCGTATCAATCCCTAAAGATTATATGTTTATTTTATTAAGTCTCTCTGAACGCTTCACGTTGACCAGGGCGTTCACTTGTTTTTCTCAGTTGTCTCAAGCCTCTGAGGCATGTTTATTATGCACAGTGTTGCGTTATGCAAACCTCCTGAGCATTCAGGAAAACAGGTAGTTCCTTCTGGTTATGGAGTCAGCGGTTTGCATAGCGGCAATTAATAACACGATTCGGCATAGAGGAAGAGCTCGATGGCCTGGTAATATAGAGGTGAGACAAGCTGAGAGGGGACTGACTTTTGGGATTGAGTTGAGAGAGAAGAGGTGGTCAGCAAGGCAGTAGGTCAGAAGTGGAAGAACGCTTTGGTCAGCATAGTGGAGCAGCTTACAGAGGACTTCGCTTATTTTAGTCAGCTCACTACTTCAGATAGACAGGTAATTATCCTACACCCAGCCATGATTCAGGTTCAACAGTTCAGAAAACCCAACGAGTGACCATTGTCTTTTCTGTAGTTAAGTTCCTTAGTGTGATTTTGTACCTTTCGCATTGCCAAGCGTTAACTCGTCATGCCACTGACGAGTGGTCTCATCAAGAGGATGAATGATGAGTAGTTTACATCACCCCAGCAATTAATTGCATTAACAACTGGTTCAGATCCCCTCATTCTTTAGGATGACACGGTATATAAAAATACATTTTGGTTTTAAAATTGTGAATATAATCCTAAATTTGATTTAAAAACTACACTTATTCCACAGAATTAACATTTCACTTCTAATAGCCCATTTATGTAGTTATCAGAGTATTAAGTTTATTTCTGTGTAAAGGCGTCCATTTTTGCTTCTCCATTATTAACAGCAGAATTAATCAATTTTCCGGGAATTGCATAACTCTCAGGATAATTCAGACCTCGGAAGGTGTCGCGTCGGTAAATAAAAACTAAATTTCGTGTTTAAGAGTTAATTTCGCTTTTTGCAGTTCATTTCGCATTATTTCGTGACAAAACATGGTCACAAAATGCATCTCAAACCTTTCAAAAACATGAAAAATTAACACTACAATGTGTTTTTTCGGCAAAAACGAAATATGCATGCCCCTAGGTATCGGCCACAATTTCATATCGGCCCATCCCTACTTTTAGCTAATCGTGAAAATAAGGAGGAGTGATGACATGATAAAATTCTTAAAGGAAAACTCACAAAGAACACACATGTCCAGGCCAGGAACCTGGGAAATCTGTGGGTATATAGGGGTCTTGGTTTTCACAATTGCAATAGCAATCAAAAACATCAATACTTGCATGAAATTATAAGTGGATAAAATGACACGCTAAATTCATTCTTCAACATTTTCATGTAATTTTAGCTCTCTTATTTCATCCATTTTTGATAGATCTGAACCATGAATTTTACCGCATTTTGCACATATTCTTCTAAGACTTTATACACACCTTTCTCTGACCAGGTTTAAGCCCGTCAACCAAAGACGGAATGGAGCGCTCATTGTCAAGATTACTGAACAAGACAAGTTCCTTGTTCACGAAATCAGAGTAATTCACCGCCGTTGTATCCTTCTCGTACAAGTAGAGTTCCGCGAGACCCAGCTCGCGTCTCCTCTTGCATTCTTCCATCCAGTTACTGAGCCATTCCTTTCTCTGATCTACGCATTTCTTGCTAAATGCCTGAAATAGAAACAAACCATTACGCAACTGAAATCGTAGTGAAAGTCACACTTCAGTGAATATCAATGGCAAACAAGAGCATATACTGTCCTTAATTTTTCAATCATTATTACTGTAACAACTACCCCAAAATGGGTATATAACAGGTTGATAAATAAGCAAAAAACACAGGAATAGTTTCAAATGATATTGATGATTATAAGCAGAAATTACCTAAATTAACATTATACATTTCTCTTCATCTTGTTAAAAAACACACAGGAATTGACATAACTAAATTACCTGCCTTGTCAAATTATAACACTGGTCTGCATGAAAATCGGCCCTGACACTATTCCTGCTGATTCTTATGTAAAATGACCTTCTGAATCCAAATATAACCCCCTTTTCGCCCATCACCGACCGTTTTCGAGGGGAGCCCCCCCCACCCATTATTATCAGTTTTCAATAAATTGGAGGGATGAAAAGGATTATTTCAGCCTTTACATTTCTTCTGAGGGGCTAGAGAGGTGAAAAGTTCTAAAACATGAACATTTGTAGCAAGGAGGTAGATTTGGGGGGGATTTGCCCCCTTAAGTTGTAAAAAAAATCATTAAAAATTATCTATTTTTCCAGTTTTTTCGCAATATTTGCACTTATTTTATACATATTCTACCTTCCAGCCCCCTCATCCTCCACCAAACACCCCCAAATAATAAAAATATATAGCAACAATAATAAAAATATATAGCAACAATATTAAAAATATATAGCAACAATAATAAAAATATATAGCAACAGTTCGGACGATTCACTGTACCTTGCTGGCGCTCTCAATACCTCGCGGGAACAGGTTTTCATAGGAATTTTCATGCTTTGACAAATTTAAACTTGCATTGCTCGTCACTACAGTCCTGCACTGCAATCCTTATCTTCCCTCAGTATAGGAGGATGCTCAATAGTAGGACCCCGAATGAAGGGAGACGGAGGGACGGGGAAGGTCGGCTCAAAGGTACCCGTAAATCAATGCCATTTGCTGTGCCCATGGTTTGGCTGGAACGTCGCTGTCATCTCACAGATTGTTACGTTTGTATGACTTCCATTGCCGAATCCTTGATAGAATCAGTTACCATGATTATAATTGGAAACTTTGCGCTGACTTAAAAGTTTTTGCTCTACTCACAGACTTGGAATCAGGCTTCACAAAATACTGCTGCTTCCTATGCGAATGGGATAGCCGAGCCAGAGACAAACATTACATCGTACGGAACTGGCCTCTGCGAGAAAGTTTTACTCATGGTCAGAAAAATGTCACTCACGATCCTCTGGTTCCGATGGAAAATATTTACTTGCCGCCTTTGCACATCAAAGTCGGATTGATCAAACAGTTTTTAAAAGCAATGGACAAGACTGGTGATGCATTTCAATTTTTGAAAACAAAATTTCCTCGTCTCAGTGAGGCTAAAATCAAGGAAGGAGTTTTCGTGGGCCCCCAGATAAGACAACTTTTCCAAGATTCGACGTTTATTGAACACCTGAATCGAAAAGAAAAACGAGCTTGGCTTGCATTCCAAAACGTGTGTGACAACTTTTGGGTAATAACAAAATTTATGATTATGTCGCTCATGTCGAGGAATTGTTGTCAGCGTACAAGGCCATGGGGTGTAACATGTCTCTTAAAGTGCAAAAGTGCATTTCCTTCACTCACACCTGGACTTCTTCCCTGAAAATTTAGGAGCAGTTTTGGATGAACACGGGGAACGGTTCCATCAACACATCAATAAGTTCGAGAGGAGATTCTCAGAGAAGTGGAACGCGAGCATGTTAGCAGAGTACTGCTGGTTTTTGGTACGAGAAACTTCTTGAGAGTATTGAGAGCACCAGCGTGGTACAGTGAATCTTCTGAACTGTTGCTATATATATTTTTATTATTGTTGCTACATATTTTATTATTGTTACTATATATGTTTATTATTGTTTCTAATTTTTTTATTATTTGGGGGTGTTTGGGGAGGATGAAGGGGCTGGAAGCTAGAATATGTATAAAATAAGTGAAAAAATTGCAAAAAAACTGGAAAAATAGATCAGTTTTAATGATTTTTTTTACAACTTAAGGGGGCAAATCCCCCCCAAATCTACCTCCTTGCTACAAATGTTCATGTTTTAGAACTTTTCACCTCTCTAGCCCCTCAGAAGAAATGTAAAGGTTGAAATAATCCTTTTCATCCCTCCAAATTATCGAAAACTGATAAAAATAGGTGGGGGGGCTCCCCCGAAAACGGTGGGTGATGGGCGAAAAGGGGGTTATATTTGGATTCAGGAGGTCATTTTACATAAGAATCAGCAGGAATGGTGTCAGGACTCGATTTTTTTTCCCCCCGGCCCGTGTAATTAGTGAAAATAATTTGTTATGTGCATAAAAGCTTTCTTACCATGTTAATACTGTGGTCATCCTGGTTGCCTGAATATCTGAACCTAATACGATGCCTGGTCATGTCGTGGAAATACTCTTTGGCCTCCTTGGATGTGGAGGTTCCCAAACCTATTTCGAGTAAAGAGAAAATAATAATAATAATGGGCTGAGGCAATACTCATGCATCTGTGCTGGCCAATACCAGTATCCGGCAGATAGTTTCCGGAGTCCAGACGTTTTGCAGTCTGCAAAAATGCCATGCACCGCTTTCGCAGAGCCTAAATATGTTGTATATTATGTGAAAGGTGAATTTTCATTATTTTGCAACAACATTGTGAGGAGAAAATGACTTTGTTACTAATAACTTTCTCATGGATCTTTTAAAAGCAAAACTCTCTGATAGACAGCTATGGTACCATTCCAACAGAAAATGTATTTTAAAATCGATCAATCGGTGCTCTTTTGGTATCAGCCGATATTGGCATATTTATTTATTTATTTATTACTCCCTCTGTCCCATAATTATTGTCCGGTACACTTTTGTTTGTTGTCCCAAAATACTTGTCCAATATTCGAACTGTGACATTTAAGTATACAGAAGAAGAAAATGAAACACGGGAATGAGTCATACAACGTTATTACTCAAGGATCAGTACAAATTGGCCTATCAAGTATCCAAAATAACATAAATAAAACGTTACGATTTTGGCATACCGGACTATAATCATGGGACAGAGGGAGTAAATACTTTGTTTACATGGCGAAGTTAAGGCATTAATGCCTTCTCTTCCACTTAACCATTAATACAGGGGTCGATTTTTTCTTTACAGTTCAATAAAAAAAATTTAAAAAAAAGATAAATGAAAAGTAAAGTAATAAAAGAAAAATAAAGTAATGAAAGTAAAATGAAAATAAAATGAAAGCAATACAGTTTGAATACGAGCAGTCAAGCCGTGGATTAACCATTAATTACATTGCTTATTATTTTTACTAATACAATGAAAAAATATAACTGAAAAGTAAAATTAAAAATAAAATCAATACAGTTTCCACATGGAGAGAGAGAGACACACACACACACATTCACACACAAATACCTATATAGAAAGCAGATTTCGTGAGCTAAATATATAACGGATTGCTTTCTGGGAATTTTATCTAGATCCAATTGTTTAGCATGTGTGATTTTAATTGTCTTTTGACAATTGGTGCATCAGTAAAATTACCTATCATTTTACTGATTCAATATATCTATAAATATCTTATAATTCAGTGCAAAATTCTGTCAGTCTGTTATAATTTTTTGGGGTTATCTCCATGCCATATATTTTTAAAAACTGAAGTGACTAAATATGCAGCTTCCATTGCATTGCAGTCACCTTCAAACATGCATTTATTAAGGAGGTCAATGATCCATTCAGGTTCTTCAAGGAGGCCATTTGGAATTTTATATAGGATCTGTATCGTAATATCGTTAATTCTAAACTTGAATGAATGGTTACAATTTTCAAGTATCAGTCCTTCTCTACAATAAAAACAAGACTTGCAGAATTGAACAAATATTATGAAACAGAAAAACTGGGCCAGCAAGCAATAATTGGACATTTTTCATTGTTTTTCTATGGGCCTCCCCCTTCAGAAACTAGAAATAGTAAGTTAAATAGAGCAGAAAGTAGTACAGAATTCCAAAGGGCACCACATCTGTAGTAAAATCACACATCTGTCATAAGATTCAGCACCCACAAAAGAGAAGTTGCTCAACTGGAGACCAGAAGTTGTATTGTTGTGAAACAGTTTTAAAATAGATGTAAACAGTAGAAGCATTTGACATTGGATAATGTCAAATTTCAAAACTCAATTCCCTGACTTGTCCATGTATTTTCAAATATCTATCTGAACCACTCTATGATGATTTAACACAGTAATATATTAGTGTTGCAGTCTTCAGGGTTGCATGTTAATCAAAGGAATTAATCATTATCGGAAAAAAAAAGGCAAATACTTTTTTCTACAAAACATCCCCAAAGGTACAGGATTCCAAACTGTCTGGAATAGAGTAGGGGAACTTCCCATCTCGATCAAAGTTTTGGAAATAATTTCCCAATTTTCAGGACTGGAGCCAGGAAATTTTGATAACTTGCATATTACAATTCTTATTATAGCTCAGCTGAAGTAGAAAGAAGCTTTTCCAAGTACACTCCTGTCCGCATAAAGTGGCACATACTACAACTGTTCAACCCCATAAATAGTGCCCTTTATGTGAACAGGAGTATACACTGATAACTGTAATAACTGACAGTTTCATTTCAATCCCAAACTCAAGTCTGACAGATTAGTAAAAATACAAACCTTTGTAGTATTTGATTTTGTACGTATGCCAGTTGTCCGTATCTTTCTTCCACTCTTCAAATTCAGGCAGGGAATAGAAGGAGAGAGAGTTGTTGCCTTTGCTGGCCTTCACGATGGGGGTTATGAACTCCTCAAGGAAGGGAAGCCGTAGGAGGGTAGGCCAATTGTGGTGCAGAAAGTTGATCAGCAGGCCTTTTATGTGAGAACCATCCTGTAGGTAAAATAAGCAAGACGTTGCATTCAATAATTAATTATTAAAATTCACAATTAAAATTTACTTCTACTTTGCATAAAGCAATAAAAATTACACTTCTGTATTATACTGAAAGAAGTGGTGGGGATGGCCAATTCCAGATATTCTGGTACTTGGATTATATGCATATCCAAATAATCCTGATATCCAATATTTGAATTATCCAGACATATTTATAGTTTATCAGTTTTACAGACTGTCTATAGTTTCTTCTATTCATAATTTTCTTCTTCAATGTACAGATTTTCTATAAATCATTCATCCAATCTGTTCTATCCAGATACTCGGATTAACAGCTGCTTCCGAAATGGATATTTAATAATTAAAAATTCGGATATCAGTTATCCAGATTTTGTGACCATCTCTAGTATATATTTTTTAGTGAACCTCAGCAAACAATCATTCTGCTGTATACTTGGGACTAGAGACAGGCCCTGAATATCTACAATAATGTCCATGCATAAAGTGGCTTTGGAGCACACCCAGCCTTACAGTAATGGGTAGCAGGGGCACCCAGGGAGTAAAGATGGCCAGAGCATGGTGCTGATCACATCACCTCCACTTTCTGATCAAGTACATGGAACCCTACCTCCATACTCCCTGCATGTCATAATGCATAGCACAGTGGTCACAGTGGCTCAGTCGGTAACGCGTGACTACCATGCTAAAAGTCCCGGGTTCGATCCCCGGCCGGTTCAAATCCGAGAACTTTTCTAACGTTGGAAGCGGCCCCGGCGCCCACCCAGCGTCGAATAACATGGGTACCTAGGGGGAAACACTGGGGGGTAAAGATGGTCAGGGGCGTGATACTGATCACATCACCCCCACTCACGACCGGAACAAGAAAGTGTGGGGCATTATCCCCACACCCCCTATACGCCTTCATGGAGTGGTGCTAATCACAGGGGAGCACTTTACCTTATTTTTTTTTTTACAGGGGAGAGCTTTACTCCCCGTATTTTGTTTATCATAGATAACCAACAAGCAATTAACAGTCCACACAAATAAAAAAATTGACTTCATATCATTTAGAATATTAAAAACAGCAATAAATTAATTTCTTTATTTCAACAATAGTATGTGCTAGTTAGAACACAAGAAATAAAATAACTTACGTGATCCTGATCTGTCATGATCATAAGTTTACCATATCTCAAAGTCTTCAGATCGTCTCTCGTCTCATACTTCTTCTTGTACTGCAGACCGAGGATCTTGATTATTGCGTTTATTTCGGCATTCTCGAGAATCTAGAACAAAAAGAAAAACTTGTTAGTTTGAATATTTCTCAATCTGGCCAACAATTTCTCTACACTTTTTGCAAATGAAAAAGCAGCAATTCATACAAGTTTACTCGAAAGCAGTAGTTACAGTTTCTATGAAACTGATTTTTCTTATTTATTATTAGAGGCATGAATATTTAGTTTTTGACGAAAACACGATATGTGAAATAAGACATTGTAATGTTAATTTTCCTTGTTTCTGAAAGGTGTGAGGTGTATTTTCCTACACTGTTTTGTCATGAAATAATGCCAAATGCGAAATAGACTCAAACATAAAATTTAGTTTATTTACTGATGCGACACTTTCCAAATTCAAAATTATCCTGTGTGTTACGCAATTCCTGGAAAATTGGTTAATTCTGCTGTAAATATTTGAGAAGCAAAAATGGACCCCTTTATACAGGATTAATCTTAATATTCTGGAAACGACATAAATGTGCTATTAGAAGGGATATGTTTATTTTGTGTAGTAAGTGCAGTTGTTAAAATCAAATTTGGGATTATATTCACATTTTTAAAACCAAAATGTCATTTCATATTCTGATTTTTCACTGCTATAACAGCGAAATTTTATTCAATTTACCGCTTTGAACCAGAAATTGACTGTTTTTGTACCAAAATGTTGCTTTTTTTTTATTTGTGTGTGTTTCTATTTTATTTTCACTGTCCATTAATTTCTGAAGTTGTGGCTTTCCTAGCCAGTGGATTTCTGCACAGAAATACACAACACAAGTGAAACCAAACTAAGTTGCAATGCTAAAGTTCACAAGTGATGGCAGTGATCATTGAAATTAACCGAACAACAAAAAACCACTTTCATGGTAATGGTAAAAACTTCATATCAGGCAATTTAATTGAATGGGAGAGGAAAGAAGAGTTTACAGGATTTTTGTTGAGAAACCTGATGGTAAGAGGCCAAGACAAAGATGAAAGGATAACGTCAAGATGGACCTACAGGAAATTGGTAAAGATTGAAAAGATGGGATTGATCTTGCCCAGGATAGGGACAGATGGAAGGCTTGTGTTGCTGCAGCCATAAACCTTCAGATTTAAGAAGGCTAGAGAGGTACTTACAGGGCTGGCGCGGTGGTGGCAGATGCCCTCCCCTCATTACTCTCGCACTTCGTCCTGAACAACGATCCTCTGTTCTCGAGGGAGTATGCAGCTGCCCGGGCCCGGAATCAAAACAGCAGCTCTGCACATAACAGACCGGAGCAGATGACATAACTCCTGCGAGCACGCCAGCCAGTCTACGGTTTGAACATTTCCCTGTCAATGTGACTGATGTGAAAATTTGAACTACAACCCTGCCCGAAGATATCTCTTCGTCTCAGTGAAGTTTAGACCGTCGCAGAATGGATACCTTTAACGAATTGGCCGAACTGAGTTACTCACACCAAAGTTATGAGCAGCTAAAATTAATTAGAGCGAAATACTTTTCGCCCTCCAAATCAACCCCGCAAACAAGGAACTATTGTGTTTCCGTGATACGCGATTATCGCTCTTCAGTGCAAACATGGAGTCACGTGTGGGAGGAGTTAAAGTGGGTGGACCAATAGGGAACGAGAACAATCCCTCTCGGTAACAGTGTACTCAGACAACGAGGAAAAAAGACAGAACTTCAAGAGAGACTCTCGAATCAGCTTTCTCCACCATAGGAGGGGAAAAGACTTTCTCTGGACTTGACCAAGTTTGGACTTTGTGCATCGAAAGTTCCACTTTATATACTGTGTTTTTAAGTTAGTTTTTAAAATCATGAAGACAGTGCAATATGGGCTTGTCAACAAATGACGGCGAAGAAGGTGAGCGTTTAATAGGACGAGATCTTGTAAGTATGTTCGCAACATGAATTAAACTTCTAGTGTCACTTATAATCTGTGTTCTGATTTCTTAATTCGTGAAACATAATTTAATCTCTTGGCTTGAAGACCAACGAATAAGAAATTTAGAAATTTCCTATCCGTTGGCCGAATTCCTGGGCCGTTAAAACCCTAAACATTGCATCCCCTATGTCAGGGTATTTTGGTATGTTTGCTATCAGTTTGTTTTTATGTAACATCCATGCCTAACGTAATTGAAATCCGAAACCCCCTTCTTGTTTATAAATGTAGTTTCCTGAATAGGGACTTGCTTACTGCACAGCTGCAATTATTATACTAAACACGACACCAACGTATATTCCCGTTTATAAGGCAGCTGCTGACCTCTGACTTTAGGTTAACCGTAACAGGACAACAAACACATGGCCTTCATGAAATATACCATTGCAGCTTTAGCTTGAAAAAAAAAAAATCATGGGAAAATATCACGTCAGAATGGCTGCTTGCAAAGTTTGAACCAACAAAGCCACACTTATGTCACAAAACACCAATTACCTGTTTGTGTGTGGCTTCACGGACATTGAGCAGTTTACCTCGCAGAGGGAAAACGCCATATTTGTCACGCCCCACGACACCAAGTCCTGAAACAACCAATGCCTTGGCTGAATCTCCCTCGGTGAGAATGAGCGTACAGTCCTCTGAATGTTTAGTTCCAGCATCATTTGCATCCTCCAACTTAGGAACTCCTGGAAGAAAATTAAAAATAATTCTTGTAATTTTGCAGACAGGTACACATAGGGCTACATTAATATCCAGTGCTTTTGGTAAGCGTTTATAAATTGCGGACTCACTTCATGTCCGTAAGTCAATTTATTCACTCCAGAAACAAACATCTCACACATGTCAAGACATATGACATGCACAAACTGGGCTCCTGGTCTTGCCATGAACTGCTCACACGAAAACCTTTTTTTACACAACATTTTTGCCACTAACTCTTTATGTATTACCAGCACAGTTTTTAATGTATACAACATGATTGCTTCTAGTTTACAATTTAAGGAAAATCACTTTATACAGAAATTTTTGAATATGAAAAAATCTCTTCCAAAAAATTTCTATAAAATATTTTTGCCACTAAACTTGAGGGATTTTTTTTTAATTATTGCAGAATGATTGATTTCAATTTACAACTTTCAGAAAATTATTGTTTGAAGTGCAGCAAAATATGGTTATCACTATATAGTAGGAAATTCACAAAGCAAAATACTTCAGACACATGTCTCTATGAAAGTGGAATTACATTCATGTTAAAAAAAAAAAATTACCAACAACATAACCAATTTTATGATGATCTGTGATACAACCAAATGTTTCAGGTTTAAATCATGACCTGGGCATGGATATTCCTTTAAGAGTGTCCCATCATCGGGACACTTTTTATCTTCAGAAGACCAGGAAAAAAATGGAGAGACCTGACTTCCATGCTGACCCAGCCAGAGGTAGGAAGCAGCGAAGGATGATGATGATCTTCATGATTAGCAAAAAACAAAAATTATGTAAACACTTTAACTCATGCTAGTCTTACGCCCGGGCCTTGTGAACCGTATGAACCTTGGGTGCCTCATGGTGCACAGGCAACTCATGCTACCCATACATGTTACAGGAAGAGTGGTCACGTGGACAAAATTTTGCAGGTGGCTCGTGAAAATCTTTTAGTAAAGCTGTTATTGTTACAATCAATATATACAAACAATTTATAAATCATGTATCAAATGAATAGATGTACATTAACATATTTTATACTTATTGTTGTCTTTCAATTTCACTTAAATCTGACAGGTAAACAAAAAAAAACATTTTCAGTCATGAACTGTTTTCAAGTTTTTCCGATTGTGTATTTGGCCTTGAATTATTGCTGGCCAGCTCCACGAACAATATCAATACAAAAATATATGGCAGAGTCATGTTACAAAAAACATAAGAATCAATTGCATCTAAGGATATCAGTTTTGCGGTTACACGGAGATAGGTAATTAACCCTGATACACTTACTATTCATTTTTCGCCGAAAGTTTTTTTCAGCTGAAAGAATCAATAAGAATCAATGCTCAGAAAAAACAATAACAGTGCTTGTGAGCCAAATATAATTCACGTGACATGAAGTGTAATAATAGATTCTGGTGCAAATTTTGTCTAAGCAAAATAATTTTACTAAATAATTTGGCATAAAAGGAGCGGGGGGAGGAATCTTCTACCTTTTGTGGGAAGTGTGTTATAGGTAGAGGCATGCATATTTTGTTTTTGACAAAAACACGAAATGTGAAATAACACATTGTAATGCTAATTTTTCATGTTTCTGAAAGGTGCGAGGTGCATTTTCCTACACTGTTTTGTCACGAAATAATGCCAAATGAACTGCAAAATAGACTCAAACACGAAATTTAGACTTGATTTACCAACGCAACACTTTAAAAAGTCAGAATTATCCTGAGAGTTATGAAATTCACAGAAATGTGCATTTGAGAAGCAAAAATGGACCCCATTATACAGGAATAAACTTAATATTCTGAAAACTACATAAATGTGCTATTACAAGGGATTTTGTGTAGTAAGTGAAGTTTTTAAATCAAATTTGGGATTATATTCACAATTTTAAAACCAAAATGTCATATTATATTCTGCTTTTTTTTCACCGTTAGCAAAATTTTATTTTATTTACAGCTTTCCAACCCGAAATTGACTCTGTTTTTGTACCGAAATGTTGTTTTTTCATTTACCAAAAATATGTGCCTCTAGTCATAAGTCTTGGAATGGGGGGGGGGCACCCATGGTGGCAGGCAACGTGTTAAAACAAACAATTGTACACTTGCATGCATAAGTAAGATAGGAACTTACCTTTCAATTTAGTCTGCTTCTTACCGCTGCACTTCGTCTGAAGCTGATTCTCTGCTTTGAACTTAGCCCACTGAAGTACAGATTCAATAATACCACACTTTGTAACCTGCAAGCAGATGTATAAATATTTGATTTCAATTTGTGCTCTGTGCATATCAAGTTTATGGAGAAATAATTCATAAAAAAGGTAAAGTGTTCCCCTGTGCATAGCACCACGCCATGAAGGCGTATAGGGGGTGTGGGGGTAACGCCCCACACTTTCTTGATCCGGTCGTGAGTGGGGGTGATGTGATCAGCATCATGCCCCTGACCGCCTTTACCCCCCAGGGTTTCCCCCAGGTACCCATGTTATTCGACGCTGGGTAGGCGCCGGGGCCGCTTCCACCGTTGCATAAAAATTGCTTGGAATAAGCGGTTCTAGATGTACAAACTAAAATCATTGCAGCTGAAATGCAACATGGTACAATCTGTAGCCAGAATACTAAAATTAACAGTACAAAAGTTTGGACCAAGTATTTAATGTACAGTGGAACCCCAATTTTACATTTTCCTGCATTATACGAGGCACATCCAGAAAGTAAGTTTCCCTATTTTTTTCCCGTGAAAGTAAACATAATGAGCCGTGTAAATTGCGCATGCGCAGCTGAGCTAAGACGTATCAATCATATGCCAGGCGGACAGATCCCGCCCGGCGCCAGTAGCGAGGCAGCAGTGGTCCGAGGTGGAAGCTCGTATTCCTTCTCCTGCCGCATTCCAGTATTGAGGCAGCAGTGGTCCGAAATGGAAGCTCGTATTCCTTCTCCCGCCGCATGCGAGGTTCGGTCGGTGATAAAGTTCCTGAATGCACAAAGCATTGCGCCAATTGACATTCATCGTCAGCTCTGTGAGGTCTATGGGCAGAACATTATGAGTAAGCAGATGGTGCGTCGCTAGTGTCGGCAGTTTTCGGAAGGTCATCAAAGTGTCCATGATGAAGCAAGCAGTGGGCGTCCGTCCCTCATCACTGATGATCTGGTTGAGCTGGTGTGGCAGCGCATCGTAGAGAACCATCGCTTTACGATTACTGAGTTGAGTAGCCTTTTTTCGCAGATATCGCGATCCGTGTTGCATGAGATTGTCACGCAGCGCCTGCTGTTCAAAAAATTGTGTGCCAGGTGGGTGCCGAAAAACCTGACATCCGAACACAAAATAAAACGTTCAGGAGCAGCACTGACATTCCTGCAACGGTACCATGATGACGGCGATGATTTCCTCGACAGGATCGTCATGGGCGATGAGACGTGGATTTCGCACTTCACCCCGGAAACCAAGCAGCAGTCAATGCATTGGCGGCATAGTGGATCTCCTGTCAAGAAGAAATTCAAACAGACGCTGTCGGTACAGAAAGTGATGTGCACCGTGTTTTGGGACAGGAAGGGCATTTTCCTCATTGACTTCCTCCCCAGAGGTGAAACGGTGAACGCTGACCATTACTGTGAAACACTAAGGAAATTGCGACGTGCCATTCAATTGATTGATTGATTGATTTAGTTTATTTTACTTCGCGTTTTGTGCCTCTTGGTTAATTTGCGAAGATGGGGATGAGTGATGAAATGGATGAAAATGGACATTCACAAACAACCATACCCGACCAGGATTCGAACCCGGGACCCTTGGCGTCGCAGCGCGATGTGCTAACCACTCGGCCACAGGGTCGGGCACGACGTGCCATTCAAAACAAGAGGCGTGGCATGCTTACTGCAGGTGTTGTGCTCCTCCATGACAATGCTCGTCCACATACGGCTCGGCGCACAGCAGCTGTTTAGAAGGAATTTGGCTGGGAGTTGTTTGATCATCCACCTTACAGTCCTGATCTGGCTCCCAGCGATTTTCACATTTTCTTGCACCTCAAGAAATGCCTGTCCTCCGGTGAGCGTTTTGGCAACGACGAAGAGCTGAAGACGTCTGTCACACGCGGTTTCCATTCACAGGCGGCAGAGTTCTACGACAGTGGGATCCAAAAGTTGATACCACGATTCTGGTGGTTGCTATGTTGAAAAATAGCTGAACCTTTGCTGTACCTGTTGCCAATAAATGGTTTCCTGAAACTGTTGGTTTTTTTTAAAAAAATAGGGAAACTTACTTTCTGGATGCGCCTCGTACATTAAATATTTATGGGACCAACACAGCACAAGGTTATAAAATTTTCCTCGATTTTACATTTAGGAGTCATTCCATGGCAAACCATCTAATGGTGGTTGCATGACCATTTTAGAAAAATTTCATCTTTAGTATATACGTTTGTACATGTTTCTAGATATCAAAACCAATGTTCCAAAAAAATTATTGTCTTTAGTTCTCCTGGGGCAGCCATTTTTCCAACTTGGCGCATGGCTTTTTTTGCTCATGTAGCACTTTTCACAAACCTTAATATCTCAAAAACTATTAAGAGCTAGAGTCCTGAAACAAATTTCATTTTGTAGCAAATGAAGTATACTTTCTATGATATTCAAGTATGTTTTGCATAAAATTGCATCATACGAGGGGATATCAAAAAGTTTTAATTATCCCCCAGAATTTATTGAGTGATTTCGATGAAACTTTGCTTCTGTAGTCATTAGACCTTCTGTGTGTTCTGTAGTGAAAATTATTAATGTGTGTTATTTCTGTTCTTTATAGGTGGCGCTAGTTGTCAGTAAAGTGCAAAATGGAGAAGATCGAAGCTCGCAGCGTTATTAAGTTTCTGCATTTGAAGGGTCAGAACACCCGCCAAATTCATGAGGAAATGAAAGTTGTGTATGGTGGTGATTGCCCATCCTCTGACACTATTGTGAGGTGGAAGAGACATTTCCAAACAGGTCACATGTCTGTTACAGATGAACCTAGATCTGGACGCCCATCATCCACGGATGACGCCGCCACAGTGAAGAAAATCGAGGATCTGATACTGGAAGATCGACGCATAACTATCCAAAACATCATGCGACAAAGTGGACTCAGTTATGGTTGTGTTTGGAATATTATTCATAAGGAATTGCATATGTCTAAGGTGTCGGCCCGCTGGGTTCCGCGTATGCTCACTCCTCTTCAGAGACAAACACAGCGTGACATGTCGAGTCAGATGTTGAACATTTTGGAACAAAACGAGGAAGATTTTTTTGTCCGTATGATAACTATGGATGAATGTTGGATCTACCTATATGATCCTGAGACAAAAGAGATGAGCAAACAATGGAAGCGCCCCTCGTCCCCTCCCCCAAAAAAGCAAAGTCTGCTGGGAAGGTCATGCTCTCAGTGTTTTGGGATTGTCATGGGGTCATCCTTACAGACTACCTTCGGAAGGGAGAAACTATCACTGGGACATACTACTGCTCACTTCTGAGGAAGTTACGAGATGCTGTGAAGGAAAAACGTCGCAGCATGCTCTCCAAAGGGATCCGTCTTCTTGCGGAGAATGCACCCGCTCATTCATCGCAAGCAGCGGTTCTTGAAGCTCACCGTTGAGGCTATGAATTATTACCGCACCCGCCCTATTCTCCCGATCTAGCACCAAGTGACTTTTTCCTTTTCCCACATATGAAGAATCCACTTCGCGGTCGCCATTTTGACAACACTAACGATGTCATATTGGAGGTGGAGCGCTGGTTTGCCATGCAATCTGCAGAGTTCTACAATGATAGTCTTCGACAGATCAAAAAACGCTGGTAGAAATGTGTAACTCTGCATGGTGACTTTGTAGAGAAGTCACAATAAAAGGATATAAAACTCAACTTTCTGTCTCAATTATTTCATGGGGATAATTAAAACTTTTTGATACCCCCTCGTAAGTACGAAAATTATGATGGAAATTGGGGTAACAATAATTAAAAAATTGGATTTTTAAGCCCAATTTTTTCAATGAAGGGGTTTAGTCTAAGGCTTGATTGGTTGTCTGTAAATAAAATATCAATGCTTAGAAATGCAACCCTTTTTTACAGCATGGGCTCAAATATGGCCGTTCATTGAATTTTGACGGTTTTCGGGGTTAAATATCTCAGATTGGTCCTCTTGAAAAATTCTGAAATTTGTCACAAAAGAAGCCCTGCATGAACCTAACTCTCAGTAAAAATCTCAACTTTTAGATTCAACTCGTTTTGGTCAATATGAGGTAACTTGTCACCTAATTTCGGACGTTGCAAAGTAAGGTTAAACTACATCCCATACTTGGAATAATGATTTGTCACGAAATGCACTGAAACATGCAGAATAAACTCACACACAAAATTTACAGTTTATTTACAGATGCGACACCTTCTGTTGTCTGAATTATCCTCAGAATTATCCAAATCACAGAAAACTAATTAATTCTGCTGTAAATATTTGAGAAGCAAAAATGGACTCCTTTACACAGGAATAATTGATTTGGTTCATTTTACTTCGCTTTTTGTGCCACTTTTGGCTAATTTGCGAAGATGGGGATGAGTGATGAAACTAATGAATTGACACTCACGAACACCCATGCCCAGTCCAGGATTCAAATCTGGGTTTTCGTTACAAGATAACATATTCAAACACTTACATTTGTGGTGAACTTTTCGGTCAGAACACATTTTGAACCAAAACTCTTTGGCTGGAGCGTCATATTCTCCTTTGTTTGAGAGTCAAATGTGGGATTCACGATCAAGCAATTGATGAACACCCACAGGTGGTTCTTGATCTGAAACGGCTTCACTGTTACACCACCTTTGTTCTTCTTCTTGATGCCTTCCACCAGCTTCTTGACAATCATATCTACAACATGGTCCACATGACGTCCACCCTGGATAAATAAGAACGAAAGTACTTTGTATGAAAATCATTCTATGCTTGATATTTACAAAAGAAATACATAACAGCTTCAAATTTCAATGTTAGTGCATAGTGAAAGGGTCAAAAGTAAATAACACTGATTAATTTTACAAAGTAACTTCCTTAAAATAAAACATTTGCCAATATAGGTGTATTGGTAGCATTATCGATAACTTTACCAATTAAAATATATGTCTATATGTAGCCTTAATTTAGTGTATAATTCTATCACTTTGTTATTTTTATGAATATTCATATATAATTAATATGCCCTGATTACGAACAGTATACAGTCAAGTCTCGAAACAACGACCATTCACCGTTCCCGGGAAAGGGTCGTTATTGGAATTTGCACCAATTTTCCAGCATAAATTGAGCTCAAATGGATACACAGATTCCTAGGAGACGGTAACAATTTATCCTGGTAGTTATAAAACCTGTTATGCACAGGCTACACGTTGTGAGAAAAAAGAACATAAAACGTTTTCACAAAAAAGGATTTAAAATAACACTATTTTCTATTAATTGTGCAGTCGTTGCTCTTCCACGAAATTCTTACAATTCTAGTTCATGGGAAACCCGTTTGAACTGAGACTTATGGAAAGGAACACATTCTCTCGCTTATTGCAAGCAAAACTTGAATAATCTTGAGAACTGTCACACTGGCGCCAGCAAAAGTCGGGAGAAACTTGGGCAGAATGAATGTTGGATTTAATACGGGTCTACTAGAGCATTGTCTGTTAACAAGATCTCTCGAGAGAAAAAAGACAAAACACAACCTTTCTAGGCACTAGACAAAAAAAGCAAAAAAGTGGGGCTGTAAATTTTTGTTCCTGTCAGCTGTGTAAAATACATCGTAAAATAGTCACGTTTTCATTGCTTTAACCAACTTCTAATTCAACCCCCTCCCAAATTGGATTTCACTAAAGTGAAACTGTATATTTAGTCCCGATTAGCCCAAAATGAACTCAAAACAAGCTTTATGAAACCTGCGCATTTTCAGATATCAAAATGGGAGATCGTTATTTACTCTCACATTAATCGACGATTTAATGTTGGATTTAGTAGTATTCTCAATGTAAAACACACGCTCCTCCAAAAAGTTTTCCGATTGAATTATTATTATTTTTTTTTAATCGGTCTCAGCTTATACATTGAGCACTTTTTTTTTAATTGGTCTCAGCTTACACATTTCCATTCAGGTAGTAAATAAAAACATACAAACAACTAAATGAAAAATATTCATTAAAGTTGGGACATTATACACCATTAATTTTCACAGCATGTAGACAGCAAGGTGAATAACTTGAATAAGCTAAGTTTAATTTTGAAGTGACAAATCCCTTGAAAAAAATGGCAATTTCAATCCTGTATATAAGCAACAAAGGCGAAAACTAAGCAAAAAGGTAAAAATTACTGACTGAACTGAGCAAAATACCATAAAAAAATTGCAAAATACTGACCAATTCAATTACAGCCTATTGATAAATCATCAATTTGGGTTCCCTTGTTTTGGGCACTTCATAGTGAAAGGAAGAACTCATTAATTTATACAATCAATATGGTTCATTTTCACATACATCATTATCATTTACAAAACATGTACAAAACTAATCATGAATGATGGTGAAAAACAGATACCTTAGTTGTTGCTATACTGTTTACGAACGACATTTGTTGAAATCCTCTGTCTGACATGGTTATTCCAACTTCCCACCGATCACCAGCTTTCTCATATAGCACCTTAATTGGTCTACCCATTTCGTCTTCCTTTCCTTTGATATACAGTTCGACATAGTCTTTGAAGTTTTTTACCTGACAAAAATTAAAATAAACATAATTGAGTTAAAATGACAAGATATTTTGATAAATTAGGTAACCAAAAAAGTTCTTGCCATTCTAGAGCAGTGCTAAACAAAGAGCAATACAGTGGACGGTACGTACCTTTAAGTTTCGAAGTAATCTCCATCAGCATCCAACACCTTTTGCCAACGTTCCTGCAGCTGCACAATACCCTGGTGATAAAACTCGGCGGGCTTGGATGCAAAGAAGTCCGTGAGTGTGTTCCGCAGGTCTCCTTCATTTGCGAAGGATCTCCCACGGAGGTGGTTGTCAAGGGAATGAAACAGGAGGTAATCTGTTGGTGCAGGGTCCGGTGAATATGGTGGATGGCACAGTGTTTCCCAGCCAAGTTGCTGAAGGGTCTCCCTGGTCCTCTTTGCCACATGTGGCTTGGCATTGTCCTGCAGGAACAGCATACCCTTGTGATTCACCAATGCCGGCTCCTTCTGCCGCAATGCACCCTTTGCAACTGCTGAGAGTAGTGTGAGGAACAGGGTCACGTGAAAATAACCAATATGGGTGTGTTCAGGTGCCGAGTGAGCAAGGACAAACAGGCTGTCACTTGTTGTTCCTTGTTGGCTGCCAACAATGTGTGGGGGTACCCACTTGCTTAACTTGTATGACTTCCCTATCCCATGCAGGTGCAGTCTGACTGTTTCAGCGGAAACATGGAACCTTTCTGCAAGTTCATCACACGTTAGATCACTGTCCTCCTTGATGGCTGCTTTCAGGGTCTCGTCATCCAACACACGTGGCCGTCAGCTGCGAGGTTCATCCGAAAGGCTCACATCTCCCGAACTGAATTTCTGGAACAAATGCCTGCCAGTGCGTTCGTTCGCGGCATTCTCCCCAAATGCCTGCCAAATGCAGCGACTTGATGTGGCAGCTGACAGGCCCACTTTAAAGTCATACAACAAACACATGCGAACAAGCTGCTCCGATACCTCCATTTCTCTTCGACACTGGACGAGATACGACTGCTGTGTATGCGCAACGTGCCTGTATTACTGACAGTTGATGGTCAAACTAACTCCCGATCGCTTGGCAGGCACCTGCGTCAATTTGTTTCCTATCTGTGAGCGCATGATTAATGGGACATCAAAAATGGCAAGAACTTTTTTGGTTACCTTGTATTTATAAATAAAACATTATTGAAAATAATGATTAAAAATATAAATTACAGCAATATGTAATGAAATACATAGAATCCAGAAAAAAGTGAATGTGTTTTTTTCAGTCTCTAATCCTTACATGTACAAAAAACAGTTTCTCATGATATTGAATGTTTATGCACAATTCCATGTCTTTTCACTCCTAAGCTGATTTCACTGACTTTTCAATGTCAGTGTATGAATTATGGTGTCCTTCATTCCCAAAAAACATGAATTAATGAGGTTAATATACACACCAATCATGTTTTCGTTCTTTTAGGAACATTTTCAATTTTATATCAGATAGGTGGAATAGGAGTTATCAAATATCACGTATGATAACCGCAGATTATATGCCACACATTTTTGTAAAAAAGTGGGTGTGACCCTTAAGTGAAGCTTTTTCTCTTTAAAAAAATGTGATTCATTTTCTGGTACTTAAAAACCATTTATTACTAAACTGTATTTGTAGCAAGATTAGAATGTGAATATCCATTAAAATTGAATAGTACAAATCGTTCTTCGTCAATTAGAATGTGAATATCCATTAAAATTGAATAGTACAAATCGTTCTTCGTCAGAGTTTACCTAACACTTTTCTGGTCTGAAAAAGAAGTTAACACATTAAATTAGGGATGTGATGAAGCTAAAAAATTACCGATGCCATGTACTCACTGATAATTTTTGGAACCGATACCGATATTTAACAGATTCCGATACATAAGATTATTAAACAGAAATGGGATGTTATTTTCAGCATGACAAAAATAAATTTGCTATGCACATTTGTATTGCATATCATATGTATATACATATATATTCTCAAGATATGCGAATTTACATTTGCATCTACAAAATGTTATGTGAACCTTTACGGACATGGATTCTCAAGAGATTTTACATTAGTACACAACCAGTTCTTTGAAATGCAAAATGAATTCCTGTTCTGCCAGATTCAACTTCAGAAACACGAGTTTTGGAAGCACTTCAGGAAGTAACCTACTTTTTCTCTTATCGCAAATCTGTTCAGCAACACTGAACACTCAATCACTGAATACTGATGCAGCAGGTATGCCCAAGTATTTTCTCAGCACTTGCTTCAGGTTTGAATACTCATTTTTGAATTTCCAATACAACAGCAGATCCTGGTTCAGCAATGTATTGCTTTATTTCCGATTTATAGTTAGGTTGATCCTCTGAATGAGTGTTTGAAATAATTTTATTACAAAAACTCTACAATAATGACGAATCATAACCAAATTTTCAATAAATCTTACAAAACTAGAACATAAAACTTATTAGAAGGTAAAACTCTAGTATAATCTGTACCGGTTTAAATATCGGATTTTTGCCGATGCCAATGTGTCAATTTCTGCCGATTTTCATACATCTGTAATCGGCTTCGGCACATCCCTACATTAAATGTTATTGATTTCTACATTATAGTCGATATATTACTCTTTGAAACATTTACTACAGTGTTGCCAAGTACAGACTTAAAAACAAGGTGCGGTGATTAAGCTTCATAAAGAAAGTAAGATAAGCAAGAGCGACACTCACAGGTAACCTTTTGCCATTCAGGAATACTTTCACTCCTCCGGTGGAAGCAGCAATATCATACGCTCTTCTGGTCATGAGAGAAACAATATCTTTATCCAAACACTGCATCTTGAATTTGGCCAGGTCGGGAGAGAAGGTGATTCTCGTGTAGTCCGTGGAGAAAAAGTCCTTCATTTTGGGATCGGAAGCTTTACTCATGTTGTGCGCCCATGTCTGCAAAAAAACAAACGAACATCATTGTATGTTCACGCTACAACCCTTCCATGAGTACAATAATGTAAAATTTGAATCATGTTTCTAGAGGCACTATTTTTGCTAAATAAAAAAGTAAAATTTCGAAACAAAAACAGTCAATTTCAGGTTCAAAAGCAGTAAATAAAATAAAAATTTTCATCTTATAGCGGAGAAAAATCGGATCAAAAGTGGTATATGACATTACATTTTTGTCTTAAAATTGTAAACATAATCCTAAATTTGATTTTAAAATTGCACGTATCACACAAAATAAACATATCCCTCAGAATAGCACATTGATCAGAGTATTAAACTTTATTCCTGTGCAAAGGAGTCCTTTTTTTCTTCCCAAATATTTACAGCAGAATAATTTTCCCACGATTTGCATAACACACAGGATAATTCAGACCTCAGAAAGTGTCAAGTTGGTAAATAAACCCTAAACGTCATGTTTAACTAAGAGTTTATTTAACATTTTTGCAGTTCATTTTGTGACAAAACATGGTAGCAAAATGCACCTCACACATTTCAAAAGCATGAAAAATTAACATTACAACGGGTTTTCGTCAAAAAAGAAATGTACATGCCTTTAATCATATGGGAAGAGATACACGTGTTGCACAAACTCTGAATGTACAGGGTGTCTACAATTATGTAAAAAGAAAATTCCCCGAGTTTTCCAGCCTCAAATGAAGTCCACAATTATCAAACACACACCACCTAAGATAAAAAAGTGCTTGAACCTTTCTGGAAAAAACACCTAAAAAAGGCTATACAGGGTGTTTCTAAAGTTTGTTTCCAATGCGTAGGAGGTGATTCTACAACTGGAAATAAACACACAAGTTCATGTGACGAAATGCCGAAAATGGCACCCATTCAGATTTATTGAAGTGGAAAAAGTGCGAAAATTATGTTTACAAGGAAATAGTGGCACAACGGCCAACCATATGACTGCGCCGAACGGCGTTCCACAAAGAAATGCAGCAGGCTCTATTCAAAAACGCATATGGCAGATGTGTGAAGTTGATGCGTAAGCAATTCCCTCCCCAAAGGAAGCAAATGGGCCTGTTGAAGTCATGGGGGTAGGGAAGGGTTTTATGGAATGATTAGCATGGGCGACCCGGGCAGTTTTTATTCGCGATGTTGTGTTGTTGATATTTGTACATACCCACATGCAAAACGGGCAAAGTGTGACCTTGACTTTGTTGTTTCCCACTAGGGACGCTAACACAGCGGTTTTCTTCCAACAGGAAAGCACCGGTTGCTGCCATTCGTGCTTCACGTATTGCAATATCACCATCAGGTTACCATCTCACGTTAGCGGTTAAATACATACGAGTGGAAGGACATGAACTTGTCGAATTGGGCAAACTTCACAATAGGCACTGCTAGGTGTTATCGATAGGCACGGCTCATTGTGTACAGTGCACTAGTGTTCGTTGTCTACGGGTCGGCAGATATCCAGCAATACGGATGACTGCATACACCGCAAAAGAGCATCTCATTTATGGCGAGACAGGAAGTAATAGCCATGCAGAACCGCATTTCCACGGGTAACGTTTTCCAAATAGGAAGCTTCCGTCGCACACCTTCATTCAAAAAGCGCATACTCGACTTCGGGAAACAGGATCAGTGCTACCACTCCTTCGAGAAATTGGAAGACCACGCCAGTGCCCACAACACCTCCCATGTTAATGTGTGGCGCTTCGTGTCTGAAGAGGGGATGTACCCTTTCAAACTCCAAAAGGTGCAAGACCTTTTTACCTCAAGCCTTTGGCCCACATGTAGTGTTTTACCAATGGTTTTTACATCAGATGGAAACTATCCTGAATTTTACAAACAGAGTGTTGTGGACTGAAGAGGCACGTTCAATAGTAAAAACAGTCACGTTTGGGATTTTGCAAATCCACATGCAATTCTCGTGGCACACCATCAGCACAGATTTCCGGTTTGATTGGGCCGTACATTTTCCCGGTTTGCCTGTGTGGTGGCACATATCATGATATTTCTTCGTGATGTTTTGCCCGAACTGTTCCCTTGGCACTGAGGCAAGGACTATGGTTCCAACACGATGGTGTACCACCACATTTCGACCAAAATGTGCTTCACTTCATCAATGGCTTCTGCCACGATCGGTGTATTGGTAGGGGTGGGCCAGTGCTGTGGCCAGCAAGATCACTGGACATAACTCTCATGGACATCTTTCTATGGGGAGAGATGAAACACCTTGTATACGAAACACCTGTCGTGTCGGCCGAGGATCTCATTGCATGCATTAATGTGACCGCAGGCTTGTTTGCTCGCATTAGACAATCATTGATTTGGCATTGTCATCTCTGTGTGGAAGTTAATGGCAGACAGTTTGAAAATAGTCTGTGATGTGGTCCCTTGGCACTTCCACTCTGCACACAGTGAACATGTTTATTTATTGAGAAAATTCCAGATACAGCACAGGAGGCCATTTTACACTGAAATTGTCAACAATGAAAAAAAGCAAATAATAATAATTAAAAGTAACAAAATAACACAAAAATGAATAGCAAATTGACAAAAAATACTTAAAAGATACTTGATATTATTTACAAACGTTTACATATTGCATTCTTTTTTCCTCTGCCAGTCCACATGGATAACACATCTCACTAAACCATTCCCCAACCCCCATAACTTCAACAGACCCATTCGTTTCCTTTGGGGAATCTCTTGTGCATCAACTTCACACATCTGCCATGTGCATTTTTGAATAGAGCATGCTGCATTTCTTTGTGGAATGCCCTTCGCTGCGGTCATATGGTTGGCCGTTGTGCAACTATTTCCTTGTAAACATAATGTTCGCACTTTTTCCCACTTCAATAAATCCGAATGGGTTCCATTTTCGGCATTTCATCACATGAATTTCTATGCTTATTTTCACTTGTAGAATCACCTCCTACGTGTTGGAAACAAACTTTAGAAACACCTGTATATTGTACACAAGATGCAACTATAGCATAAAAACATAAAACCTCTCACCTGCTTGAAACTTCTCTTGTACTGAATTGAAGCAGTTTCCACAGTAAACTTTGTACTGAAAATATTACAAAGCTTAGCACCGTAACCATTTCTTCCTCCCGTAACCTTCTCCTCTTCATCATTGTAGTTGGAAGAGGTCAACAGATGCCCAAAAATCATTGTTGGAACTGGCATCTTCTCCCCCTTGTGCTCCACTACAGGTATACCCTGGCCATTGTTGAAAATGGATATCTGGTTATTCTCCCTATGGAGTAGAAATTTAATACAACAAATTAGTTTCATACACCAAATACCTGTGTTTTTCTTGTATGTATGCATTGCTTGCATTGTAGAATTACATTATGTAGCTTACGGTTAATACAAGCATAAGAAAACAGTTTTTCGTTGTGACGCTTCAGGAGAAGACACGATCCTTCATCAGACATTTATTTTCATTTTGACTAAAGATACAGTTATAACAATGATTAGCAAATTTTTAAACAAAAAGAATCCGTTATATAATGGATGTTGTCAATGTTACATTGTTGTAATATAGCAACTTAACTGTGAAAAGAAGCAGTCTGTCTTATTTTTATTTCAGATAAAAAATTTGCATCACATTTTTTTATTTAAAATTATGAATCCAAAATATCATCAGGTAATTCAAATTCATCATTGTTTTCACAAAGTCTCTTGATGTTTTCTGTTATATTAAATTTTCAAGATGGTGGCTTACTTACTCCATTTGTGAAAAAGAAGACTCCATACTGGATCTATGTTACCATTTTCATTATTTAATTTATTCCAGTGTTCTTCTGTGAATTTTATGCAATGATGTGATGAATAACAATGTAATTTAAATCACATCATCGCATAAAATTCACTTGTGAACCCATCGATAAGAATGTAATTTCTTTCCTTGATTTGAAAATTAAGACAACTGACACAGCAATTCAAACATCAGTCCATAGGAAAAAATTAGCAGGGGAAAAATACACCCATGCCAATTCAGAACATTCACGTATAACAATGGATAATATATTTTTATTTTCTTTCCTGAGAGCACAAAGACTATGTTCTAATAATAAGGATATCAAAAATGAAGAAGAAAGGCTTTTTAATATAGCAAAAGAAAATGGCTTTCACACTAACAGAATAAACCAAATCAAAAAACAAATCGCAAGAAAACTAAAGGAAAAGAGAAATACAGATAAAGATGAAAAATCTGTTGAAAAGAAATTTGTGTGGATTCCATTCCACAAGGAATTCTTACATAAAATTGAATTTTTTTTAAAAGATTTAACTTCAAAATTGTTTTTAGATCACCAAGAAGTTTGGAATATACATTTAATGAATTCAAAATGAGAAACTCTCTACCAGATATATATACATGTTCAAAGGATTATGTAGGACAAACAGCAAGGAAAATGGCAATAAGATGGCACGAACACGATTTGGACATTATAAATCTAAACCCAAAACAGGTTTGTCAGCTCACATCATCGAAGAGAAGCATTTGATCAAAAAGAGAAGGGTTTTAGAAAGATTGATGGGAAACATAGAGTTGAATGTCTGGGAAGCTTTGTTCATTGCAGAACAACACTGGAATAAATTAAGTAATGAAAATGGTAACATAGATCCAGTATGGAGTTTTCTTTTTCACAAATGGAGTAAGCCACCATCTTTAAAATTTAATGTAACAGAAAACATCAAGAGACTTTGTGAAAACAATGACGACAATTACCTGATGATATCTGGTATTCATAATTTTAAATAAAAAATAATGTGATCAAAATTTTTTTATCTGAAATAAAAATAAAACAGACTACTTCCTTTCACAGTTAAGTTGCTATATTACAACAATGTAACATTGACAACATACATTATAAGGGATTATTTCTGTTTAAAAAATTGCTAACCATTGTTATAACTGTATCTTTAGTCAAAATGAAAATGTCTGATGAAAGGAGTGTGTGTTCTCCTGAAACGTCACAAAGAAAAACTGTTTTCTTATGCTTGTAATAACCGTAAACTACAGGAATATAATAAATACCTGTGTGTTGACTGTGGATATGTCTACATTACTCACTGCTGTGATTTGCAAATAAAAATTCTCAATTACCACAGCAAAGTCACTGATTGAACACTAAAACCAAACTTGAATAAAATCTATAAATTTGTCCAAATATTCAATTTACTCCAAGTTTCACAAAGCTCTAAAAAGTTTATGACATAAGTGAGAAACTACATCTGATGGTCACATACAGGTACTCATGTTTTCCGTGCAGCTGTTTTAAGTAAAAGTTTATATTAATTTCGGTAGCCACTTCCACCATCATCATTGGAATTCATTGTATCGTTGCTTGGCATGTTTCTGCTGCACGGAAAACGTGAGTACCTGTATTACCTATTATAGATCAACCACAAGGAAAAAAACCTTGGGACGAAAAATCCCCGTGCAGCTTTCCCTTCTTCACTCCACCTCGGGCCATAAGAAAGCATGCTCCACTCTCCCCCTCCTCTACTTGCGGGGGTACGGTGCACAGGAGTCGCGAGCCTGCGCAGGTTGTTTTGCTCGTGGTTCCATTATACTGCATCTCCCATCATGTTAAATGGAATATTTCACTAAAATAATGCTTAATAAGCACACATCGTATGCTTGTCTCCTTGCACACTCTGAGGCCTCATTGTTTAAAACTGAACACTGCCGCCGAGCATGTAACATACTGTACAGTACAATAGTCCTTTTTAATAAAAGCAACAGTAATGTCCAGCGAGGTGAACCTTTTAATTCTGTTATTTGTTACTAAGTAGGACTATTGCACCTAACAAGTGAAAAGCATGTGATGTGTACAATCAAGCCAACGGCAGATGATAAATAACCATTCATTTGAAATTATCTCGGAAACCTCATGTTTACTTAGACTTTCTTTCCCTTCTACTATAATACTTTTCACAGTTTCAATTTGCACTATCACTTCTGGTACACCCTGTATGTAAAAAAATTGTGGAAGATGTAACATGGAAGAAAAGTGGTGTATTTGGCAAGACTGACACAAACTGGTCAAATAACTTCTAGGGGTCCTTCCCTACGACATACATGTTCCCCTATTTATGCTTGTTTTGAAATTATTACCTGGAACTCTGCACACCAGTTTCTATGAAACATACATCATAACACACATGACAGAAGTTGTTGTAGAAACATACATCTTTGATTAGAAAAAGCTACAGCAGCTTAGTACTGAGTTATAGATACCAGTTTCTGTACTTGTTGTATACAGAGGATACAGAGAATCTGCAAATACACTGTCTCACAAGGAAATGGACCTCAAAACTGTTCATTTCACACAAAAGAAGCAAATGAGTGCAGGGACAGATTTTCCGTACCATATTTTCAACACCGAAACTAAACTTCTTACTCTGCCAAGTAAGTCTCAACATGTAATAAACTTACGGGTCAATATCTATCTTGATGCAATCCATCTTTGGATCCCTCTGCTTGTTGTCGGCAGCATTGACAAGGATTTCATCAAATATCTTATACAGACCAGGAACATACGTTATTTCCCTTTGTACTATGCCATCTTCCTCATCGTATACCCACATCTGTTCGGTAACAGGCTCAACGGAACCTACAAGAAATCAGACAAAACTTATAAATATCAAGGGTCAACCTATAATTTCGACTCTTGGCTAAATATATTACTGCAATTCTTTTAAAAAAAAAAAAAAAAAAAAAAAAAAAAAAAAAAAAAAAACGAGATTTCAATTTTAAGTTTCAAAGAAACTATGCAGATTGTGAAACATTTTCCTTTCTTTGAATATTGTCTATTTCACATCACCTTTCTAACTTTTGGACTAAACATGATGATTGGCTTGAATCTGGTACCACCATTGAATCAGCCATAAGAAATAGTTGGATATGTTCCTTAACTTCAAATTCATGTTTACCAAAAGATGAGGATGAGGCTCAACCTGTGGCTAACTCCATTGAATATATACATGCATACAGGAGAAAAACACACAAAAATAACAAAATTATGGAAACAAAGAACTGCACAAAAGGATATAAATGTGAAAATGCAGGATTATGCATAGTTTCATTTAGATAAAGTACAACAAATTTTAAAATAATATACACAAATAAATGAATAATACGATGTAGTCAACTACAGACCATATTTAACTTAAGCAGACTATCTTTCAACAAACTGTCAGTACAACTATATACATGAAAAAATTAAAGCAAACTAGATTTGAACAATCCAAACAAATTTTTGAGCTTCCATTGCTTACAGGATTTCCTTGGTATATTTTTCAGATTCTGATAGATCTGTAATTTCTAATCCATAGTAACACTGTTTAATTTACATACTGTTCATGTCAAAGACAAGTGTGTGTGTGTGTGTCAAAACACTAAACAGATAGCAAAACAATTGTGTTAACCCACACATAGTAGCAGTCTCCCCAAAAGCCTGAAAACAGGCTATGAGTTTTGTCTTTAGAAATAGTACAATTAAGGTCTCACAAGATCCTCAATTAATAACTTGGGACTTATTCCCCATTCCAATGTTAATGCTAGACCCCAGCAATGCTTATTCCTTGTAATAAATGGATAAAACGTTGTTATATTTGTATAGAATTTATGTTATGTATTTATGCGATTTACACCTCGCACCTTCCATATACACACCCATACATTTTAAAACTGTGTCCCTAGATTCAACAAACATATAGTATCTGAAGTTCTGTGGAAATATAGAAGTAACTATTGACAATAGACAGGAATTTCTTCAAACCATCATAATGCCCATTTCCCTTTTTATATATAGAGGTTTATTTGTTATAAACTATTTATATAAGAAATCAAAACATGGCCATTATTCTGAAAATTCCCATAATTGTGTAGCCTGTCCCTCCGACCCGAAGAGAGAGTGTAGATTCATGTAGCCACTGGCTTCACGAGTAAAAATATTACCACCACCCTTCAGTACCAAAAAAAGGTGGCCGAAGGTATGTGTACCTGGTTTCCCACATGAAATAAACTATTGAAATAGTCACATTGTATCTAAAGATATCTGTTTGGTAGTTACGCGGAGATAGGTAATTAACTCCAATAAACTTACTTTTCATTTTTCCGCGTAAATTTCTTTCACGATCAATTTCGCCACCCATCAGGAGCACGTCAAGTATCTGAGTGCTCAGTGAGCAACGCGATCGCTCAGCTACTTGATGGCCAAATAGGTGTTGCTCCATGAGCGGTGCTCACTTGATAGCTGAGCACTTGAACCTTGCTCGCCACAGAATATAGCATTTTTTGTCTTTCGATGTCGTGAGGCAAGGGGAAGAAGAGGAAAACTGTATGAGGATGGCAGGGTGGCTAGGCGCGAGTGGCGTGGCAACCAATGAGGAAATATTTATGATAAACTGAATGGCTTGTAATTTAGCATAATTACAGAGGAAGTTCAAGTAACAGAAGGTGATTCCAGTTTTTGTAATTGTATTAAAATGAAAGTGTTGTTTATTCCAAAAATATTAAATATACACCGTAGTTTTGGAAAGTTGTTCACATCAACTATTCTATTTCCATAATTAACAGCTTTTGAAACACCGAAATCTTGTCCACTCGACCCAGTCACATTCATCACAGATTATTCAAAGGCACTGATATTTTGATCACTGAGCAAACTGCGTCAAGCAAATGATCTGTCTGCTCAACGTGGGAACATCTTGCTCAGAGAGCATCGCTCAGATACCTGGTGGCTTCGGTGAACATGCCTGACGAAGCCACCAGACGGGTGGTGAAATCGATTGCGAAAGAAATTTACACAGAAAAATAAAAAGTAGGTTTATCAGAGTTAATTATTGAAATAGTGTGAAGATACCAAATGAGTGTATTAGAAGAAAGAAAAGATCCCGGTCTGTTCACACTCTAAAAGAAAGCTCTCCCACTCACTCCCCTTAGAGAAGAGGATACGTCTTACATCGCAGTACTCCGCCAAACATCTGAGAGCCACTGCTCAGTTCCATTCCTATTTATAGGTCCCGCTAGGTTGTCGAACGACACACCCTTCTACCCCAACCACGAAGAATTTAAAAAAAGACAGTATAGAAACACACATACATACAATTTATAACATAAAACAGATCCAGTAATGATCCATTCTGTATTGCAGGACGAAAACAATTGAACAACACACACATACTAAGTGTTCAGTAATCATGCATGTATGTACCATTCACTCAGTACTAACCTATGTATGTGTCTGGGCGGAGGAGGATATGTTCTAACTGAGTCTTCTTCTGATAAATCCTCTCAACCGAGAGCTTCTTATTGGTTGTCGCTTTCTTGGCAGCAACATGTTCAATGTTCTCAGATTTCACTTCACCATTTGTGGTGCCTTCGTGGTTCGTATTAGAGTTCATTTTAGCAAAAAGGTCCTAGAAGAAAAATGACAAACGTAAGAACTTTTCATGTAATCATTATGGATGTTTATGTTATTACATTTTTTTCCCTTTGTATGTAGATCAAAAATTCAAAATGTCTGCAAATTACAATGTTAGAAATGACATATGTGAATTTCATAAATATTTTCAGGTTTATATATTTCCCATTTATCTTATATATTTTACATGAAATGCAGTATTTGAATAATCTTGATGGTTTTTGATTGATTGATTTATTTTACTTTGATTTTCTGCCACTTTTGGTTAATTGCAATGACGACGATATGATGAAATTAATGAAGGAACACTCACAAAGAACCATGGGATTCCAATCCAGAACCGCTGGCATTGTTTTGTTTCTCCCAACCACTTTGCCACGGAGGTCAGGACATAGCGCTACGACGCCAGGGCTCGAATCCCGGCCTGGGCATGGTTTTTGTGAGTGTCCATTCATCAATTTCATCATTCATCCCCATCTTCGCAAATTAGCCAAAAGTGGCAGAAAAAGTTAAGTAAAATAAAGCAATAAAAAATTCTGCTTTCTCGTTGAGTAAGGAGCTGTATTGTCAACACAATAGTGTTGCACTTATTTTTATCACTGCAGTGGTCGAGTGGAAAAAATACATGTCTGTGGTCATATGGATCACTTATGTGATCCATTGAATATTGTTATTTTTGCAGATTATTTGTCAAAATTTATGTGGTTTTATTGTGAGAACGTTCTTTTTAAAGTATTCTGGTTCACTTAGCAAACAAATTTAACTCATTTCACTCAACACATTACTGGAGGGAGGAAATACTAAATCATTACCTGTTCGATCTCGGCCCAACATCTCTCTCGTTTATTTCATCATTTTTTACATTCGTAATTACCTATTGTGCATTGCAAAACATTCTATAAGGTGGGATTTTGCTTCTGTCATGAAAATAATTTCAATTTTTCGCATTAACAGTAATTATTGTTCTTTCTTTTTTTTGCTTGCGTAACACACAATATGGCGGGCACAGCTCGAGTAGCGTTGTGGATCATCAGTGGGTATGCAGTGTTTCCAACCTTCTTCACAGAAAAATACCTACTTTCGTGTTACTGATTTTGTATATTTGCCTGGGTTCGAAATTATGCTAATACCTCGTGATCCATGCACAGGTTAGGTTAACATAGTTAAAAATTTGTTCGTACTGAAATTCAACATCACAAATCATGCTAAGTTACATTAACATGGTTAAAAAAAAAAGGGTTCATACTGAAATTCAAAATCACAAATCATGCACATTTAGGAAAACTAGGGTGTGGTTGGAAACACTGACAGGAGGGTTACACCATCAAAGGTACGCAACATCCGGTTCACATAGAGGAAGCACATAAGAGCAACGGCTATTGTGCGTCAGAGACATTATTTTTCCTCCAAAATAAATGAAATCCCGGTCACATACATTACACGATGAAAGAAAATACCTACACGAACTTTTAAAATGCTAAATAAACTCATCTGTAAAAATGATGAAATACGTTGGACCGAGATCGAACAGTTAGTACTAAATCTAATGAATTTCACTATTGGGTCATTCCATATCAATTCAACCAAAAAAAAAGAGGTTTGGGAACCCACCATCTCAGATTTTTATGAAACTTGGTACATTCAATCCTTCCATGGTGGTAAGAAACCACATAAAATATTTCGCCTCTAACTCATCTGGTTTCAGAGTTATGGCCTCACAAACTTTCAGCCAACTCTTGCTTTCCTTCATTTCCGAAACCCTAATTGAAACCTGCAGTGCTTTACAAAAAAAAAATTATCTTGCTCACACATGATTCAATCCTTTTGAAATTTCACAACAATATTAACCAAACAATAGGCATTTCAGAAAAAAAATATGACATCACATGATATCAATATTTTAGTAAAACAAAAATTAATAAAAAAAATATTAGCGGGATTTTGTTGCCGAAAACATGCCTTGCTAAAATTTCAATTATCATTAAAAGGGAATGAATTAATACCAGCATAAGTATTTTTAAAATTAACCTGGATATTTATTCTAACTTACCCAGCAATAAAAGTTATGGTTATTTTATTCCTTCTATAAATATAATATACTTATGTCTGATATTTGGATGAAATGGCTTCCGGAGTATTAAAATATTTTGGTTAACTCAAAATCAATCAAATAATGTGTTATAAATTAATCAGTGAAGCAAACTCGAAATTCTACACTTTTGTTTATTCTTTGAGCATTGTTGTATTATTATTTCCTTGCTTATTTATAAAATAATTTATCCATATATAAGCAAAATATATATGGTTCAAAAAAATCTTTGTTTAATGTTGTGTTCTTTGTAAGCAGCAGTTTGATGATATGCCAACATTACCTGAGACAGAATAGCAATGAAGATGACAATAATGATGATAATAATAATAATTTATATTATTTTATTAATATGAAATCATCATTGAACAATATCAGTTATTATGGTATCCCCTCCTGCTTCAACATTTGGTGTTTGATGATTTATCCATATAGATATTTAAATGTGATTGACACACTGGCTCAAGGAACCATCATCGCCATGTTGTGTGTGGAAATAAACAAGAACAGTAAGTACTCGTAAATGTAAGAAATATACATTACTTTCCTAACAAATTAAATTATTTCACCTAAATAAGTGTTCCGGAATGCAGAATAGTACGTTAGCAATGTAAAAAAGTGCGAAAGAAATGATTCCCAGGTGTCTCAGGTATAGTAAAGTAGTACCAATTTTGGTTTACAAAAATGTGTCTTTAGTTTGATACAAGATTGCATTTTTTTGCTTACTAAACAGCTATTGATCCTCAAAGTTCAAACTTCCATCAAGATATAAACTACTTGTTACACACACTTCACATTATTCCATCACAAACACCAATGCACAAAATATAAGTGACGAAATTGTAACTGGGAAAAATTGCAATTTTCTGCATAGTTGCCATCTATAAACTTTAATAAGTCCGAGGTTCCAAGTAAAATTCTGCAGATCATTACAAGTTAAATTAATAGTAAGGCAACTTCAATGAATTTTAATACTCACCTTCAACGGAGCTTGTTTCATTTTCATCGCCATATTTTCCACTACAACCTATCTCGTTAACTACGAACTTTATCGTATACCCAAGCACACACGTGCAGCAATAAAACAACACTTTAAGCAGTCATCTCTCTTCAAACTTAACTTAATATCATTACTGTTTGAAAGAATAAAATCAACAACACACAATTACCCTGTTTCCCCCTGTTTGTTTCTTTACCGCTTAAACAAAAGTACAGTTCAAATTTTCAGCCAATAACAAAATAGATGCTCCTCTATTGGTCGAGGTATGCTATGAGAAATTTATTTCTCACACAAATACAAACCTTGCAATAGAATTATAATTTTATTTATTTTTAGACTTGAAGATTTTGTTTGAATGTTTCAACTAATATATACGGACAACTCTTACCTTAGCAAGACTACGTCGAAGGTTCCCACCGAAGTTTCTTATTAGCGCACGCAGAATCGCGCAAATATGAAGGACAATTCCTTGCTATTCGCAGTTAAAAACGAGGCTTTTAAAGTAAATTCACACTCTGTCGTGAAAAAAATTCTTATAAAATGCTTCACACACGCACCAAAATTTAACTACGGAATTATATATTCATCCAAGTTTATAAAACTAGACGTATTATCGTAGCCAAAAGCGTGATGTTTAGGATAATTTTCGTTTCTTGATGTACACATAGTTTCTCATACTTCGAGCAGCTATCAAATTCTTGCTATATAGCAAAAACTACATTTCCCCTCGTTACACACTCAACACCACACACTTAAATTAACAGATCACCGACGAGATCACTAATTACGCAACGTAATGTAATACAGTAAATGGGGAAAGAGTACGTACAACGCACGCGTTCCAACTTTCGGCTGTGTTATTCCACCATCTTACACGCCGACGACGAGTTCCCTCTCGCGAGCTGACACGAAAGCCTGACAGAACCTCGAGTCAATCCGCGTTTTAAATTCGACCTCCTATGCTTTGTTTCAACTAGCGGGTGCCTTCAAATTCATATTTCGTGCTTACAATTGATCTGTTAGAATATGATTTTTCATAAATCTTATCGCTAGGTTTGTAAGCGGAATAATATTGTTAATCATAGGCACACCGAAGGGGAATCACTAGGGGACAGAAACCCCCCTTTGGACTTAATGTTACTATACAAAATATAATTATGTCGCTGCATATTCCTATTCATTATTGCACAAGAAAATGTTTTTCAGCGTTGAATTGTATTGAATTGATTTTATTGCTGGACGAGGTTAAGCTAACACCCGCTTTAAAAATTTTGGGGTAGGCTACTTTGTGTTAATTTGTTGTTTTAAGTCCACTTTGTGCACAGTAAGGCTAATCGGGACTGGAGTTTAAAGTGGGATCCGAATCACTATGTGCCTCCACAGGGTATCGAACCCGGGACCCCTTGATTACAAAGGCGACGACGCTACCACTGCGCCATCAGGGAGCCCCAAATTTTGGGGTTGATATCAAGTTGGTAATCAAATGACGTGCCCACGGGGAAGGTATAACTCCATTTCACATGAAGGAAATATAGTAAAATATGGGACATTACTAAAAAAATAACTACGAGCCCTTATGGTCAAAATCCACTTACGATAATTCTGGGCACGCTATTAGCGAGCTGCTCGTCACAAGTGTGCGTTTTTATTGTCCTCTGCATTAAATGCAACTTAAAACCGCTTTTATAGGCAGCTGCCAGCTTTAAATTTTTGGTAAGTTGCAAGGATATTCACACAGTGAATATCTATATTAATATGCCCTAATGCCTCCCAAAATTTCCTCAACTCCACCATAAGTTTTTTTTTAAAAAAAATCAATTTATGGTAACGTTGACTCCATATTTAGCCTCCTAAATATGAGGGATTTTTTCAAAATTTTCTATCGGGCGGTGGAAGTTCGTATATAGAGAGGTAAGGGTAAATTTAGAGGTAAATCGACCTTAAATTAGACCTTTGCACCAGGAAAAAAGGTTGAATGAGTGCGGCAATATTTTCTGGGAGACATTCACATTTCATATACCCCTAAATGCCATACAAAAATATATATTTTTTGGGTTAAAGATCATTTCCTTTTCTAATATTGTTGTTTTCTGGAGAACGGGAGGACTGGTTCTCTGTGTTCAGCCCCCTTCCCCACTCTGGCTCCGTCACTGAATCCAAATTTCGGGGAAGGTTTGAATCCTCGTAAAAGTTACCGATATCCCATATAGATGGCACAACAAGTGCTTCACTCTATTTGTTCATTACTGCCATCTATGAAACTGCTTGTGAACTACTTGATGCACTGGGCTTTGCGACTTCTCTCGCAAAATTAATTTGTAAACAGGTTTTCATCGAATTTTACAGTGGTTGGTTTATTTCAGGGGTGTGCGGGATCCCGAGAAGTCGGGTCCGGGATCGGAAAAAAAAACTTCGGGAAATAACGTTCCGACTTTTCGGGATTCCGTCCAGTCGGGAAATACCGAATGGTCGTTCTAAAAAGACGTTAATTCTCGACGTTTTTCTGCATTGTTAGGGTTTGGAAGGTATTGGAACTTGTTAGTTTCTATTCCAGAAATTCAAGAATAATCACTTTCGGTGGCGGTGATCAGGGGGGCGAGGAACATTCGAACATTTCCCGTCCCGAAAATTTCCCGATTTAGTCGGGAAATTGGGAATCTTTCCCGTTACGAATGTCGGGATTTAAAAAAATTTCCGTCCCGACCCAAAAAAAGTCTGTCCCACACACCCCTAGTAGATTTATTTTCCTCCAATTGATCATACAGCTACAATTTGCACCATGATATGGGATAGGCCAATCACATTAACGTACAGCTTTGAATACGCAGAAATTAACCTACACTTACATCAATTAATATAATAAAGAACAATAATGTAGAAAATTTAAAAAAAAACAATAATAAGTATATAGAAATATGAAAAAAACAATGATACTTTGGGAAAGTTACAAAGTAATGCAGTGTAATGTAATAATACATACAAATGTCTATTAATGGAAAATGTAAACTAAATAATCCTCTGCACAAGAAAACAAATGTTTCATTAACAAGCTCTTTACTGTGGTTATAAATTTAGATGGACTGATTCTTGTAAACCTCTGGCAACTTGTTATGTAATTATTATGCAAAGAAATAGAAAATGTTTTAGCTTTTGGTGAAATTAGGCGATGAGCAGGCCCGTAGCCAGAATTTTATTTCGTGGCGAGGGGGCATACCTTTGCAGCAGCAGCCATCTAAATGTGAAAAGTTGGGGGCAGAAGCCCTGAAGATGAATTTCTCATACAACTTATTATACAAGCAAGATGTTTAATCCTGCTAAAGAAGTATGAAATTAATTACCACTATACACTATTTAATTTCGATATTTGTAGGAATTCGGGGAGTATGCAAACAGGGTTCAAAATCCTGAGGGGGAGACAGGGGAACTTCCCCCACCAACAATCTTGTTAAACCACGAAAAAAATTGGGAGGAGAGTTTTTGTCCTAACAAAGATAAGCATTTAGTTTTGACTCCAAATATACAACTAAGGATAACACACGCAAAGAAGGAAGGACAATGCCTGTCTCTGACTGTGTTTGTGTAGCCTACAGTATTTTGCGTTAATATTGCAATGGATTGATAATTTCAAGTAAAGCTGGTACTATACATTATTGCATACACGATAACTTCAATCTGAAGCAGTGTTTGGAGAATAAATGCCTCGCTTGCCACTCCCGTGAATATCCTGAGGATGCCCTTGCTTTGCTTTACTCGAACGATATTATTGGGATTCATTTTCATTATAAACCAAACCAGGGTGTCCCATGTAACTTGACAAATGGAAATATCGCGAGAAATATGCATTGAACGGAAAAATGTTCCATATGAAAATATAATAGTATTGTGGGGGCAAGTCACCTACGCTACAATGAACCCCCCCCCCAGGGGGGCAGGGGGCAACTTTGAAATGTTAAATGGGAACCCCCATTTTTTTTATTGCAGATTCGAATTCGACGTCCGGGAATACGTAGGTTTTGTCCGACACTTTTTGTTCCATTCGTGATAGATAGATGGCGCCGTCCGTTCGCCTCTCACCATCGGGGTGCTTGTTTTGGCTGAGTCCCCTTGCCTCTCACCATCGGGGTGCTAGATGCAATTATTCCATGCAATGCTCGAAATGATGTCCTCGAGCTTCAATGCATTTGTTGATCCGTTGTTCAAATGATTGAACACAACGGAGATGTGTACCTGCATCAATGTGTGCACACGGCAGTGCGGCGTCCGTATCGTCCTTATGACCGACCGCGCCTGATCAAATCCGGCGACGCAAGGTCTGGGGATCTGGCAGGCCAATGTACCGGACCGCCTCTACCGATCCAACTACCATTGTACATGCGATTTAATTCCTCCCGTGCTACTATTGCATTATGTGCTGGACAACCGTCATGTTCGAACCACATGCTGTCGCAGTGCAAGGTTTACGTCCTCAAGCAATGTCGGTAATTCCTCATGCAAAAACGTTTGATATTTGTACCCGTCCAGAGTACCGCCAATAACGTAGGAACTAATCAGTTTGTCGCCGAAAGAGCTGCTGGTCGACTAGTATTTGTTCGCGTGCCCATTCACAAAACACCACTCGATTGTGGAAATCATCTCCCTCAAGTTCCTAATGCATGGACACGTGATAGGGATGAAATTTGTGACGTTTCAATATTCTCCAAACACTATTGCGAGAAATTCCTGACTGTGGTGATATTACTCGCGTACACGCCTGGGGATTATGAGCCACCGCGGCTAGCACTGCAATTTGAATATGCTCTCCAGTTGCTCTACGAAACCTTTTTCTAGGTAGTACACTTCCTTCGGCACGAAACTGTTTGACAACTCGAACAAACGCGATCGTAGTCTGTCAGGAAAACGTTCCACAGCATCGTCGATGTTCCTACTGCATTCACCATAAACAAGGATCATTTCAATTTTCTCTTCTACGGATAGATAATCCATGATGTTGAATACCCCACTTAATTGTGTCGTTCGGCTCTTTGCGGTCACACTGCACTGACCATACAATCATACAATCACTGAAATTCTATCCACTCTCCAAATTCACGATCCGTCCCTAGGCCGTCAAGTTTCAGATCTAACTTTTCTTTTCAAAATCATGAATGGACAACTTTTCACTAACGAACTCTTGCCACATCTTCACATCCGGATCCCACGTACCAACAGCAAATGCAACAACTTTTTTTATACAAAAACTACAAGGCTTTCCCTAGAACAAATGTCATTTCTCTATAGGCTACAAACAAGGTACAATACACTAGTTGATCCTCCAGGCTTCCATCTATCTAAGCAGGCTTTCAGAAATGCGTGCATCAAGCAGCTGAAGAGAAATTAATATTTGTTATACCCTTGATATTGTTTTATTATTATTGTATAATTTTTATTATTTTTATTGTATTATTCTTGTTACATTTGTTAATTTCTATTTTTCTCGCTGTTGATATCCTGATTTAAAATGGATTCTTTCTGTATTCAGGATTTCTCAAATAAAATAAAAAAATACTGAGAGCTTTCCAGATTTCACCAGCGTGCATCAGACTGGTGCACCAAAAATGACGTCAAATTCGGTGAAATACGGAAAGCTTCATGCTGCAGTAAGTGAAAGTTAGGTTCAGAATGCGCGCGCATATTCACGTTTATTAGGGAAAATATCAGTGACGTGCACTGAGGAGTAGCTAGTCTAGCAGAGATAGATCAATCAATCTCACAATATTTATTATCTTGAAGCCTCAGTTCATATTCAACATTTCTTTCCACGCGCTTCTTGTCCCTCGATGTGATCAGCTGGCAAGGCTGAATACTACAGTGCCTTGAATAATGTAGTGTGGTTTTGGCCTCTCTGGCAGGTCACACTCAGAAAGGATACCGCTAGAGGCGCTGGTGTTGATTCCGGTGCTTGGTATTCGTCTGCTTATAATGGAAGTACAACCTTGGTGACAATGAAGTTCGACCAGAAAGGAATACGTGATTAAATGCACAGAGGCATAGGCGGTGGAATGGGTGACCCGCAGAAGTGACGCATGTGTGTAAGAGGAGGCGTTTGAGCAGGCAAGAATCGTGATCCCAGCATGTTGCACCCAAGGTCACGTAAAGAACGAAAACGGGGAACTATACACGTGACATTGAACTTCGACCAGGAACCAGACCCATACGGGAAAATTCCAGATAGTGGCGCATTCGACGGAAGCATGACGTCACAGACACGATAAGGGAGTCCGCCGTATATAAGCGCGTGCTGTGCACCGAGGAACCGCAGTGCATCATCACCATGGCCAGGGGCAAACCTATTGACAACACCGTGAGGAGAAGAGTGGTGGAGTTGCAACGGGATGGACTCAGTGAATGGGAAATAGGGCGCCAACTGAACTTACCCAAGTCAACCGTCCACTGCATCATCAAACACCACCAAAATACGGGTACTACAGCGCCAGGTAAGGCCCCCGGTCAAAAACGCCTGCTGAGCGTGCGTGACCTACGGATATTTAGGGACTATATCCAGACCAACAATCATGTTTCTGTGGCCGAATTACGACTGTGGACTCGAGAACGCTTTCACATTCAAGTGTCAACAGAACCATTCGCCGTTACCTACAGCGATGCGGTTACCGAGTGTAAAAGGCGAAACGTAAACCCTTCCTTTCCATGTTGAACAAAGGCAATCGACTACGTGGGCACGAATGTACCGGGGATGGACATTTCGGCAGTGGAACAGGGTTTTGTGGACGGACGAATCCATTTTCAATGTTGCGTACGGGAAAATACGGAAAACAGTCATTTGTCAGAAGGAGGAACAGAATGAAGCAAAATGTTATGCACGTCGGGTACAGAAACCTGCGTCAGTGATGGTATGGGGATGCATGACGGCATCTGGTGTTGGCCCACTACACGTCCGTGAGGGCATTGTGAATGCACACGCCTATACACGCATACTGGAGCGGCATCTTCCCACCGTGCGAAGACACCTGTTCCACAGGCGGCGTCTCATCTTTCAACACGACAATGCCAGGCCTCATGAAGCGCGGCTGACAAGAGAATGGTTGACTCGCCATCACGTGCGAACTCTGCCATGGCCACCATCGAGTCCCGACCTCTCGCCCATTGAGAATGTGTGGCGTGTTCTTAAGCGACGTGTGCAACAGAGGGGACCCACGACAGTGGCTGCTCTTATCGCCTGCCTGCAGGAGGAATGGCACCGCATCGATGTGGAATACCTTGAACGACTCGTCCGCAGCATGCCCCGACGCATTGCCACAGTTATTCGCCGACGGGGCGGCGTCACACCATGGTAAACAGGATCCTCTCTAACAGTGGTCGAACTTCAATGTCACGTGTAGATGGACGAAAATGTTTTATTTTGTGTGGACACCATACATTGCTGCGTTGCAGCGGAAATTTATGTTTTCCTTTGTTCCACGTAGCCTGCTGAATAAAATATGTTCAGCATATGCATGTGTTCTCCTTCTTTCACAACGCACTCCTATATTTGTGACTGGTAGAACTTCATTGTCACCATGGACGTCCGCAGGATTTTTCCCAGGGAGGGGCAAGGAAGGTATTTTTTTCCAGGGGGGGGGCCAACATGGCACATTTTCCCCATTAATAGTGTTCATCCCTCAAAAAACATTGCTTAAATTTGAATTTATTATGTTCGTGCAATAATTAACACACATTATTGTGGCTGAAATTAAATTATATGTGTGAAATATGTATTTTTATGTTGACTTTCGTTCTCCAGGGGGGGCCACGGCCCCCCCTTCCGGACGCCCATGATTGTCACTAAGGTTGTAAATGGAGTTTTCGCCGCAACGTCTGATTCTTTTACATGAAGCATTTCTATGAATGTGATAATTGCTATGATATTTGGTACAGTGGTCGCGAAGATATTAACGAACATTCTAGACAGTCGACCACGTCCTGTTATCGTCATACTTTCGTTAATAATACGGGAGACAAAATACGCGTGGAATGTTCTTGGCAACTAAATTTTTGTGCATGAATTAGGTTCATTATTATTATCATCATCATTTCTTTGAAAGGTATACACACTGAAGCATTTGTATTTTTTATATTTACTGTCTCTTTTCTTCCTCTTTAAAGTAATCGCGGCGATTTTCTTAGTGCCATCGACATGAGTGTAAGGAAACTTTCAAACCAATGGGACAAGCGACACGGGATGTTCTCACTGTCACACTAGTGACACACACTTCCAGACTGTAAAACAGCATTCATTGCACATGAGGGTCCAAACGGCAAACGATACGTTCATATGGCGTATTCGCGTGCTACTTGTTACTTCCGTCGGAAAGCTCCTTAAAGGAAGGATGCTGAGAACGAAGCGACGCGCTACAGGGGGAGTTCCCAACTAAGTGACAAGCGACATGGTGCCTTCAGTCTATTAGCAATCGTTGCTTGCGAACAACAGATAGGCGACACGATAAACCGCACATTACAACAACAGATCTAGGCGACACGATAAGCCACACGTGTCGCTTTGTCGCTTGTGCGTCGCTCAAACTGGACCATTTCCTCAGTAGCTTGCAACATGTTGCCGTGGTTTGTTGTTCGCGCATGCGCGATGCAATGAGTGTATTGCTTTAGGGAGATTGCGCACCAAAGCGACAAGCGGCACGCGACACTTATCGCTTGAGGATTTCACCAACGGAACGCTGGCCTGTGCTTCTCGTCATGCCGCTACGATGTGAAATGTTGCTCTTGATTGGCTCGTTTCCAAGCAACATGTGTCGCTTTGGTATGAAAGTTGCCTTGGACCGAAGAACCCGTGTCGCTTTGGTGTGAAATCCTCGTATCGTTTGTCGCGTGTCGCTTTGGTGTAAAATCTTGAGGAAACGGTGCAGTCAGAGCTTGTGTCCCTACGGTTCGAAAGGCTGCATTGATTACGGACTGCTCGCTTCCAAGCGACACTTGTGGTTTGTCGCCTCGGTATGAAATATTACTCAGGATACTATTTATATTCTAATAACATAGAAAAATAAAACTCTAGTACACAATCCAACACCTGACGTCCGGAATCACTTTGCGATGTTTCTTCTTGTGTTACGCATGCTAGTTATTTATTAATTTTATTTTACTTTTCTTTCCAAATTAATGGCATTTCGTGACTGCAAATCACTCCACAAATATAACTGTTTCCATCAATTCACGTACCGCCTTTCAAGACAAACAAATCTACATAATATATTCCAAAAACTAACTAAGCCGCATTACTTTCATAAGAAAATTAGCAGTCGTACTGATCGCACTGCCATCTATGTTTGTCATCCGTCTGGGGAACCAGTTTCTTGGGTCGTTTTCCACACTACGTTAAGCCCCTATCACACGGAACTAGATTTCTAGTAGGAATGCTCTAGTTGACGCTGGACTGACTACCCATTTGCTAGTTTTCGTCTCACACGGTACTTGTTACACCGTACTTGTCGATAGTCTTTCGTTCCCATAATGGCGGCCGCGCGAGATGAAAACAACGTATCACTTCACACTTTTAAAATACGATAACTATTCAACCGAGAGGAATATCGCGTCGTATTAAATAGTTTGAGGTAGAGAAGAATGGCGCTGATAAAATACATACTTTACAACGTTCATTATACACGTATGGAAGAATATTTTAGCTTTTTCAATTGTAAACACCGTGCACTCAGTCATCATAGATGATACTCGACATGCATTTCGTGCTGTATGCACTCGGAAACCACAGACAAAAAACGCTACTTTGCAAACTCACAGATTATCTTCACATGGCGAAACTTTGCTCTGATTGGCTGTTCCACAGAATCTAGTCGAAGAATTAGTAGCAATTAGAACATGTCCTATTCCTCCAAACCAGTCAAGCAGTCAGCCAGGCAGCCATGATTGCTACCTGAAAAGTTAGTTCAGCGCCAAGCTACTAGAAATCCAGTTCCGTGTGATAGGGGCTTTATTCAAGGCGCTGTACTGAATACCCTAGCCATGATACTAAGAGACATGGTAGGCTCATGCGCATCGCCGGGGGTTCCCCGGGACCGCTGTGACGTCAACTGGTGAGCAACTCGAGATTTCGCCCGCTACATCTGGCAGTGAATCTTTGTCTCTCGCTAACAAATAGACGTTTCTTTCTTTAGTGAGAGTTTTCTTCAAAATGGCTTGTGCTGTGTTCCGATGTAATAACTACAACCGTAAGACTAAAGAAGGAGCTGTTAGGTATTTTAGATTTCCGAGAGATGAAAATGCACGAAAACAGTGGATTTCGCTTTGTAGAAGCGTGTGTACTTCACACATATACGCATACCTAGGTAAAATGTGGAGCATGGGGAATTCCATTTTAGACGCGAATATAGAGTTTTTAATGCAAAATTTGCCTAAATGATTTTTATTTATTTATTTATTATTATTTAGATTTTACAATTTATGACTATTTCAAAACAGGTTTCAAGACCAGATAACAATTCCAAAACATATAAAGTTCTGGAGCTTATTCTGAGCTCATTTTGAATTTAATGGGATGGAAAATCAGGAGTTTGTAATATGAAAATTGCGAGCAAAGTTACATGTATTCATTTTAATACAGGTTGCTATATAAAGGGGGTGAGGAGTATTCCCCCTCCTCTAACTTGATTCATTCCAAATCAGGAATAATCATTTCCCACCCACTGAATATGAAAATCATATTTTTAAAGATATCGTACTTTTAGAACCCCATACATATATATATAATATCTTTAACCTTTAAGCAGCCAATGGGTCATATATGACCCATAGAAAGTATAGGCGAAAACAGCTAATGGGTCATATATGACCAATGGTGCCGATTACAACATTCACGCGCTTTTAGGACCTTCATACTTGTATGTGAGGTTGTAAACGCTGATGTTGAGATAAGACTTTGAAATGTCATGTGGAAGAAAAGCCACCCCCTCCCTCCCTTTCTCTAATATGCAAATTAGCTATTTTTTTGCCAAAATGCAGGATTGTACATATTGCGTCATATTTCAGCCTGAATGAGGACTAGGCACTTGAAACAAGTTTCACTTTGTTGTTGGAAAAGGTCTATTCTTTGAAAACAATGCAAAAGTTTGCGCCCTTTTTTTTAAAATAACGGGAGAAGAGGGGGCGAACGCCAGATTTTTTTTTCATTGAAATCTCGGGACTTGGCCCCTCCCAACCCCGTTTTTCTCACTTGAGCTTTCTGAATTGTACACGGTCGCGTGCTCCGATGTTTTTGCTTTCAAACAAAAGTTATCCGAAGTAGATTGCTCAAATAGTCTCAGAGATATAACGTTTTTCTGAAATAAATGTAAAAATTTAAAAATCGCACACACAGGCCGCGGCGAGAGAGGGATTACTTCCGAAAACCGACTCGGCTCTTTAAAGGTTAAACTAATTTTTGACAGATATGTACCGTATGCAGTGCCCTTTAGAAGCCATGTATTCGGTATTTTCTCAGACTTCTAGAAGGTGTTTTACATGTACTTTTCTATCAAATACGAAAACTTTGACGTATGTTAACAGCACTTTTCGAACGCTTGTTGACAGCTATAGCGTTGTCTTGCCTTTTTTAAAAAAATACTGAATCGAGATGATTCCCGATCAACTCGCAACAGATCTAACTTTGAAGTATTTGTAAAACATTTGACATAGTAATTATTTGTAATGTAATTAGCTGTACCTTATGTTGTTCTTTAAACGCTGAAAGTACTATCATTGCATATGCTAAACCGAAATCCTTCATATCTCAGAGCAAGCAAAGTTAGAGGAAAACCATACGCTCGAAATAATTTTTTCAATGGTTGATGGACAATATGAAGAGCCGGTTTAAAAAGGTAGGTTTATTTTCGGGTGTAGTCGTATTAAATGCAGATACATATGTGTGTTTTATGGTGACATGTTAATTCCTCCTTTATATCAAAAAGTGAACTTTAATGTAAGCGAAAGCATGTACGCGTCACCAGTCGAAGATTTTCGCATCTACAAAGAAAATTCAATAGACATTCCCACCTCACTGAAAGACCTTGTGAATCCAATCCAAATTGTACCAATATCGACAGCTGAGTGTGAAAGCGGGGTCAGTGCCATGAACTTTACCTTAACTGATTAGAGAAATAATTTAGAAGTTTAAACCTGCTTTTTCTTTCAATACTTGTAGACTCCCAGTGCATTGTTTTAATGCAGAAAAATTTGCAACAAAATGGATCAAGTATCAGGCATTACAGTGTCCTTGACAAGCCAACTGGCAAATCATCGAACCTGCAGTGCCTCATTAATTTCGTGCATTCAACTGAATAATGTAATTTTCTTACAGTTTGACTTTAGAATTTAACTCGAAATGGTGTTGTGTTTGTGTTGCATTCAATATCAAAATTATATTTTAAGCAATTTATGTCCAATTCTAAGCATATCTAATTCATAGGTAATGTCTCCTTCTGATAAAATCACAAATGGCACCCTGTTTTAATGTCTGGGAAATATCGCTGATCCATTTCAACTAGGAATGGTATCGAGATGAGACAAAAATCTCTGTGGAAGTATTTCGTTTCGGAAAATTCAATTTGAAAAATTCAAAATGAAAGAAGGTCAGTCATATTCTCTTCTGATATATCTTCGAATCGACGCGATCACTTGTTTACAAAACATGTATACGAAGGGAATTCGTCTGCAGCGTGATTTTCTGAAAGTAAACTTTAGCTCATTCCATCGTTCCACACACATTTTAAATAATTTTCATCTCCTTAAAAAGATCAATGAACTAACTGTAGTAGCAAGAACAATGTAGTACATGTAGAATAAGTTTACAACGGTTTGAATTCCTGTGGTAAGGAAAATAATGCTTACAATTTTCGCTTTTTATATTGAGCAATTAGAAAATACTAGGTTATTTTAACAATAGCATCTTGTATCTGAGGGGGTACAAGGGGTACAACTAGAATCTATTTAGGGGGTACAATACCCCCTTCAAAAATCTAGGGGGGTACAATGAACCCCTGTAAACCCCCCCCCCCCAGTGTGGTACTGTATTGTTGTTTGTGTACTTTATAAAATTTGTGTTGAACAAAAAAAATTGCAGTACAAACTTACATTATAAATAATGTAACTAAACATTAGGCGTTTTGGAAATATCATTTACAAAAAAAAACACTATATAAAATTTTATATTTATATTCTTCATTCTTCCTTTAAAGAAAATATTCAATTTAGATTTTTGTTGTTTCTTTGATACTGTTTCTACCCGACGAACTGTATCTTGGATGACTACCGTGACTACCTCCCTATGTACTATATTTAACCTATTTTTTATTACTTTTCACGAACACTGATTATTAAACTAACTGAAATTATTACAATGACACTGAAGGATCTTAGAATGTGTTTTAACACGTTACATTTTAGGAATTTAAATACGTAGGCTTCATTTTAAATTTACGTATCATCAGACAATATATCATTTATTAAACGCAAGTAGTGTGTAGTGAGTTACAAAAGTTCGAATACCGGGTAAAGCATTTCTGTTACTTGCCTTTGCGAAATATAGAAGAAAAAAGCAACAGCCATGGTGAAAATGCGAAAATATTATCACATTGTCCAAACACTTACAAGAATCAATGCAACATGTGTTAACTTGAGATACAGACGAAAAAGCTACTAAATTAGCTACAGGTTTTCTTCCGTATGCTCCTCCCCTACGCTCTATTCATTCCTACTTTTACTGACTTTGTGCACAAAGAAATACCAGTCCTTTTAAGCAGTAAATAAGGTTTTAAACCTTCCCCGGAAAACTTCATTCAATGAAAAAGAACCCCTGCTATGTGTTTTCTACCCGCTGGCTGCGACATTTGCTCACCAGATGACGTAATGCGCTGGAAGGGACGAAAGTCGTCCGCCGGACGAGCCAACCTACTAGTCTTAGAACCATGACCCTAGCTGGCTCTTCTTCCGCCTTATCAGTTCCAGGTATAGACAACCGCCAGAAGCCCCCCGCTCCCATGGTTGAAAGCGCGTGGTTTCAGGTCCTCCAGTCTATCTCCTATAGGACAGATAGGGGATTGGTTTCCCTCGATTCCTTTGTAAATCCTATAAAGAACTCAGGGGAAAATTTTCTGCAGTACTTATGTTCTCTGTATTTACACAACCTTTTAAACGTTGTACAATATTATGTATAATATGGGATGTAGTTTTATTTGTATATGAATGGGAACGTACTTGTATTATGTGCAGACAAAAATGTTATGGTTTATTTTCTTTTTTTCGAATATGGAATATATAATGATTAAATAACAAATATTTGCTCACGCTCTCTCTCGCTCTCGTTTTAGTAGTGTTTTATTTAAATATTCTAATAATTTGGCCTCCAATAAAAAAAAATGGGTAAGTTAAACAGTCATGAATACGGATGTATTAATTTGGGCAAGAAAACGCGCATTCTAATGGTTGTTGTTGGTTTGGTTTATTTTACTTCATCTTTCTGCCACATTTGGTTATAGCGAAAATGAGGATGAGTGATGATATGATGAAATTGATGAAGGGACCTCACAAAGAACAATTCAGGCCGGGATTCGAACCCGTGACGAGCGCGAATTCTTGTTCCTATGTGTTGTACTCTGCAGTGAATAATGACATAATTTGGAATGTAAAGTGTATCCCAGAACTAAAAAAGCCAAATGAATATGGTTGAAGAAACTACAAAAAAGTGTGTTTTGTTACCTGTTCATCTCCTCTAATATATTTAATTTTTGCCACCTTCCAGCGATAAGTAGCTAATGAGCTTATGGAAGTCACGAGGGACAATCATAAACAGAGAACTCTGGACTCCTGATTTCACAGTGCCCTGCAGATGCACTGGGAAGAAGTTATTTGTATTTTCTTTTTCCTTTCTTTAGCGTTGCTTTTCCATCACTTTACCTAACTTCTGCCATGACGATAAACGTTGATTAAATTAAACGGATGAAAATTGGTTACAAAGGAACACTCATGCACAGGCCAGGGCTCGAGCCCGGATCCTTCAGTAACGAGATCGTGAGATGAAGAAATTAGGGAATTCAAGGAATGCAATTTTTTTGGAAAAACGTTTATCATATGCAAATATGGTGTTTCAAAAATCCAATTGAAATTTACGTACCATTGAGTAAATACGCACTTCGCTTTACCGATACCCAAGTAACCGAATAGTTAGAGCTTTCCACTCATCTTTGTTGTCGGCCGACCTCCGTGGGGGAGTGCAAGTGGCCCAGGATCGGTACCAGGTGGAGGAACATAGTGGTTCGGATCCCACTTCGAAATGTAGGTCCAGTCCCGATTAGCTTTTAACACCCATGCCCAGGTCGGGGTTCGAACCCGGGATATCTGGGTTAATAGTCAAATCAACATGTTTTGGATTTTCGAAAGAGGGTGGGATTAACACGTACTTCTTTTCAGTAGTCATTTTGCAATCCTTTCCTTTCTTTGACGTTCTATTTTTAGGAATACTGGGCCCTAAAGGAGGGGAGGGAGATTATGACCCACACCAACCTCCCTTGGGCAAACCACTGATTGCTACCCCAAGTGTCGACATCACCGCACGTCACTGGAAAATATCAATGATTGTGACTAAATTACAGAAGATATTTCGTAAATATTTTATATTTTCACTTAACAACATGTTATTTTGCATGTGCAGTACGAATTTAAGTGGTATTCTTTTGTAATGATATAGAATTTTGCAAATGGATGCTCTCTTGCATGTTGCAGCAGAAGATGGATGCATGTTTTGATGCATTGGCATACTTTAGTTCACTTTGCGTGCAAGTGAAGAAGCAGTAGTATTTAAAATGTCGACAGTTTATGTCTGCATCCAGTCTATTCGCCCTCCGTGCAACAAAATCGGCGTGACATTCCGTACAATTGCCTACAGGACGCATATCATGAATCAGAGGAAGCTTCATTGCAGACGACGCCATTTTGATTCACCAGCCGCACCATCTCTTGAGGCTGGTGTAAATTGATGACGTCATCGTTTAACCTGGTGAAAGCTTTGGTGCGCTCAGGTGAAATACGGAAAGCCAAAGTACAGGCGCTGTAGACAAAGCGTGCATCAGCGGTGCACCAGCGCGTCCACCGGTGGATTGCGAGACGGAGCCATCTATCTATTACGAATGGAACAAAATGTATCCGACAAAACCACGTATTTTCGGGCTGGCGGGGTGGGTTCATTGTAGCGTAGGTGACTTGCCCCCACAATACTATTATACTTTCATATGGGACATTTTTCCGTTCGATGCATATTTCTCGCGATATTTACCTATTTTGGCCGGACCCTGTGGCTGAGTGGTTAGCACATCGCGCTGGTACGCCAGGGGTCCCGAGTTCGCATCTCGCTCGGGCTTGGTTGTTTGTGAATGTCCAATTTCTGTCAAGAAAACACTATAAAAACGTAATTCAATAAAATATAGCAAGAAATCCCCCAAGTGTTGACCTGGAGATTCGATCTGGAGACTTCAGAACACAAAAATCAAGAGTCGAAGTCTAATATAGATGCAAGATGCCATGATTTGATTTATTTGTTGTGGTTGTTCAAAACAAAATGATAAAAATATAAACTAACTGACTAGGGTAATGCCGAACATCTGTTCGCCATTTCCCCTTTCTGCGCCATGTTGTTTTCATTATCACCATGCGCACTGTATTTCATTTACAATCATAGCAGCGCGATTAAAATTGTCAGAAAAGATGTACAGTCTACAACAGTAAGCGACAATAAAAAATAATATACCATTCAGCACTTACCTCGACGTAAACACACCGTCTACATTACAAGCAAAGTGGACGAAACACATTATCCGTGACAGGTGCTAGGTGGCAGCACCAATTGGATCACTCTTAACCAGGAATAAAAGCTGAAAAAATGGTGTTCGCCATTACCCAAGTGTTCGCGAATCCGTCGGTCTCCCCTATAAATTAAGTGATAAATATTATTATAATAGAGAACATGTCTAAATGTGAGTTCTCGCACACAAAAAAGAAACATTTTCGCCTCACGACTGCAGTTCGAAAAAAAGTTGGGACAGGTATTAAAAGGAATGGACTGTCTGGACTAAATCGGTAAATCGGACGTAGCCTTAATAATAATAATAATAATAATAATAATAATAATAATAATAATACATTTCTTTATTAAGCGGGCGAGGTTCAGCCTATAGGCTGCTCTGCCACCTAACCCTTGTCAATGTAATGTTACATATATAATAAACTGCATGTGGAGCAGTGAGCTACAAGTAAATTAATTCATATATAAAGGGTGTTTTTTTAAGAGTGATAGAACTTTCGATAGGGATAGCTGTCATTTGTTTTGTTTTGATGACATGTTGTTTTGTCATTTCATATCAGTGAGCATTGGCAAATGATCATGGAAAGACTGACGCCGCAACAACGTTTACAAATGGACATTTCCACTCAATTTTTTTTACAACAATTTTAAAAACTACACCCTGGAAAAATGACCCCTACAAGTTCTCGCGTTTCTCTGCGTCCAGTTTAAGACAAAAACGAGACTTCCAAAGTTGGGAGGCTAGCGTTGCGCTGAAAACACGCCGCCGCCATGTTACTACGTCACTCCTTAGGGAGAGCTCGTTTGTCGTCTGCTTCGAGCGTCCAGTTCCGGATGGGTAGCCCACGGTGAGCGAACACGTGCAGCAGTTTTACAAATCTGTACCGATTTAAATAATGGAAGAAGGAGCGATAGGAGAAAGGAAAGCTATGCTTTGTAATGATCATTCTTCCATGAAATATCCGTGCTGCTCACGTGCAAGATAAATGAAAGGGTTCAGCTGCGTGTGTATTCTCAGGCCATGCGAAAAATATTGCATATAAAATTTGTTGCTGACCAGACACTCAAAAATATTTTTTAAACTTATATTTATCGATATATAGGAATTTTCACATTCTTCACTTTATTTAAAAAGCATATTTAACTTTCTTTTCCATAAAGCAATTTCAGTTTGTGTTCCATTTCTGTTGCGCAAATTATGATCAAATATTTTTGTGCAGATAAGAGAAAATACACTGAGAAGATTACATTAGTTGCACAGTACATATCTATACTTAGTTTTTGTATAAGTATTACAAGGAAATAATGTGTATAACCATTGGCGTATTTAAGGGGGATTCAACGGGTCCAACCCCTCTCTTGTTTTGGTTCACTAAAATTACCAGTTTCCTTGTTCTATCCGCTTGTTCATAAAAAAATCCTTCGGACTTATTTCATTCTCTTAAATTAGAGACGTATAGGACGGGATACGGATGGGAAGGAAATTTCATAATTCCACTCACCAGATGGGACTGCAGACCAATATCTGAAATTTCCTGATAGTTTCGGAATTTCTGCGATAACAAACTGCATTGAGACTATCAAATGAGTTATTTTTCCCCCCTCGAATCATATTAAAGAAATTTGGTTCTTAAAAACGTAGTGACACAAGATGAACAGAAAAGTATCAATACTTCGTGACTACAAACACACAACTTTGTCGGGTCCAACATCCCCTCCCCCCATGCTCCCCAACAAGCTTCCGGCCAGCAGTGTCCTGGATTTTCACTTCTGAAAAAAAGCAACCCTAATCATACCAAAATTTGATCCATCCCTCCCCCCCGTGAACTATATATACGCCCATGTGTATAACAATATCCCATACTGAAATGATACGATATAATTATTTTGAATTTTGTACTGCGAAAAAAGCCGCCTCATCTCGTTACCCCGAACGCATTAATTGGTTGGTTCATAACTTCACCACTAAGGATCCTATCGAGACGAGACATGGCAGCCTTGGTCTCGTTCTCGTTGAGAGTTGTAAATGTCTGTCTCGTGTTTATTTGTAAATGTCTCATTGACAGTCTCGTCTCAATTTATAAACATCCGTCTCGGTTTGGGAGGGCAATTCTCGTTCTCGTCTCAAGTCTAGAAAAATATAGAATTAACAACGTATGCAGAGGCTTATCATTATAAATACAGGAAAAAACCTTTCTTAATATATTTATTATTATTATTATTATTTACTCCTCGTTTCGACGGTACAGCCCTCGAAAACTAAATATTATCCTGCTTATATATGCAAACCAAACTGCAGATTCAGAATTACCAGGAATGAACTGGCGTTGTAATTATTATACACAAAATTCATGATTTATCTGAGGAAGTCGCATGTTCCAGGTTTGACACTCGACCTGGGCATGACTGTTTCCTTCCTTGTGAGTGACATTTCATTGAACTGGAAATTGTTACATGGGAGAATGTTTGCTCGAGACTTTGGGGACAGCTAGGGGGATGCTTCTATTGTTAATGTTAGTGTTGCTCACGAGACGAGGCATGCTCCGTCTCGTCTCATAAAAGGAGATGGGACAAGTGAATGTTTTGGAAATGAGATGGGACAGAAGAAAAAGTTCGTCTCTTATCATGGCAGGTTGGGTGATACTTAGATGGTGGTAGTGTGTGTGTGGGGGAAGGGATGTACTCCTGCACCCCGACTTCGAATACAGCTTGTAGTTATTCATCTTCATTGTAGCGATTAGCCAAAAGTGGGAAGAAATGTGATGTTAGAGATGATAATTAATAAATAAATTATAATAAATTAACCATGCGTTCTCATCGTTGCGGTTAAACAAAGTGACGGAAAAGCGACGTAAAAGTAGGCTAAATACAAAAATTTGCAATATATATATTAACTGAATAAAACTGTCATTTACTGCAGGAAATTGAAAAACTCACCGTACCTTTTTATACCGTATCACCTCTTATATTGCAGTAATTGGCGTATAAACCAGTGTGTTCTAAAAGTATTATCTTAAAATTTGTGAAGAAAATATTATGATGAAAATAACTGTAATTCCAGAAAAGGCATTCCTATAATATTAAGTTCTTGCCAGTCAGAACTAACCTATGTATTCGCAATGGACAAGGCTGTTCACGTGTTCAGCCATTGACTGTTACAAGGTTTGCTTTGTCACCCTAATGGGAAAACCCTCTACCGAGTGGCTGAATTATAGTAAATACTACTATACTGCTAGGGCATAATTCATCTCCAAGAAATGGAGCACAGATTTTTGCACTGGAAGTTGTAAGATACTTGTTTTACACAGTAGCAAGTGAATTTTCTGTCGCTTCCGCGGCTCATGCTAAGTTGTCGGGACGAGCAGAAGCCCCGCCTGCACGCATTTCTAAGTGATGACGTCAGAGGACCTCCTGTCTGTGGAGAGGACGTTTTCAAATCCGTGACGTAGTAGGTGAATTTCAGCGGTGTTTGAAGGCGTGTTTTTCGAGAACCGAAACCAATATCGCCGAGATAATTTGCACATCTCATGTTTGTGTCATTATCTGTAAAATGAATGGATTTAAAACGTTTTTCATGTCAAAGTGGAAATGTCCATTGTGGAAATATATTTCCAAAATCAATGTTCTGTTCGCCAAACGTATAGAGCACTTCGGAAATATCGGTGCTGTCAGTGAATTGGCCTCACAAGATCATGGGACCTAACGCTACTGGATTATTTTCTTTGGGATATCTAAAGTCTCTGGTTTATGCTGATAAACCAGCAACAATTGACGCTTTGGAAGCCAACATAACTCGTGTTATTAACGACATACGTCCCCAATTACTTGAAAAAGTGGTTCAAAATTGAACTGATCGAATCCGGTTTATCACAGCTAGTCGTGGTGGACATATGCCGGAAATTATTTTCAAAAACTAAATGTCAGAAAGTTATCTTTCAAATGAAAACACAATTGGCTTCAAACTTATTTTTGTATGTGTTTTATTTCATATCCAAGTTCTATCACTCTAAAAAAACACCCTATACTTGTAAGAGATACACAAAATTAAATGAATACACAAAGTGATTAACTACAAATACAAAAGACAAAATAATAAGTAATAATAAAAGACAAAAGTAATACGTCATAATAAAAATACTATTTCATGTAGTGACTTGATACCTTCAATATGTGCCGCGACTCTGCCATTGTTCCATTAACAGTATATCCTTACTAAACCTCTGAAATTTAAGGGATTCCTTATGAATGCAATGTTTGTAGGCAATGCAGTCCATGCTTTGCGAGCCGGAAAGGAGAAAGATGATTTGTAGGCCGTGGTAGAATGATGTGGTAAATCGAAATTGTTCCGCTTGCGGGTAGCATTCATGGATATCTCTACGAGAATGCCTTTTTTCGAACAGATACTGAGGTTTACCTTCTGCTAATATACCGAGGACGAAACAGAGATAGTGCATTTTCCTTCTGTTTGCCATAGTAAGAACCTGAATGTTATTTAAAATCGGAAGAATATGATCGGATCTTTTTAGTTGAAAAATGTATCAGATGCAGGCATTTTGCACCATCTGTATTTTTATACTGAGCTTTTGCGAGAGTTGAGGGCCGTAAACATTATCACAATAGTCAAAGAATGGATATATTAATGCTTGGATGAGTCTTAGCTTGCATTCAACAGGGAGGAAGTCACGGAAACGACTTAGACTTCTGAGTGTTCCGTAAGCTTTCATACATTGCGTCTTTACATGTTCTGACCAGTCCATTGTTTCGTCGAAGACCAGACCAAGATTTTTGGCAGTGTTACTCCTGACAATAGACAAATTGTTTATTTTGAGATCCATGTTAATGTTTTTCATTAACGACCTTGAATAATTAGATCCAATGACCATGAAAGTGGATTTTTCCGGATTGATTTTAAGACCGTTAGATTCACACCAGTTATTGACGTTGTTAAGTCGGAGTTCAGTGACCGCAGATTATGTTCCAATGAAGCATGATGACCTGAAAAGTATAACTGGGTATCATCTGCGTAAAAATGTGGAGTGAAGAATTTTATGGCTTACCGCAAATCTGCAGTATAAAGTGTAAACTGGAGGGGGGGGGGGACTAGTATCTTTCCCTGTGGCACAACTGCTTTTAGAATTATAGGCTGAGATACGTGAGACGTTGATTTATGCAATATGATCCTTTGACACCTGTTAAACAGATACGATCGAAACCAGTTGGATGTTGAAAACTTGTAATATTTAAGTTTAGCTAATAATAAATCATGCTGCACAGTGTCAAAAGCCTTACTGAGATCCAGAAGTACTAAAATTGTGACTTGCTGTTTATCGGTGGCATAGAGAATATCATACACTACTTGAACAAGTGCAGTGCAGTGGCTGTGCTGTGTATCTCACAGAATCCAGATTGCAGTGGGGCCAGTAAATTATTTGTGTTAATATATTTCAACGTTTGTGAGTGCACTATTTTTTCGAGAACTTTAGATAGCACAGGCAAAATACTGATAGGCCTAAAGTCATTGTAAGAGATAGCGATCTGTTTTTTCTGAAGTGGTAGAATTCGTGCGCCTTTCCACATTTCAGGAAAGACGGCACTGGAAAGAGAAAAATTAATGACATGCGTTAGCGGAGATAATGCATAAGGCAAAGCAATTTTGAGCATTTTAGTGCTGATACCATCTGCTCCGGAGCTATTTGAGCGTATACTATAAATAGTTTTGCATACATCTTCTTCAGTTATTTCAGTGAAGTTAAAATATTGCTTCCCTGCGGAACAGGTTTTGTTTTCGAAATACTTTATTTGCCGAGTCTTGAGTGGAAGAGGAATTTCAGATTCATTACAAATTTTGCCAAAATGAACATTGACAGCATCTAAATCTTCAATAGTACTAATGAATGAGGATGTATTATTGTGAGACCTTTTATTGTTAACAATACCCAGTTGTATCAACTCATCCCATGCATCTTTTCGGTTTAAATTTTTCCCACCAAATTTGAAGGTAAGATAGGAGTAGTACAGGTGGCCGGGTACTGGGCCATCATTTGGGGCTCGAATCATCATGTGGGGCTCGCCGTAGCCTTAATGGATTTCTCTCGTAAGGCATGATCTCCACTTGAGGGTAGAGTTGGCAACACTGTGGGCTTACTGTAGCCTTTTATGAGGGGGGGGGGTTTATTGTCCTCTGTTTACATCTGGCAACACTACCGTAGATTTTTTGACAGTGTTGTTAACCTACTGGGTTTTTTTCACTGAGGCTCGAATCATCATTTGAGGCTCGTCGTAGCCTTTTATGATGTATATTTTGAGGGGCCTAGTGTTGGCAATACTGTGGGTTTTTACTGTAGCTTTTTATGAGGGGGGGTCTATTGCTCTCTGTTTACATCTGGCAACACTACCGTAGATTTTTTGACAGTGTTGTTAACCTACTGGGTTTTTCACTGTAAATTTTTATCAAAGGGTCTGAGGGGTCCATGTATTTTTTATGTCTGGCAATACTGTTGGGGGCCTAGTGTTGGCGACACTGTGGGTTTACTGTAGCTTTTTATGAGGGGTGGGGGTTTATTGTTTTTTTTTATATTTGGCAACTCTATTGGATGTTTTGTTTGAGGCTCGGGTTTTACCAACCCATCCGAAGAAAATTCCACTATGTGATCTTTTACTGGCTAAGCTAACCTACAAATAGAAATTGGCAACACCGACGAGCATCAAATGATGATTTCGAGCCTCAAATAATGATTTCGAGCATCAAATGATGATTCGAGCCTCAAATAATAATTCAAGACTCGTCGGTGTTGCCAACCCACTCTACAAAAATTCCACTATATGATATTTTGAAGCTTTTCACGGTGTATGTTAACCTCACAAGCAGTGTTGCCAACTCGGGGGCGAGGCGTAGCCTTTTATGGTGTACGTTAACCCTACCAGCAGTGTTTCCAACTCGTCGTAGCTTTTCACGGTGTATAATTTTTACACGCGCGCGCGTGTATTGTGACGAATGCACTCTCTCATCCTTGAAGGATGAATGCATCTTATCGTAATTTTTCCAACTGTGGGACCAAATGTTTATATATCGTGACCTTTGTAAACCTCTTTCGGGAACAATGTGTCGCACACACACACGCGCGCGCGCGTGCCTGTATTGTGACGCAAGCAAACAAAAAAAACTTTGCCTGTTATTACAAAAAAAAACTTTGACCGTATTCTTAAATAACTAACAAGGACAATGAATCTTTTTGGCTTCCGCAAACAGATCAACATGGAGACTGCACCGCCAAATTTCAATAACCTCTTACCTTCCGTATTATCTAAACTCAATGGTTTACTGATTGTTCATCTCAACAGCATTTGGACGAAACTGAATGACGATGTGGGCAAGATGTTTTATGTTTTTAATAACAATTTACATTTCTACGAAATTCCGATCGACGGGAAACTTCAAATCACCGTGAATCCGGAAAACGCAGGCGAAATCAAAATTTCTACCGGCAAGAATATTATTCGAATCAAGCACGACAAGATGCTTTCTAACATTACGTACGATGTTTCTGCAGGAGATTATCTTTACATGGAACTTCTCGGAGATTACGACAAACTCATTCCTCTCTTTGTAGAATTACGAATCGTTTATCCTATTATAAATAACCGTTAACCAAAAATGCCTAACGACATTTTCGGCAACACCAAGCGTGTAGACCACGCAGAAGAGATTCTCATGTTGGACATTCGAGTTAAGAAGTTGAGGACCGATTTGATTGCTTTGCAGGAGACCTTAAACAAAAGTTTAGAGTCGGAAATCGCTACGCTCCAAACGCAATGTCTCGACCCCATTCTGAAAATCGATTCCGAACTGAAGACGCTGATAAAAAATTATGTCGACGTACCTTCTTACGACAACGTTCAAAATATACAGTTGAGCGTGGATTCGCTTCAAAATGATTTGGCCAAATTACAGCAATTTCAATCGAAAAATGAAGATTTGGAAAAATTGAAACTCGAAATCGAAGAACGAACTTCCGCAATAGAAAAGAATTTCTCTGAACTTCAAACCGTCGTGAACGATATAGACGCAGAACGCTTGCATGTCGTTGTTTCCAAATTACAAGAAGAATTCACCAGCACGTTGGAAGAAATTAAATCCAAGTTGCAGACTTTGGAAGATACAATGACGAACCTACCATCGTCGGACGAACTGCAGGTCATCGGTAAAAGCGTCGCGAACATAAAAATTCAATTGGAGGCCTATCAAGATTTCGAACACATTCAAACCACCATCGCCACGCTTCAGGCGTCCTTGGAATTGATCAACGAAGAAATTAAAAATATTCACGCTGAAGCAAGAGCGTTGACGAGCATTCAAGACACGTTGGGCACGGTTCAGCAGAAGATCGAATATTTAGAAAATTTGAACGTCAGTAGACCTAGTGGCCCGGTACTGAGCCCTCAATTGGGGCTCGAATCATCATGTGGGGCTCGATCGCCTTAATGGATTTCTCTCGTAAGGCATGATCTCCACTTGATGGCGCAGTGTTGCCAACTTCTTACCCGAAAAAATCACCAAGGTTGTGGCGCTCGTCGTAGCCTTTTATGATGTATATTTTGAGAGCAGAGTTGGCAACACTGTGGGTTTACTGTAGCCTTTTATGAGGGGGGGGTTTATTGCCCTCTGTTTACATCTGGCAACACTACCGTAGATTGACAGTGTTGTTAACCTACTGGGTTTTTTCACTGTAAATTTTTATCAAAGGACCTGAGGGGTCCATGTATTTTTTATGTCTGGCAATACTGTTGGGGGCCTAGTGTTGGCAACACTGTGGGTTTACTGTAGCTTTTTATGAGGGGGGGGGTCTATTGCCCTCTGTTTACATCTGGCAACACTACCGTAGATTTTTTGACAGTGTTGTTAACCTACTGGGTTTTTCACTGTAAATTTTCATCAAAGGGTCTGAGGGGTCCATGTATTTTTTATGTCTGGCAATACTGTTGGGGGCCTAGTGTTGGCGACACTGTGGGTTTTTACTGTAGCCTTTTATGAGGGGTACCTATTGTCCCCTTTTTATATTTGGCAACTCTATTGGATGTTTTGTTTGAGGCTCGGGTTTTAGCAACCCATCCGAAGAAAATTCCACTATATGATCTTTCACTGGCTAAGCTAACCTACAAATAGAAATTGGCAACACCGACGAGTCTTGAATTATCATTTGAGGCTCGTCGGTGTTGCGTACCCACTCTACAAAAATTCTACTATATGATTTTTCACAGGTTAAACTAACCTACAAATAGGAGTTGGTAGCACTGACTTATAAACCCACTGGGTCCTCTTGGCATGTTTTTTCATGATGTGTTGCTAGGCTATTGAGCATCTTGGCGTATAGGGGCTATCCACCGGAAGGAAGTGCCTTCGCGCGGAGGCCATACTTGTAGCACAACAACTTCCGGTTCGTAGGCTCACAACATGCCGCTAAAGGGAGCTGAGATTGTGTCATGTATGAAAGGAACGAATGGGTGTGTACAAGGAGGATGTAAACTACGATCAGGGCTAAATAATCTTTCATGGATCTCTCTTCATCCATTTCCTCGAGATCTAGGCGCCAAATTATTGCATTCAAGCTGTCAGGCGTGAAAATTGGAAGACCATTAGCAGGAGTAGACGGCGCAGTTTAAAAGTAGTTTATTCCCTACATTTTTTTTTGTACTAAATGTCCGAAATTTATTGAAATTGGCAGTTTTTAATCCAGAAATGCAAAGTAAATCATCACCCGAGGGTGAAATTGTGTGTATATTTTTTTTTTTTTTTAATATCGGGTAATGTTGAATATTTTCCGCTCCTATAATCTCCCAATTTAGTCGGGAAATAACATTATTTTTCCCGTTTTGAACGTCAGGACTTTAAAAATACCCCGTTCTGTTTCCTTCCCAACCAAAAATTTTGCGTCCCGCACCACTTGCAACACTTGTAACAGATAGGTTACACGTTAAGTTCTTGAAGTACACACGAACTGTATTAAATATTTGTGTAAATAGATTTTTTTGTGTGTGTAACCAGAGGAAATAAATTTTTGTGCAACCAGAGGAAATATTTTTTTGTGTAGCCAGAAAAATAAGTGCGGGTACTAGTATTAATTTTCGTCTTTTGCAATGGAAATCTTTTCAACATTGATAGATAGAGTGCCTCCCCGATGGCGCAGTGGTATCCTCGTCGCCTTGTAATCAAGGGGTTCCGGGTTCGATTCCCGGTGGAGGCATATAGTGGTTCGGATCCCAATTTAAACTGTAGGTCCAGTCCCGATTAGCCTTACTGTGCACAAAGTGGACTTAAAACACCAACTCAATCAATCAAATCAACATTGATGGAGAAGAGGTCCTAGGTTTGAACACCATGGTGAGGCAATGGTGTGTCAGTGTGTTTGTCCCATCATTAATTTTTCCAGTTTATTATTCATCTTCATCGTCATGTTTAACACAAATAGCAGAAAATTGACTTAAAATAACAATGAACGTTTTGTATTTCTGCGTTCAAACGAGAACGAAACCAGCAAGTGTGCATTATCGCATCCCTCTGACTCGTCCTGACTGAAGAAAGAAGAAAAGAAGACCCTTTTTCCGTTTTTTATATGTCCGTACATCTCGCACTTTTTCACTTAAAACATAAATGTATGCATTTAAGCGCTCTCGCTCTGTAGGAAAAATTACTTTCTACTTAATATGTAGGCTACAAATATCGCCAATGAAACGACGATCAGCAAATGGATCTCATCTTGGGATAATGCCGTATTACTTCCTATGTGCTCATCCAATTGATATGCAAAGGCCTCTATTTTGCCCTGATATCTCTTATTCTCCTCGTCGTCAAGTGCTTTTATATGATCCATTTCATCCGGTATACAAAACGAGAAGAAATGCCACAAGTACGCGCTTGAATTGCCCGGCCGCCGTGAACCGGAAGTTGTTGTGCTACAGTTCGAGAATCGATTGTGCCGTTCGATATGTTTTTGTTTACTCGTGGATAGCCCCTATACAATGTATATATTTTGAGAGGGGGGTTATAGCTTTTTATGCTGTACGAATACTGGAAGCTTGACAGTGACAACCAACAGAGTAGGTAAACCTACATCCAGGAACTGGCAACACTAGTTTCTGACAGTGAATTTGAAATAAAATATTAAACAAAATACATGAGTAAGCACTGTGATTACAAATAGTACTAGTGTTGTGCCCCCAACTCCAACTGGGCAACTGGGGGGGGGAAATAATTGTACAACAATTTGTACCTAATTGTACAACAATTTGTACCTAATTGTACAATACTTGTACCTAATTGTACAACATACATATACACAGACATAAAAGAGAGAGCCTTCCCGTAACTTACTTCATGTACAATTTATATGATTTTACAACTGTGAAAAGAAAGCATATGTGTTCTGTATGCACACATTTATTCTTATTTTTCGAAGTTGAATGAAAGCACATGTTTTTACGCTCTCGTAATACTAACCTTGCTCCACTGATTTTAAATTGCTTCCATCCGCTTTTTTTTCTGTGTTATTTCCGCATGCACGCAACATTCGCTTTCAATAGACAGAAGGAGTGTTAGTATAGCAGGCTCCGAGTTTTACAATTTATTAAATTAAACAATAATTTATGCAAGAATATACTTGTACTTACCGAACACAAAATAATAAAAAGCACATGTGAATATTTGCGTGTGTTCATGTTATATGACGACTGAGTAAAAAAATAATGTTGACTCCCCGAAAGATAAAAGTTCTTAGTTCGACATCAGATGCATGCAAATTTTATGTTTTGCTCTCCAAAATCTTGATTTTTATGTTTGTGCTATTTGTCATACAGCAGAGGAGGAGAAGAGGGGAGAGGGAGGGGAGGGGTACTATTAGCGCCATCTATTAGCAAACAATAGAAATAAAAAAGTAGGGTCAAACTTTTTCAACACCCAAACATTTTAAACGTCCTCGCGTAGTAATACGATCTAGCTGAAGATGTTTAAAAGAGTACTCTTAGTCGACGAAGCTAATTGCTAGGGCCCTTATATTGCTAAAATATTCTTTGATTTGCATATTTCTCATACCGCCATATGTTGTTCTATTAGACTTCTTCCAAAAAAATGCTAATTAGCGAGAGTTAATTAAGCAAGGCAAGTAAAAGAAGCAAAATAGAACAACATATGGCGGCGTGAAAATATGTAAAAAATTCGATTCAGAGGTGGATCGAATTAAAGTTGGGGGATATTTTGCATTTTTTCCCTATAATGTACAAAATATTTACCGTACATAATCTTTTCCATTTACAACAGTATAAAATAAGAGGAATGTGTGACAATATCCATATTAATTAGGAAGGTATGTTGTATGCTAGGTTAGCTAATTGTGTCTTCTACAGCTTCACTGTATAGAGGAAAGATGGAAAAAGAGAGCTCTACAAAAACTGGTGCTCTTAACAATATTGTACGTCCGTGAAAATTACATATAAATAAGGCATAAGCGTATTATCTGCTTTCATGTCAGATTTTCCCAACCTGTGAGCTGTAGTGTTTAGGTGACAAACGACCTGCTCAAATATGATACTGTTGACAATATTGTACGTCCGTGAAAATTACATATAAATAAGACATAAGCGTATTATCTGCTTTCATGTCAGATTTTCCCAACCTGTGAGCTGTAGTGTTTAGGTGACAAACGACCTGCTCAAATATGATACTGTTGACAATATTGTACGTCCGTGAAAATTACATATAAATAAGGCATAAGCGTATTATCTGCTTTCATGTCAGATTTTCCCAACCTGTGAGCTGTAGTGTTTAGGTGACAAACGACCTGCTCAAATATGATACTGTTGACAAATATTGTACGTCCGTGAAAATTATATATAAATAAGACTTAAGCGTATTATCTGCTTTCATGTCAGATTTTGCCAACCTGTGAGCTGTAGTGTTTAGGTTACAAACGAGCTGCTCAAATATGATACTGTTGACAATATTGTACGTCCGTGAAAATTATATATATAAATAAGACTTAAGCGTATTATCTGCTTTCATGTCAGATTTTACCAACCTGTGAGCTGTAGTGTTTAGGTGACAAGCGACCTGCTCAAATATGATACTGTTGACAATATTGTACGCCCGTGAAAATTACATATAAATAAGGCATAAGCGTATTATCTGCTTTCATGTCAGATTTTACCAACCTGTGAGCTGTAGTGTTTAGGTGACAAGCGACCTGCTCAAATATGATACTGTTGACAAATATTGTACGTTCGTGAAAATTACATATAAATAAGACTTAAGCGTATTATCTGCTTTCATGTCAGATTTTACCAACCTGTGAGCTGTAGTGTTTAGGTGACAAGCGACCTGCTCAAATATGATACTGTTGACAATATTGTTCGTATATTGTATTGTATAGGAGACTAGAAGCATATAATTTGGCGAAAAAAAAAACCAAGTAAGGTCATAGAGAATAGTTAAAAAAAAAGTGAACAATTATATTTTGCATTGCACAGCATCGGATATTAAATAACATACCCCCAAAAAATCTCTGCATTATGCGTTCTGTAAAAAATTGCCCTACGTGCCAAACTGCTGTGTCAAGTAAACATTTTCAAAAGCACTGTCGTACTTGTGTGCCGGGGAAAGCGAATATGTGCGACCAAACTGTGCTCTAAGTGTGGAAAAAATATTACTATTGCCAACTTCAAGTTGTTGTTTTTTTTGACACGTATATATATTATTATTTTTTTAACAGAGGAAGAAAGTCCGTGCTTCGGAAAACGCGATGATGTGCGTAATGATATCTTCCGTCTCCTGCATAGACTTGTACCAATCTACTGTGTACCATCTTCTTCCCTGCCTTGCCTCGTCCAGTTCGTCCAACCTCTCGTTCAATTTTTCCCCTGCAGCCGAAAGCAGAATGTTGAGATCACCGCACCTCAGGCCGCTGATCTCCCGAAGATGGTCCTTGAGAACCATTTCACAAGGGATGCAAAATTCCGGCGTTGTTCTTGCTATGATTACAAGTTTCCCTACATCTCCGTTTACTACTTTTTTGAATATTTTAGATAGTAGCTCGGGTGGCAAATCAGTTATACGAGACATGTTGTTATTATTATTATTTTTTACTCTATGTTATTTATATACCCTACCCCAATTTTTGTTTCGTGTTTATGGCGATGGTGGTACCCAGTGCGGCGACCCGTTCACCCAGCGATGCGTCTCTGCTCACGAACCTATCGAAAGCTGCGTGCTCTAACTTTCTGTCTGCTTCGTGACGTGCATCCAGATCCGTCTGCGTGGTGTTGTAAGCGATGTCGTGATTTTTGCATGCGGCGTCCAACGGATTCACACCCTTGTCCCCTCTCTCCAATCTTTTCTCGAGTTTGGTACCCGGTCCGCAGTACTGGTAGCCAGGTAAATACATCTCAAAAGGTGACAAGTTACCTTTTGAGAACAGGCACCTGTACGTGTTCTCGAAAAGTTTGGAGCAATCCAAATACCAGCAACTGATGAAACTGTACGATGGTCTGGACATTGCAACGTTCGCCTCGGAAATAAAACCACTCGACGATTGTCGTGAAAATTCAGTCGTTGTGTTCGACGACGCCATCCTGGAAAATCAAAATGAAATTCGCAACTTTTTCACGCAAGGTCGTCACAAAGAAATGGATTGCTTCTACCTAGCTCAAACGTTTTCCAAAATTCCAAAACAGTTAGTACGCGACAACGCTAATTTCATATGTTTGTTTCGTCAAGATCACACCAACCTCAAGCACGCGTACGATGACTACGTAGGCGGAGACATGAACTACAATCAATTTTCGGAACGCTGCTGCTCTACTTGCTGGAACGGTGACGATTTCGGATTCGCGACGATCGACATGACGAGGAAACCCAACGACGGAAAATACAGAAACAAAATCAACGACTTTCTAAACGTTGCAACGCTGTGAGAAACGACGTGTATAAATAACGTCATGACGAAACGAAAAATCGAAGACGAAAATCTCAAGCTTCGCGATTACCTCGCGAAGCGCTTCAAAGGTTGGAAATCCGAGAATCGCGGATTCTACGAAGAGAAGAAACGTCAGGATCAACCCGTGATCGATGCCATCAGCAGTCTAGGTAAAGAAATTAAAAGTGTCACGGAACAAAATAAAAATTTGATCAACGAACTCGTACCGCTCGCAGCTAAAAGTTACGCCGTACCCACGCCTATTTCGAGCATTCCTTCGACGCCGTTCGAACTGAAGGATGCACCGGCACGACGTCGAGCCATATGCAGCACGTCTTCGGATAAAATCGAGTTGGGACCTTTGGCACGAGACTACCTGAGCACGGGGAAATTCGACAAGGATGAAGTGTTCGGATTGTATCCCAGCATGGAAACCAGCGAAGGCGGCGGTGTGGTGTGGAAGATTGGGAAATCGAAGGTGACCTTCGAAGGCAACGACATTAAAGTCAATTTAGGCGACAAGGATAGTTGGAACAGGTATCCGGGTACGGTGGGACTGTGGGAACTCGTCGCCAAAAAGCAACCGAAAGATTACACCGACGAAGATTACCAAAGTTACAAGGAAATTCTGATCATGACGGATGCCTTGTACCAGAACAACGACGCCTCGCAGAATAGGGTGAAATCGAGCAGCGGCGAGAAGTACAGGAATCTCATCAAACCGATTTGGAACCAGGTCAAAACAGGCAGCGGCGTCAAACGCTACAACACGTTACCCAAAGAATTCGTTTGGGTGGACGACGTTAGGAAACTCGTGGACCGATTGTTGGTGATAGCCGGCGAAGAGAATGCAGGCAATCGTAATTTCTACAACGAGAAGGTTGGCATCGTGGACATGATCAGCACGAAACTTTCCAACTTCATCGTGAACGACGACAAGGGCATAGGTTACCTGATCAAAATCATCAACACGCTGCCTCCGAAATTTTGGAACGTGGCCGAAGGAAAGGGACTCGTGAACGACATCATCAACAAGTTACCTTTCGAGATGCATCTACCTGGCTACCAGTACTGCGGACCGGGTACCAAACTCGAGAAAAGATTGGAGAGAGGAGACAAGGGTGTGAATCCGTTGGACGCGGCATGCAAAGATCACGACATCGCTTACAACACCACGCAGACGGATCTGGACGCACGTCACGAAGCAGACAAAAAATTGGAACATGCAGCTTTCGAAAGGTTCGTGAGCAGAGACGCATCGCTGGGTGAACGGGTCGCCGCACTGGGTACCACCATCGCCATGAACACGAAACAAAAATTGGGGTGGGGTATATAAATAACATACCGTAAAAATACTACACAAGAAAAAATCTCAGAATATATATATATATAAATAACATACCGTGAAAATAACACATAGAGCATCAACATGAAGCCCAAGGGTGTCGTGTACCAGATACCATACTCCAATCTTAAAAATCTAGGTGCCCTCGATGGGTTACTCACCAAGAAACAACGCGAGAAGAAACGTTCTTGCTTGTCGAAAGGACACGGAATGAAATTGCTGCTCAGCACACCTCAATTGAAAAGATTGCAGCGTTCGCGGAAACAGCAAAAGATCGGAGGTTTCATATTCAGCATCCCGGCCATCCTAGCAGCATTGGGGGCTGTTGGAAGTTTGGCTGGCGGAAGTGCCGCCATCGCGAAAACCGTCATCGACTCGAAGAAGAACAAGGCCGAGTTGGAAGAACAGAAACGTCACAACCTGGCCATGGAGAAGAAAAGGGGGAAGGGCGTGATGAAGAAGTTTAAAAAAAAGAAACAACAGCACTCACCAACCGAGACATTGAATCTCTGATCGGACCGTTACGAATCAAACACTTCAGAGGAGTTTTCATGTCCGACTCGTTACCTTCAAGCGTTAAAAGAAGAGAATGCGGAGTAGTCAACTTGGACGGTCAAGAAAATCCAGGCACGCATTGGATATGTTACCACAAAAATGATGATAAAGCATTCGTTTTCGATTCTTTCGGAGGTGTTCCACCTACAAATTTAATTCATTATCTGAAAACAAACAAAACCTCTATATACTACAACGACGAACGCATTCAAGATTTCGGAGACGTGAACTGCGGTCATCTCTGCCTCTCCGTGCTCGCGTTTCTCTCTAAAATAAATAACCCTACGATCGAGGATTTCCAGAAAGCATTGTGGAACCTCAAACAGCATCACTAGGATGGGCGTGTTCCATCTCACGAGCGAATCTTCAATCTTGAAACTCACGCTGCACGACGACATCGTCTATCCTAAATCCGTGGCTCTGCGTGCATTCTACAGCATGTACCTCATACCTAACGTCACGCAGCACAACAACAAAATTAGCGTCGGAAGCGAACACATCGTCGTCACGCCAGGACAATACAATCTTTCCACTTTGCAAGCTCAATTACCCAAAGGCACATACCTTTCTCAAAATTCGGTCACGCACAGAGTGGAAATCCTATCCGCGACGGAGACCGTGGACCTGGGCACCATGGGAGAGCTTTTAGGTTTCGAGAACAACCACCCAAAACTCGAAGCTGGCATCAAGCACGTAGCAACCAACATTCCTAAATTCTTGGCCATAGAGACTCTGAACGTACACTGCAACGTGGCGGAAGGTATGATCACGAAATCTTCGGACGGATTATTAGGAAGTCACAAGCAGACGGGAATCATAGCCACTTTCAAACCAAGTTCCGAGTTCATGGAACCGATCATCTACACGCCCTCTTCGCCGATCTATTTTCCAGTATGTCGCAACCGCATAGACGACATAGAGTTGGTGGTGACGAACGAGAAAGGAGACGTGGTGGATTTCGCAGGTGCCACTACGACGGCCATCGTGGAGATCAACGTATAATAAATAACCATACATGTAAAATGGAGCAAATCGAAAGTTACGAATTGCAATCTTTCCCTCCCAACCGTCGCACGTTCGCCAATCTGAACGAAGCGAACAGGGAGATCGAATACGACGTGGACGTAGGCGACGGGTTCATTCATCCTCACAGAGCGGACCTCTACCTTCAATTCGACGTGGTGAAGAAGGAAAGCGGAGACGCGTTTCCCGCAGCAGCAAACTTGATACTCGTGGACAACTTCGTGCCTCACCTGTTCTCGCAGGTGGAGGTGAAGAAACACAACACCGTCATCGACAGAATAGATTATCCAGGCATCACGTCGACGGCAGTGGGAACGTTGAAATTATCCAAAACGGACGCAGCGTACTACCAGGCCGGGGGATTCGAAGCCGGGACCAAAATATCGACGAGAAGTCACACGGTGCTCTTTCCCATGCGTCTGCTGCCTGGTTTCTTCTCGGACTACAAGGAGATCATGTGGAAGGGAGGACTGAGGGTTACGTTTCGAAGAGCGGCCAACGACAACGACGCACTGATGCGATACGCTACTTTGGGTCCGGACGGCACCACGCCGATAGCCAACACTTTACCCGAAGCAGCGAAATGCGTCATTCGGAGCATGGAATTGAGAATGCCGGTGGTGGAATACGAAACGAACTACGCCCTCAAGTACAAAGCGGAGATCTTGAAAAGTCCGCAGGTGCCGATTCACTTTCACGGCTACCAGTGCGTGCAGAAGATGGCGTCGGGAAGTCACATGGAATTCGACGTGACGACACAGTTCAACAACATACAGTTCGACATGCCAGATTTCGTCGTAGTGCTTTTTCAGACCGGACGCGATAACGATCAGGAAAAAGATTCCAGCAAGTTCGACGACTGCAAGATCAAGAACGTTTATCTGAAGAACGGTAGGAACGAAGTGTTCCCGCGCGAGAATTACAACCTCGACATGACCAAAGACGATTACCTCAAACTTTACGAAGCTTACACGGCTTACAAACGCGTGACCGAAGGAAGCGTGGACGTGTACTACGCGCCCAGCGAATTCAAAGCACGGAGACCCATGACCGTCATCAACACATCTAAGAGGAAGCAAGTGGTGGTCAACGATCGTACCAACATCAAGATTGTATGCGAGTTCCACGATGCCTTGCCTGCAGATACTCTGTGCAGTGTCATTCTTATTGCAGAGAAAACATTTGTGTATGACGTCAAGAATGAAAGAGTAACTGAACAGTTTTAAATAAATAAAAAAAAAATAGCACACAATAAGAAATGTGGAATTTTATATATATAAGTACAAATTGCAATTAGCAGTTTCCAGAAGTTTAATTTTGCTGTGCCATGCATGCATGTAATCGAGGAAGTGGAAGTAAATTAAAATTGTTTTTTTTCGCATTGCCTATAACTTTTTGTTACACTCTGGGCAGGTCTTACTAGTTTGGAGGCGATAGTGGCCCCACGGAAGTGTATGGACCCCACATTCAAGAATACACCTCTTGTCGTCGTGTGCATCCAGAGCAACTTTCCTGACAATATTAGTTGTAAGCACATGATCGACGCTTTGGATACGATGCTCTTTTTGTAGAATGGGCGATTTTGTTCTGAGGCACTCGAGGTAATCCTCAAACTTGAGGTGCTCTCGAACCACTTGCTTGCTTACACCCTTTGCCTTTTTTGTTACAGAACCCTCAGCCCGGATCGCATAGGCTTTGGCACGAAGTCCAGCAAACTCCACAATCACATCCCCGTCTTTCTCGTCCTTGAGTTTGCCGGGTATTTTTTTTGTTCCGGGGCAGAATTCCATACCGGTTTAGCTGGGGATAGCCCGATGTGTCGAAGAGCTTGACAAGAGCTGGAACTTTGGCTATATCACCATACGCATCGGCCGTGCGAACATGGTACACCAAGCTGTCTGTGTCTGTGTAGAGGAGCGAGATATTGTGGTTGTAGTGTGCACGTAGTATGCCGTAATATGTCTCGAACATGCACAACTTGCTCAGATCCAAAACTGCAGCTCCCACATAGATGGGCTTGTTGAGTAGCACCTTGCCCCGGTTCATGTGAATCAGAGACATCTGTTCGTTGTAAATTGTTCGAGACCTGAACAGCGGGCTTGCAACAAGTCGACGACACTGTGTTTTCTTCGTCACCAACCTCACATCAACGCGATTTCGCACATTCTCCATGGTCTTCCCAAATACCGCATTGTTCATTAATTTGAAAAAATCGCGATCAAGTTCCGAAGTGGCAGCAGTGCGATGGTTGGTGTTCAGTTCGATGTACGGCTTCAACCATGGAGACTGCCTGAACAAGAGCACGTCGTAAACTGCTTTGACCGAGACCCCTTGCTGCATTAACCACTGGAGGTTCCGGTAGTGTAGCACATAACGCTTTTTGGGCTCCAAGTCCATGACGAGCTTCGGTTGATCCGAGCCAGGTGGGCACTTCAATTCCGGAGCAGGCGAAAGGTCACAGAATGTATCCTGCAGCTTCTCGGGGAAGTCAAGGTCCACCTCGGCAAAAAACCCAAACTCGTCGCACTCTTTTTCGATGTCGTGGTATAAAGGATCAACCCACTTAAACTGTCCTGTTGGGAGTGGCTGCATCATGGAGTGCCCGTAAAGATTATTCACGTCAGTGTACATGATGTAGCTTGATGGTTGGGAGGGGTCGTAACCAGTGGCCATGTGGTGATTGTTGGCGTGTGCGAAGCGTTGCGACACTTGGACCATGCCGCCCCGGATAGCTCTCTCGATGAAAAGCATGATATCATTATCGGAGATAAGTGAAAGTTTAACTTTAGTCAGCAGGAGCATGGCCGACCATGCCAGTCCAGGAAGGCTGTAAAAATATACAGGGTCCAGGTTGTAAATGTTTATCGCAGTTGCCCGAAACGCCTGGAACACATCGGCAAGAAGCGTCACATCAAGCTTCAGGTATGCATCGTGGTAATCACCGAAAGTTCGGCAACCCAACTCGACCCACATAGACTGAGCATGCTTGTACTCCTCGTCGGTAATACCTGAACCTCTCAGCTGGCTGTAGAACTTATCCTGGGGAGGCAGCAACTCTTCTTCGAACTTGGAAGGGTCTGTGACGTATTCGTAGGGGTAGACCCCTTTACGTCTGATGAGTGCGACATCTAAGTTCGGGAAACTTGATGTAGTAATGGCTAGTTGGTCGTCTCTGAGCTTCCCAGCAAGAGCATCGAGGCTTGCCTGGAGGAACCTCAGAGAGTCGAGGAACCGAAGCTCGATGCTGCTGCTTGAGTTGGGGATCGGCACCCACTTGCTGATGCTAATATAATGCTCCTCGTTCTGTGCCAGGACATTGATTCTCGCATTGTCGTACCCTAGATGTGTAACCAAGTGATGGAAATCATATCCCGAGCCATTGTGAAAAAGACCGGTATGAAGCGCGGGTCCCTGGCTCTCAAGTTACATCTGTTGCACCACGGGCCAATGTAGCTTCCGCTCCCATAATGGTCATGGTGGTGGACCTTTTTGTTATCGTCAGTGAAGACCGAGTTGCAAACAGGACAATTTAGAGCCATTTCGTGCTGATGCTTGTTTTTGGGAGACAGAGGCAGCATGGGCTTGGGGGCCAACAGCACCTTCCCTATCTTGATGGCTTCCTGTTGCATTCTCTCCAGGAAGTGTTTGACCGGGTCGGGACCGCGATACACATAGGGCTCGGAGGCAATATGTTGGTCTCGCCACACCACAAGATAGGAGTAACTCGAGGCCTCGTGGATTTGGAAAGGAATGGTAGAGGATGTTTCGGGGTTGGGCTCGCAGTTAGACAGAGGTTGAAGAAAGGCCTCGAAGTCTGCTACAATATAGGCAGGATGCTTCACCATAGCACTGTGCATGCGAAAGCACTCTACTGCACCAGGTTCGGGCAGGATAGTTCGTGCAGGCTCGTTGGTACCACAGTAGAACATGTGGCGAGCTAGCTTCTCAGCAGCAATGTTGGGACCTCTGATGCGCCGGTAATCCTGCTGTTCTCGATTATGAAATGTAGCCAAGCACCTGCGACACACCTCGACGTGGGTTTTGCCTTTGCTCCGTTGGCTCGAAACAAGCCGAGAGAGGGAACGGATAAGGGTGTAATGGTGATGGGTCTCGTCCTTGATGAGCAGGAGGTTGATTTCTCGTACCTCGTTGTTGTTGCTCACGTTGCTCACCCGGATGGGGTGGACCTCATTTTTGTTCTCGGTGAGACCGTAAACATTGATGGCTAATTGTAGGCCCAACAAGTCACGAGCACGAACCTCAAACTTGCGAATATGCGAGACTTCTACAGGGTAGGCAATCCCGGCCATTGCATCCTCCAGTTCCGACTCATACTGCGTGTAGTGGTTAATACGGTACGAGTGGTTTTCCCTAGGTATAGGGTGTAATGCTGCCAGCACCGACCAGAGGAAGCATTTGGTGTCTTTGTTCTGAATATTGAGAACAGCTTTCCTTGCTTCAACCTCGGGTGGCAGGGCAATATAGCTAGAGTATAATATAGTTTAATAACGGCGATAGGATTCATCTATACTAAATTTCTAGGTGAAAATATAATAATATAGGGGCATAGATGTCTGAAAGGGAGGCAAGGATTGCCACATCTTCCCCTTAGAAAACGAATGTCAACCAAAAAGTACGTTTTCACATGTATAATTTGATTTCAGTCATAATAATTTACATTAATTATTATAATGAGGATGCAGGAATGCGATAATGCAACACTATTATCGGGGTAATATGCCCCATGGAAAAATACCTTGCTTGTCTCTTTGTGGAAAATATCTGCAGACGTCCATGATTAGGGGTGCATTTGCCCTCCCCCTATCCCCATGGGCGCACGCCTATGATCCCCGTGATGGAATATGTAGCCCAAAACCAGGGCTTTAAGATCAAATTTGTTTTGTTATTGTTTTTATTAGTAATTACCTCAGTTTTCTTCCTCTGAAGTTAAATTATTCATGACGACGATTTATGATTACATTAAAGCCATGAATGAACATACACAATGAATCCATTTTGGTCGGAACTCGAACTCGGAACCTTGTTCGGCAAGAAATAAAAATATCCATTAAAATGAGTGTTTCATTGGAGATGTTCCTCTACTTCCGTCATTTTATCACTTATACATTTCTTTAATATACAATAATAAGTTACAACTAAAAAAAAAAGTAAAGTGTTCCCCTGTGCATAGCACCACGCCATGATGGCGTATAGGGGGTGTGGGGGGTAACGCCCCACACTTTCTTGATCCGGTCATGAGTGGGGGTGATGTGATCAGCATCACGCCCCTGACCGTCTTTACCCCCCAGGGTTTCCCCCAGGTACCCATGTCATTCGACGCTGGGTGGCCGCCGGAGCCGCTTCCAACGTTAGAAAAGTTCCCGGATTTGAACCGGCCGGGGATCGAACCCGGGAAATACCTAAAAATAAATATTATTTAGCATTTTCACATGCATATGTTTTTTTACGGTTAGAGTGTGAACTGGCACCTGTTTATTTAGATTGTTCTTTATGTTTCGTGTGTAGTTAAAGATATGAAATATGCTTGAGGAACGATTAGGGCTATAAGAATTCCGTCCGTGACGGGAGTGGTTAGCACAGTGCGCTACGATGTCTGATGTCCTGGGTTCGAATCCCGTCGTGCGTATGGGTGTTCTTTGTGAGTGCCCCTTCATCAATTTCATCATATCACTCATCTTCGTCGTCGCGATTAGCAAGAGGTAAAAGAAAAAAGACGCTAAATAAGAAAATAAAAAGACTTATAAGAATCATTCTTATTTCCGGACGTGTCCTACATTTTATAGTTGTGTCTGGCCTCCGGAAGGAATTTGAAAGAAATCTCAAATGTCTTATACGTATTTTGAGCATCACGTAACTTCAAATTAGATGGAGAAACAGAAAAACTGAGGGAATTCTAAGATAACGTGGTTCCTTGGAGAATTATGCTTAAATCAAAGAGTGTGCATGGTTGCTACTGGATGTTCGGAAAAACAATTACAATCCCAGCTCAGAAATTACTTCACGATTTTCTAGATCCGAAAAAGTCCGGATATATATGTATAAAAATGCTTACTTTGTGAAGTTTTATCGATATAAGTGTCGGTAATTTGTTCGAAGTAACAAGTAATTTTTCTCCTTATTGGAGAAATAAGGCACACAATTCTGTTTTATCCCAGTGTATAGTAGTTTTTTTACATATTAATAAACAAGAACTTCCAGACTTGGTTTATGAAATTGTGAATTTTTTCCTTCCCGAATTCATGGATTGTTTTCTCTTCCTGGCCCCACATCGACGAAAAACGTTCTGTCTTACATACACAAGTTGAAATCACATACAGCCGTGCTATTAATTAGCAGTTGAGGAATTTTGAACTCAACCGTTCACTTCAACATTAATTTTTGAGCTGAAGATGTGTCATATTCTCGTTATATGCTAAGATGTCCTAGTAACCTATTATAGTTACTGCAAATGCGTTCGTGTCCAACATTTTGAGACATGTCCTACTTTCCGCTGAAGAGTGATCTGGTAGCCCTATGTGTGATGAGAACTGTTTTTACTCAATTCCTGATATAATTTATTCCAGCATTTCCTTCAACTTCTGTTACCTTGTTCTTACCTCCAATGCTTACACAACTTTTCCTTCGTGCTCGACCTTTGGGTTCAGAAATGTTTACAACACCCCCATCTCCCGCGTGTAAATAGCAGGCAACAACACTCTAGAAAACCACAATGTATACAACTTGTTTACTACATATTTTACGAAAATATTAGAATGTTAGCTTGATATAACTGTGGATTGGAACGAACGAAATAAAATACCTGTTTCATACGCACACTGGAACGAGCGCAGGCCTGCTGTGAGTCACTCTGGCAGTGAAGGTCACTGATCGAAGCAGTTGGTGCTTTCTTACTACAAGCAGGCGCCTTATCTTTCCTCAAGGAAACACGGAAATCTTACCATCATTCCCACCTTCGGCCTGATGAAGAAAGCGTGAGGCCCTAACTCCACTAACTCCACATCCCCTATACGCCTTCATGGCTTGGTGAGCACAAGGTAGGAGTTTGCATTTTAATTTACTATACATCCCAATTTTGTCGGAACAAAACTTCCCAATCTCTACGTGGGCTTTCTTCCAAGTTCCATAGGGATGTGAATAGGCTCCAATATTTCTTGACACAAATCATACATGTTATATTTCCTTATAAGAACAACAGCCGATATATTTTGTGTGCGTGTGTGTAGGGGGTAGGGTATAATCCAAACATGTGAGGTGATCCTTTTCCCACTACTCACTCCATTCTCAGAAATAAATCGCAATTCCAAACACTGAAAATGCAGCACACTGAAAATGCAGCACAGAAAAATTAACGATTTGTAACGACACTCTGGAAATATTTTAGTTTAATTTTTTTCAATTTGAACTGACATTCATAACATTCATTAACAATTCAAATATTGACAAAAGAATAGCTTAGGCGTTCTGCTACTTTCAATTCTTCGTTATCGTAGTCACCGTAACTCTCTCTCTCTCTCTCTCTCTCTCCCTTTCCGATGGCACTGTAGTAGAGGAGTCGCCTTGTAATCAAGGAGTCCCCTGTTCGATACCCGGTGGAGACACAGTGGTTAGGATCCCTCTTTAAACTGTAGATGCAGTCTCGATTAGCCTTTGTGTGCATAAAGTAGACTTAAAATACCAAATGAAAATAAATAAAAATCAAAATCACCGTAACTATCTACAAAGCCAGACGATCCATTTTTGAAACCTGTTGAGGCTTAGATGTAGCATTGCATTCGTATCATTACCCATCATCTTCGTCGTCGCGATTATCGCAAGAGGTAAAAATTCGACACAAAATAACCCAAACAGAAGCTTGCAATCAATCTGAGTATTGGTTACGTTGGATACGTGGTAGAATTGTTTTAAATATCACTTCCTGTGATGTAATAGGGTTTTTGATTAAGGATCATTTGTATAATGCATATCGTTGATGCGTTAACCACACTCTTCGGTTGTTTAGAAATCGTAAGGAAGAAGGATCTCTAAATTTCCGCTTTCACATGTCAATGAAACTTTAAAATACGTTAAATGTAGGTCACAAAAGAGATTTACATATTGTTATGATATCTTTTAAACACCACGAAATCTAATTCCAATAGAATACGATACTACTCCTTACGTTCCTGTAAATGTTCACCATTAGTCTGGCGAAAGAAAGTAACTACCAGGTGTATAAGCTTAAATCTGCTGTTTTTTTTAGTCAGAAAAGCACATGGTTTGTTCATAGAAAGCAACAGGAAATTTATTCAAAGTACTTGCCCTCGCGAGCTACACATTTTGCCCACCTCTCGGGCAATTTGTGGATACCACGCCAAAAAGAAGTCCTTCTCTTTCGAGGCAAACCACTCATCAAGCCATGTTCGGACGTCTGCATACGAATCGAAGTGCTGCTCAGCGAGGGCGTGGCCCATCAACGAAAACAGATGGTAGTCGGAAGGGGCCAGGTCTGGTGAATAGGCGGGATGGGGTAGCACCTCCCAGTTGCGTGTCTCCAAGTAGTTTTGGACCAGTCTTGACGTGTGCGATGGGGCGTTGTCGTGGAGGAAAATCAGCTTGTCATGTCTTTGTTGATAATCCGGCCCAGTGACAGTTTCACCAGGTTTCAACAGCTCAAAGTAGACGATACCCTGTTGATCCCACAAAATACACAGCATCGTCTTCCGGCCGAAGCGAGTTGGTCTCGAGGAAGATGTTGATGTTTGGCCGGGATCAACCCACGATTTCTTGCGTTTAGGATTCTCGAAATATATCCACTTTTCATCGCCAGTCACAATCCGATGCAGGAAAGACTTTCTTTTTTGTCTGGCAAGCAAGATTTCGCATGTGTTTTGGCGTCTCTCCAGCTGCCGATCGGTCAATTCATGCGGCACCCATTTTCCGATCTTTTGAACCTTTCCCATGGCACGTAGACGCATGGAAATGGCTGCTTGAGTAACACCCAATTGCTCGGCAAGCATCTTTTGTGTTTGGGTATCGTCCTCGTCCAAAAGAGCCTGCAATTCATGGTCCTCAACCTTCCTGGGCCGATTTTCACTCTTCTTGTCGCTCAGGTCAAAATTGCAGTCTTTGAACCGACGAAACGAATCCCTGCACGTTGTTTCCGATACAGCACTGTCACCATAGGCCTCCACAAGCATTCGATGCGATTCGGCAGCCGATTTCTTCCAATGGAAGCAGAAAAGCAGAGCTTCCCGCATATGCTCTTTTTCTGGCACAAAACTAGACATGCTTACCACAGGAACACTGTCTGTTGTTGTCTGCACGTGCTGACGATGTGCACTGATTCGTGTTGGCAGATGTCCAACTCATACAAACACCAGATATGGCGTGCCCATGGTAGCTTCATACGCTCACTAACGCCATCTATGAGCAAACAGCAGATTTAAGCTTATACACCTGGTAGTAAATTAAAATGCAAACTCCTACCTTGTGCTCACCAAGCCATGAAGGCGTATAGGGGATGTGGAGTTAGTGGAGTTAGGGCCTCACGCTTTCTTCATCAGGCCGAAGGTGGGAATGATGTGATCAGCACCACGCCCCTGGCCGCCATACCCCCCCCCCCTTCCCCAGAGTTTCCTCCAGTTACCGACTTTATACGACGCTGGGTGGGCACCGAAGCAGCTTGAACAGGTGGACAAAATCCCGATTATCCCCCGTCGGGGATCGAACCCAGATCCCTCGCATGGTAATAAAACGCCCTAACGACTGTGCTACTGCGGCACATACAGTAATTAAGGCAAGAACTGTTTTACCGTTTCGTTCAACGTTTTTAGGGGAATCATTTTCGGAGATATAACGTGTAGCTCTTGTCGGTTCTGCGACCTTGGTTGAGAAAAGGCGATTTGCTGACGAACAACATTCCACCTGACAAGTCACGTGACTTTCCTACATTTCCTGTGCCTGTTGGCTTTTGCATGAAGGACGAGTTGCTCTTGAGACAGACAGAATCACCCGATCACCTAATGGTGCAATGTGTGTTGCCTACCCTTCCGGCATTATTTACTGCCATTAAAGTCTTATGGGGAAGAACTTTTTTCCACCACTGTACAGCTGCGGTTGTTAAAGCAGTGATGGTTCGCATCCGCCGAAATCCCATCCGGAAGCAAGTGATAATGGCACAGGAGCTGAACATTTCACAACAATCAATGTTCATAGCACTTAATCAAGACCTTGGAATTGGAGCTTACCGGTGGAGTACTGGAAATTTCCTGAAGTGAAGAAGCAGAGGGATCTGAAATCGAAAAGGCTCCTGAAGCGATACGTTGCCAATGGACATTGCAGGATTCTCTTCACTGATAAGAAATTGTTCACCACTGAATAAAGTTTTAACCCCCAAAATGAAAGGGTGTATGCTTCAAACTCTCGAGAAGTTTGTGAGAGAGCTCCCAAAAAATCAGAGATGCCACCAGCCCCCCTCAGTCATGGTTTGGTGGTGGGGGGGGAGCTATGAGAGTTCCACCAGGCCCAATTTTTTAGAAAAGGGCTTAAAAGCCGTGCGAAAGTGTACGTGGAAAGTGTCCTGGACCCTCTCGTGACACTGTTGAACCAAACAATGTTTCACAATGAATCCTGGATATTCAAGAAATATTCTGCCCCAGCTCATAAGGCAAGGATGACGCGACGGTGCCTGGAGACCAGTGTACTCGATTTCATCTCCACTTTTGATTGGCCATCTGATAGCCATGATCTCAGTACCTTGGACTACAAACTGTGCCCAGAGCTAGAGGGGACTGTCTGCAAGAAGAGGCACTCTATAACTGAAAGTCAAAAGCGCTCCTTGATAGCAGCAGGGGCGGACTTTCCCATCAAGACCATCCGTGCTGCAATAGATGCCTGGCCAGGGAGACTTCGAGCCTGTGTAAGGGTGAAAAGTGTACATTTTGAAAACTGGTTGGTGCTATTTGTTTGTAATATATGTGAGTGTAACATATTAAAAGAACATTTTTTTAAAATCTGAAACCATATTCAATTTATTCACAAAACAGTGTGTAACGGTATTTATGGCCAGACTAGGTATACAGAACATACATCAAGCTGTAATTCAAAACCAAAGTTAATGTTTCGATGCCTTCGGTATTTACTCTCGTCTCTATTGTACGAACAGTTAAGTTAGATTTGTGAATAACTACAATTCCGCCACAGTTTTTGTTCGTTCTGTTTTTCGTTACCGTTTCGTAACCCTGTATACTAATAAGAGAGAGAGAGCGGTGTTCCGTCCTTCAACCAGCTTTCGGTAATAACAAACAAATCAGGGTCTTCCTCGTTTACAATAAGTGGCAACTCGTCCATTTTCGGAACTAGCGTTCTTACATTAGCGAGAGCAACACGGAAAAATGACTCATTGCCTGGCCCTTCCCTCCGCAGCAGCTGATTATAAAACTAAAACAATATTGCAGACTGTAGACTCCTGGAGTCTGCCTCTCTACACCTTTAAACACATTCATTTATCCAAGAACAAAATTGAATTTTTTACAAATTTGAAAATCGTTGATAGCTTTTTTATAGGTTCACATTTAAATATTTCATAGTTCGAGGGGGGCATGGTCCCCGTGGCCCCTCCCTTGGGTACGGGCCTGGACCAAACTATATTTACATTTCTATATCAAGTTCACCCTTACATTCAATTTCCAGAGAGAAACTTTCGTCCGCCACTGAGCCGGATCCTGTGGCCGAGTGGTCAGTCTCGCGCCTAGCGCGGAACAGGTAGGTCGTGCTGTACGAGCTCTGTGCTTTGAGGAAAAGTGAAAGTTCAGCGCGATATCGGTACGTACGTGTGGGAGAGGGTGTGCTAGTGAAGAATTGGACAAAAGTAAAGTATAAAATGGATCGCGAAAATACGATACAAATCAGTTTTGAAACGGGAACTTTGAAACCTAGTCCTTTGGAAGTACATGAATTTATTCATGATAAATTCAAACTGAGTGTGAATGATATTGCAGCCATACAAATTCCCACGACGATTAAATGTGTATTTTTGAAATTAGTGCGTCCTGGAAAAATGAGAAAAATATTAGAAGAAAATACTGGTGAAGTGAATTTTTATTATAGTAGTGGAGCTGTGACACAAGTGAAACTGAGTGATGCGAATCGAATTGTGAAGCCGGTTCGAGTGTTTAATCTTCCTTTGGAAGTGCCAGAACGACAAATTCGTGAAAAACTGAGTGAATATGGGACAATCGATGAATTGAAAGCAGAAACTTGGAGTGACAAATTTAGGTACAAAGTGTATAATGGGGTGCGTCAGGTTTTGATGGCAATTAAGAAGCCAATTCCCTACTTTGTGAAAATAGGCCAATATACGGCACATGTAGTATATAACGGTCAAATCCCAACTTGTGAATGGTGTGGTAGTAGTGATCACATGAGGTTTAATTGTACCTTACGGAAACCAACAGTGTTCAAAGTCATGGGTCGTGCAGTTCGGTCCTATAGCGAAGCAATTGCACCGTCTACATCTACACACGAAGATATAAATGTGAGTCAAGAATCAGCACAACTGACGGTGATAGAAGGGCATCAACAGGGAATACATATACAGGAAGAGAAAAATATTCACAAGAATGATCAACAAACTTTCACCAAGGAAGGAACTGAAGAAAATATGGAAGAGCAACCAAAAGAACCTGTGTTAAATGTTCAACTTATGCGACAAAGTGAAGAAATGTCCCTGGATACTATGGAGCAGAAGAAGGGTGGACCACTAAGACGACAAGAAGACATAACTAAAGTGCAAGAGGAATCGAGTGATGAAGTGCTACAGAGCAAGAAGGAGAGGAAGCAGAATCAGACCAAGCAAAAGGACTTCCGACAAGAAGCTGAACAGGAAAAAGATTCGGAAACTGATAGTGAAAGTGGAAGTGTCCAAAGTAGTACGGGTCGTTCGGTTTCCGGCTCACAAAAACGACCAAAGAGTATAAGGAAAGCGTCAGGCAGCAATCGGACGAAAAGACGATCATTGCGACATGTAAAAACAAATGTACAGGACATGGTTATTGATCCAAGTCCGATAGGCCATGAAAGTTTGTGAATACTGGGTACAGGTAATCACTTTAAGATTAGAAAATAGTACTATTTGGAATGAATATTTTTATATGGACTGTCAGTAAGTTAATGATATTGAATTGCGGGATAGTAGTTATTTATGGATTAAGGTATACAAAGGGAAGGGGTATTTCCTCCCCCCCCTACTAAAATAATGTTGTTAGTGTGTTTGTTAATTTTTGGTGTATAACATTAGGGGTATATAAAAATAGTGTAAGAACTATTACTCTTAGATGGGGCAAAGGTGGGAGTATAAGTATTGGGAATACCCAATCCCAAAAATTTTGTTCATAGTATTTATGATGACAACCCTTCGTTTTGCGACAATAAATATAAACAAAATGAAATCCCTTACAAAACAGGCGGCGTTAGAGGACTTTATTATACAAGCATCATTAGATATTGTATTTCTCCAAGAATGTGGACAAATGAATTTCAATTTTTCCCCAACGATAAGAGTTCATAATAATGCAAATTTCCAATCGACAGGAACAGCTTTGTTAACACGTAATACGGTTCCCCTCACAAATGTGGTATGTCATCCTAATAATAGAATCATATCAGCAAAAGTTGCAAATGTATGGATATATAACATATATGCTCCATCCGGGTCACAGTGTAGAAAACAAAGGGATGAGTTTTTTGCGCAGGAAGTTGCGGTTGAAATGCAGGGTAGGAGAGAACACATAATATGTGGGGGAGATTTCAATTGTGTATTGTATCCGCAGGATCAAAGACCTGGATTTAACACGTCGAATTCATTGCAAAAATTAGTAACTGGCTTTAACTTCACAGATGTCTGGAGTGACAAATGTTTTGGGCAGAGGGGTTTCACGTATATACGTGACAATTGTGCATCCCGATTGGATAGATTTTATGTAACACCCACATTACGTCAGTACGTAAAGTCCATCAGTATAACACCGACATGTTTTTCAGATCACAGTGCTGTCATTATGATGATAAATGTGGACATTTCAATAGTCCCTAGAGGGTACGGTTGTTGGAAATTAAATGCTTCAATTCTTAATGAGAAAAATTTCCAACAAGCATTTAATGACCATTGGTCGAGATGGATAACACACCGTCTGAGGAGGATAGATATAATCCGCTGGTGGGAGGAGATTCTCAAACCGGGTATAAAAAGATTTTGTATCAGTTACTGTAAGGAACGGTCGAGAGATTGGACAAATAAATATAATTTTTACTACAGGGTGTTGCGTGAACAAATTCAGCAAGCAACAGACGGGAAAAAAGAGCAAACTGAAGTCAAACGTATACAAGTTGTACTGTTAAAAATAACTGCAGAAAGGCGTCAAGGGGTCAAAATTCGTAGTAGACTTCCTCATTTTGCCAACGATGAGGTCGCCTCTATCAGCCATGTAATTTATGAAAGAAAAAAATGCTAAAAGACAATGTATTAGTGAAATATTTGATAATGGGGGAACAAAGATCAATTCAGCCCCTGAAATACGTAATTGCATTTATAATTATTTTGAGCAACAATATTCCCAACCAGCGTCACAAAATGGAGTTTTAATGGATGCATTGGCATCCGAATAAGAGGTTTTTACAGATGAAGAAAGCGAAAACTTAAACAAAGAATATACAAGTGAGGAAGTGTTTCGAGCGGTTAAGGTAGGGCAATCATTTTCAGCTCCTGGTTGGGATGGGATACCCAATAAGTTTTATCAAACCTTTTGGAAATTGATGGGTCAAACAATAACGGATTGGATAAATGCAGTGTTTAGCAAGTATCAAATGGGTAAATCTTCCAATACGGGTATTATAATTCTAATCCCAAAATGTCCAAAACCAAGCGAAGCTGGTCATTATAGACCCATCACCCTCCTATGTACGGATTACAAAATATTGGCGCGATGTATGCTTGGCAGACTTATGCCTTATCTCGACAAATTAGTAGGAGAGGATCAATATGTTTTTGGTTTAAATAAGAAAATCACAAATGTTTTACAAACGATGCGTGAAGTAATTACATGTTATAGACTACAGAACAAAAATTCTGAAAATGCTATATTAGCATTAGACTTTGAACGTGCTTTTGACTCGATAAATCATGAATATCTATTTAACGTTTTGCAGGGCTACGATATACGTGGACATTTTCTTTCAGTATTTAAAAGTCTTTATAGTCATGCAACAGCAAAAATTCAAATAAATGGTTTTCTGACAAAAGAACTCTATATTTATAAAGGTGTAAGACAAGGAGATCCTTTGTCGATGTTAGCGTTTTGTATTGCACTGAGACCCATTCTTTCTGAATTAGGCCGAAAAGTTCAAGGAATTAACATACACTCTACTACCATTAAGGTGTTAGCGTATGCTGACGATGTTACTGTATTAATAAATGAACAGTCTGATATTGATGAAACATGTCAAGTATTACAGAAATTTGGAAAATGGTCTGGATTAAAAATAAACCAAGAAAAATCGTCAATTTTGAATTTAAATTTGGTTCATTCTCACTCGCAGCGAGGTAATTTTAAGGTTGTACAAACGATACGTATACTAGGCATAATATATACGCACTCTATTCAAAGTATGATCCAATTAAATTATGATAGAGTATTAACTGGGGTTAAAGCGATATTACAAACAAATAAATTTCGCAGCCTTAGTTTACAGTCAAGGGTGAACTTTGTACAGGTGTATGCACTCTCAAAGGTATGGTACATGGCAAAAATCCTCCCACTACGGAAGTTAGATATAAATAAACTTAAGAGTGCAGTAAATTGGTTTATTTGGAATGGTCAGATATTGAGGGTAAAGCTTGTGTTACTTTGTTTGCCTTTTGCCGAGGGAGGAATGAATCTTGTGAATATAGAACTCAAATGCCAGGCCTTACGTATTCAAGCGGACACGCAGACATTGATTTAGCATCCACTCAGCCTCACAAGTAAAGTTTTGAGAAGCGCTTTGGACTATATTTCACTAAAGGCTCCTATTGATATTACTAGACTGGTAGACACTTTATGGTATTTTAAGTCAACAATAGTGGATATTAGTTATGCCCTATTACAATCTCCGATATTAACAATACCAGTGACATCGCAGACTATGTAAATTAGAACAACCAACATGTAAAATTATTGAGCAAAATCCCAGAAGGAAGTGGAGAGAAATATGGAATAATATTCAGGCTCACCATCTTACATCACGAATCCGATCAGCATGGTATATAATTGTCCACCAAAAATTAATGACTGGAGAGAGACTCTATGATCTTAAATTAATAAATACGCCAATGTGTGCTAAATGTAATGTATCTGATAGTTTAGTCCATAGACTGAGTGAATGCCAAATAATAGAAACATCATGGCTTTATATAAGGAAACTTGTGAGTACTATTTGTCGAACATCAGTGTATAACATCTCTGTAGATATTCTTTTATATCCAGCTTTTGCCTATTACCCAAAAACAAAACGTAAAAGTGTACAATGGCTCTTAGGACACTATGCCTATTTCCTATCGACATATCGGCAACCAGATTTTAATATACAATTTGTAAATTACCTCCATCAAGAATACCACAGGATACCTGACTGTAAAAGAAATAGATTGTATGCTAATTTTCTTACTGTAATGTTTACTTGCCCAATGAGTTGAAATGTAAATTGCAAATGTAATGTAATAAATTGCAAAATGTAATAAAAAAAAAAGTGGTTTGCACATCGCGCTGCGACGCAAAGGGTCCCGGGTTCGAATCCCGCTCGGGCTTGGTTGTTTGTGAATGTCCATTCATCACTTTCATCATTTCATCACTCATCCCCATCTTCGCAAATTAGCCAAGAGGCACAAAACGCGAAGTAAAATAAAACTAAATCAAATCAAATCAAATGAAATCGTCCGCCACTGAACCTTTTTCTGCTTGTGTAACGAAGACGATGAAATAGGCTTGGTATCGATGCATTGACTTCTCGTAGTTAGAATAGTGTCCGCTACAGACTGGAGCGCTAGAAATTGATCTTAGTTTGTGCTGCTCTCTTTCGGTGAAGTACCTAACTACTTGCTGTTAGTCCCGTCTGCCTGCCTGTTCATATTTTACCTGGACAAGTCGCAAGGATCGTTTTGATCATACCTTCCTTTTTGTATGTGGAAGTTACTAATTGCTAAGTATATTATGATTGTTTACACGTTCGAACAAAAGGGAAAAACTACAAGGATCTACAGCAGGGTAATTGACCTGGAGTTTTGCTAAAACGAAATTGTACACAAGTAGAAATGCAGTGACGTGCACTGAGGAGTAGCTGGTCTAGCAGAGATAGATCAATCAATCTCACATCTCGAATTATATTCAATTCACAATATTTATTGTCTTGTAAAAAAAACACAGCTCATATGCAACACCTTCTTTTCCACGCTCTTCTCGTCCATCGGTGTTCTCCGCGGGCAAAGCTGGCTGGATACCCTAGCTCGCTCTTCTTCCGCCAGACCAGTTTCAAGGTAGAAACGACCCCCGAATGAAAAAGGAAGATTTCTACCTCTACCTCTCTTGTCCCCTCGCCCCCCGCTGCAATGGTTGAAAGCCCAGGCTTTCAGGTCGCCCAGTCTATCTCCTATAGAACAGATAGGGGATTGGTTTCTCATATTTTTTTTGTAAATCCTCTAAAGAACACAGGGTAAAATTTTCTGCAGTACTTATGTTCTCTGTATTTACACAACCTTTTACACGTTGCACAATATGTGTGTATGTATAATATGGGATGTAGTTTTTATTATTTATGAAATGGGAACGTGTTATGTGCAGACTATAATGTTATGCTTTCTTTCTTTTTCAAATATGGAATATATAATGATTAAATTACAAATATGTGCTTAGGCTCTCTCTGACTCTCGTTTTAGTAGTGTTTTTTTTAAATATACTACTCTTTGTCACTAAAGTCATAAATACGGATGTATTTATTTGGGCAAGAGAACGCGCGTTCATATTGTTGTTGGTTTTTTTTTTTTTACTTCGCTTTTCTGCCACATTTGGTTATCGCGAAAATGAGGATTGAGTGATGATATGATGAAATTGATGAAGGGACCTCATATGAACAATCCAGGCCAGGATTCAAACCCGTGATGAGTGCGCATTCTTGTCCTATGTGTTGCAGTGAATAATGAAATAATTTGAAATGAAAAATGTACCTCAGAACTCAAAAAGTCAAATGAATATCATTGAAGAAACTACAAAAAGTGTGTTGTGTTTTGTTACCTGTCACCAATTCAACCAAGCGTGGGGGGAGTGGTTATCACAGCGCGCTACGACACCAGGAATTCCGGGTTCGAACCCCGACCCGGGCATGGGCGTTCCCTGTGCTCGTCCCTTCATCAGTTTCATCGTATCATCTTCACAATTAACCAAATGTGACGAAAAAGCGACGCTAAGTAACAAAAATGAAATCAAATCGTTGATTGATTGCTCAATTTGAGCACGCCACTGACTGCTACCCCAAGTGTCGACGTCACTGTACGTCACTGTAGAAATGATTTGAGAATCGGCTGTTCCTGATTTGAGGAAGCTATGTTACAAAAGAAGTTTTGCAAATATCTTCCAGGTCAATGCCATTTTGAAATTTGTCATGTCTGGTTGGCATCTTCAAAAAAGGTCAGGAAGTGATTGTTTCTCAAAAAAGAAATTCTCCATTCCGTATTTTCAGTGCTGCAAGTCTTAACATGTCTGAAAGCTGCTTTGATTTAGTCACATGTGATATTGTTCCAACAAATCACTGTATTATTGAATTTTGTAATTTCTGGTGACTTTACGTTATTTTTCTCACTTTTGAAGTTGATAGTGAAGATGATGATGGATGATGATTGAATGAAATAGACGGAGCAACAAATAGGCAGTACCAAGGTTCTCACTTTGACTCGAACCCATGACTTCAGACGCGAGGTAATGGATCTAATATTCGTAAACTTGCACATCGTTGATGTACTCGTCCAGAAAATTGTATTCTTGTTATTATCATTTGTTAACTATACACATGCAGGCGCGGCCTTCGTGGAAGGGTAGTTAGTGTAGAACAGTGATTTATCAACACACACACACCCACCTAAAATGTTTCACAAGGGCCCAATTTAAGGCAATTTTTGCTCTAAATTTATACTTACACCTCATTAAATATGAGCTTACACCCTCCCAGATAGAACATTTTGGATATATTACCCGTGGTGTGGAACACCTCGAATCCTGCAAAAAGTCTCGCTTTTGTAAGTTAATCTTTAATATATTTTATAAATTCTTCATTCATCTTCATCGTCACGAGTAACCTAGGGAGATAGAAAATCGAGTAGACTGTCAGACCAGAAAAGATGTGCATGCATCCAAAAAGTGTTAAATGTTTATTCAGAGGCGTGGCATGCATGTAACCAGTGTTAGTGAAGTCCGCAGGTAACAGCAAAATGTGAATAATTAAAAAGTTGTTTCAATAAAATAACAACATTGTTAAATACGTTAACCAGCATCGTTGCCGTCGAGTAGAAATTGCAGAGGACATTTTTTCTGTAGTCGACAAGCGCAGAGGGATGCCGGTTTCCCTACCCTGAAGAGGTGGCCACCAATGCAAGTGAAGAGCGGGGTTGACTTTCGGACAAAGTGCTACTGAGTTATTCTATGCCTGTTTAGGGGCCCAACCGGTCAGGCCTGCCGGCACAGGACAGTGTTGTCACATTGGATTGGCAGAAAAGAGCTAAATCCCGCCTAAAATACGGATAGTATTTCTCTGAACCAACTAGAGCTACACTGCAAAGCCAAGGCTGGATTGAACTACCTAAAGTGCAAAAGGCTTAACCTGGTACGGCTCCCGCCAAAACCTTCTCTGTAGTCTGCAGGACGTTGTTGCCACTGATTTCGGCACAAGCGAGCAAACGTGGCGACAGGCCGGGCTGTTAGGGGGTGCAAGCACAGATGTCTCCACCACCAGAACATTCACGTCCTTGACATCGTGGCAACAAAGGACACGCGAAGGAAGCGGCGACCCCTGGTAGGCAGAGGACAAATCACGTGCTGTCTCCAAGGCAGCGTTGCCAACCCCTCAGCTACGAAAAGTGCTGTTCGAACTGTGAAATTATGCTAGAACGCCACCCAATTGTGCTAGGGCAGTATTACTGTTGTTATTATTATTATTAACAATATATTTTATTACTATTTTTAGATGTTATATTGTATCCAACCCTAATATCTATTTCTTTTAAGTCGCTTTTTTGCCTTAGGGTCTCTGGGAGTAAGTTTATACGACAATGAGAGTGAATGAAGAACTGATGAAATGGCCTATGGACTATGGGATGGAAAAACAAACTTACATGTCCATACCTTGCCAAGGGTTGAACTAGGGCATGTGGCTCAGTAAATTTGTAAAAATTCTTCACATATTTTTTTCTAGCAGGTGGGGAGACGGAAGATGACATGACACAGTATAAGCGTCGTTCCCTTTCAATTACGGGCGGGGGAGGTGTATAATCCACAAATATCTTTCATATGCTACTGATTTTTTTTTTTTTTTTTTTGCGTTATATGGAAGGACGTATTAATCCATTTCCACCTCCAACAACACCCCGCTAGACACACACACCGTTTTTTACAACGTTCACATGCTCATACAATACATTTCTATGTAAACGAACAACATTTCCAAATAAAAAAAAGGAAAGGAAAAGAAAAAGGTACTCAGCAAACGAACAAATAAAACCCGCCTGTTTCCCACTCCTTTCTATATTTCTGAGCATACGACTCCCATTTCTGGTTTAAATCCCCACGGTCTTTTTTTTTACTTTTCGGGAGTTTCATAGTTACTTCATTTGCTATTAGTACTCATTTTTCGAAATTGTTCCAAATATATTTTACAAAAAAATAATTTAAAAGCAGGAAAAAGAAAGCACTCACAGACACACTCAAACACAAGTCCAAAAATACACTGAAAGATGCATGCATGAAGAATTAAAATCATACACACGAACAACGATTTTTTCGCCGCGGGAGACAGTTTGCGAAATGGTAAGATGCCGACCGAATCGAACACAAGCTGAAGACAAGGATGGTCAAAATTGGCCGACAAAGGAGGGTGACACATGAGCTTTATTTGTCAATCCAACTTTCTACTAAACATTCTTTGCGAAAATACAGGCACCGCAAATGGCACCCCTTGTGTCGGTGCTGAGAAAGAACAAACTAGCTATTGAGGGTGGGCCGCCCCAACCCTCCTCTTCGATTTTATGGCAGGAAGATGTGGAAGACATGAAAGACGTTGGTGGGAGACGGGATTTCTGGGCAGGTTTACTTTCTCTTGTTGGCTGTAAATATGTCCACTCCTGAAATAGAGATGTGCAGTTACTTTTATTTTTACTTCTTCAGAGCACTTTCCTTTGAGTTCAATATCTACCGACGGTTGCAGATTATGCCACAGACTAAGATTATGCTAGATTTGGCTGTTATGCTAAACACAGGGTGCTAGGTGCCAAAGACTGTTAAATTATGCTAGGTTTAGCACTATTGTGCTAGGGTTGGCATCGCTGCTCCAAGGCTTCTGTCAATGGTTGAAAACTAAGCTGGCAACAGTAGTACCAGTGACGGCGCCAGCCTAAAATAAGTGGGGGAGGGGTACGGAGTTCGGGGCTAACTAATATCGGCTAAAAGGTAATTACGTAATACTTTACTACTATAATTTTACCAGTGACCTACTTTACAGTCAGATCCAAAGATAAATCACTGAGATGTTATGTTGCATTTTGTTCCACAGGTACGAATCTTTTATATCAAATAAAATGCAATAATTATATTGTTTTATTTTCTTAAGCCATTATCGAGAGGAAAAATATCATATACTTACTATTCATATGAACAGTAAACAAAATACACTATAAAAAGTACACTCATTATCAACTCTCTGGATATACCTATGTATAAATACTACACGTAACAAACACTCTTTTTATGTAAACAATGTGAGTACTTTTTTGATAAAATAAGAAAATAACCACAGCAAGAAACTACGATAAGATACGTCTGTTCTTATGAGCAGCTACACTACAACATTGTTTAAATCCAAAGGTTTTGCAAGCTCTTTCTCACAGAACAGAATAAATATAGCACTCAACCTCTTATTACCATTTCGATTACGAAGGCAACACTTGATTTGCCGTAAGCAGCCGTTGATGGTGGTGTGCACATTTCAATAACACAAAGCTTTTAAAGTTCGTAAAAAGCAATTTTAAATATTTCAACCATTGCAAGCAGCTGCTGAAGGGTCTTTAGTTTTAGTTCCTTTCTGCCTCAGTGTGTCATAACTCTAAACCGTTCAAATCACAACAGTAGGGAGCTACGAAAGATTGTAGCTTTTCGTGCTTCAGAAAAGCGCCACTAACTTAATAAAGTAGGCATCAAATAAATCAATGTGAGTACTCTTTTACTTACCACCCTCGAATAGAAAGTATGTTAATGATACCATTTTCTCTTCCATGATGAAATATCTTACTTTTTCTTGTTCAACAACTGGAATTCAGAACGTAGGGCTAAAAATGGGGAGGATGCGATAAATCCGTCCACTTATGAGGCGCCACTCTCAAGCAACACACATATAGGAGACAAATACATTGACAAAAAAGCAACGAATATAGTTGCAACTCTTGCACTGGACATTTTTATTAGTGAAAATAACTGCTGAAGATTTAAATTAAATTTGTTATGCATAAATACTGAACAGAATTGGATCAATAGTTTTAGAAGTGCTTGAAAGATTGATTCTTCTGCACAGAATCAAGTTTGGCCACTATGGTATTGCAGCAATAATTTCCTAACCTAACAAATTATAATTAATTAACATGTAGGACTAGGACTGCGAACAAGAAAATTGCACAAGACTGCTGAATACTCGCACCGTATTTCAATGATTACTTGATTGAATTTGTATTAAGATCTATAAGGTCTATTATGCGCACAGAGGCTAATCGGAACGAGAATTGTTTTTTTTTATTTAAGTCCACTATATGCACAGATAGGTTAATCGGGACTAGACCTACAGTTTAAAGTGGGATCCGAACCATTGTGCAATATGCCTCCACCTGGTATCGAACTCGGGACCCCTTGATTACAAGTCAACGCGTTGCCATTACGCCATAGGGCCTTCTTCTAGTGGAATCTGAATGACTTAATGAAATTCACTTCCACCGGGGAGCGAACCTGGGACCCCTTGATATCAACGCAGCAATTATATCGCTAGACTATGGGGGCTGGGAGGCCAATTATAATATTTCCAATGTTTAGCATTTAGGAATTAGGTAGTTTGTGTACTATTTTATTGTTTAACTTCGTATTTCTCCCTCTCGAAGATTTGCAGTGATGAGGATAGGAAGGCTTGTGTTACTACAGCCATAAACCTTCGGGTTTAAGAATGCTGGAGAATTAGTTACCTAGGAATAGATATAACGATGAAACCAATGAGAGAACATCTCTAATTCTCATGCAATTGTCGGTACTCCAATGAGGAACTAACAAACAGAAAGGAAACATAGCGCTTCTTTACATTTTGAACGTCATCCTACTTTTAAAAATTCATTTGTCACACCTGTTAGACCTATTCCGAAATATAGTGATACAGTTTACAGAGCCTGCCAATGACAATCAAAGAACAATCTCACAGCCACTGAATAAGTTCATCTTCCAGGCAGGTAGCAGATTTCTTAGCAATTTTGGCGACTCATGATTGGCAAATTACTTGTTAGTGTCGAATGACCAGTGGCCCATTGATTTCAGAACACATCGTAATAAAGTAATTGCGATCTACCCCAACTAGAAAATGTACTTGAACATTGTACTTGACCCAATGGTTAATAATTGTCTACTTTTGAAAAAGTCACGCCACGCCACTGGTATGTATCGATTGTTACGTACCCAATAGGACCAAGTAATGTGAATAGTTTGCCAAAGACGAATAGAGATGGCAGCACCAGGCGTGCAAGGTTAAGAATTGGCATAAAATATGTGAATAACTTTATAAATGAGAACAAAGCAAATTGGAAAGATGAAAAACAATAGAATATATTATAAGAAGACAAAGAATAAATATGAAAGAAGTAAATTAATATATATATTTTATAAATCAAATCAGTGATCACATGTAAGTTAATATGAAAATTAAGGAAGTCAAAGCACTGATACAAGTTTGTGTCTTTGAACAGATATTGCATCTGTATGATTGATTTACCATTCCTATAGGGGAAATTTTGTTTACATCAGTGGCGAGCGTGTTCTGATCGACGCCCCACAGCACTTTTTGGTTGCGCAGTTTAACTGTAGCACCTACTTGGATGCGCGTGTAAATCGTTTGCACCAAGTATACACTCTGTTGTACCTAGTTAGTGGTGGCGCGTTCCAATTGCAGCCCCAAGGGAGGATATTAGTATTATTCCCAAAGCTTGGAGGAAAAAGTTGGAAAAAGATAAAGGCATTCGTTAAATAGTCAAAACCTAAATTGAAATCCAGAGGGAAGTTTACAAAGAAGATAAGAAGGAAGTCCCGATCCAGAACGTCCATTGAGAAGGAAGTCCATATCCTCCATATTAAGAAGGAAGTCTAGATCCAGACCGTCCATTGAGAAGGAAGTTCCGATCCAGGCCGTCCATCAAGAAGGAAGTCCCGACGCAGAACGTCCATTAAGAGGGAAGTCCAGACCGCCCATTGAGAAGGAAGTCCCGATCCAGATCTGCCCACTACGAAGGAAGTACATATAGAAGAATATCCAAATAAAGAAAATAAATAATAAAAAGAATATTGAGATGAAAATTGACTGTAACGAGAAAATTATAGAAGAATGTAGCTTATCATGTAAAATTCTTACTCCATGTATCCTGTGTTTAAATAATATATTCGTTTAAACGTCTCCATTGGAAGGCATCCTGTCTGGTTTCGTTGTCTACAAAGAACCCTACCCTGTAGATAAGCTAGCTGAATTTTAAGATTAAGGTTTATGTACCTTTGCACCAAATGAAGGTAGCATTAAATAAATGGCGACCAACTTTTGGGGCTAGAGAATTAGGAACCAGACAGCGAAGAGAGAAAGAATAATTGAAAATGGAGGAAAAGGATAAAGATGGAAATGAGAATGGGAAAGCTACAATGAAGGAAGACGGAGAAAAAAGGGAAACTTTCATTTGTTGCGGAGAGGAAGGAAACAAGGAAGAAATTATTTTCTGTGTCACATGTAAGGAAATGAAACATTGGACGTGCGAAGGAATAAGAAAGGAGAAATACATAGCAATAAGTAAAAGGGAAGAAGATTATACATGTAAAGAATGCAAGAAGGAAAAGCTAAAAGAAAAGCAGGAGAAGACAGAAGAAATAAACTTGATGGAAATGTTCCAAAAGCTGCCAATGCAGATAAATGAAAATAACAGAGAACTGAAGAAGATTGAAGAAAGTAATAGGAAGGCGGAAGAAAATAACAGAGAAGTAAAAGAAAAGTTGGAAGAAAATAACAGAGAAGTAAAAGAAAAGTTGGAAGAAAATAACAGAGAAGTAAAAGAAAAGTTAGAAGAAAATAACAAGGAAGTGAAAGAAAGGCTCGATGAAAATAGTAGAAAATTAGAAGAAGTAAGAAATGAAAGCAAGAAAATGTACGAGATAATAACCGAGACATGTGAAGAAAATAGAAGATCATTGGAAAAGAAGATAGAAGAAACAACACTGCTAATTGAAAACAAAAGCGTGGATATAAATAAGAAGATCGAGGAAGAAGTTTCAAAACTTAGAGAGGAGAATATACACAGAACCGACAGCATGGAAAGAAAAATTGTTAAAAATAAATCGCAAATAGAAGCAGTATCTTCTAGAGTAGATGCAAATGAAAACAAGATAGAAGTATCGGTTTCAAGAACAGAAAAAAATGAAAACAAGATAGAATTAGCCGTTTCAAGAACAGAAGAAGATGACAGCAAGACAGAAGTAGATGTTTCCAGAATAACAGAAAACGAAGACAAGATAGAAGAAGCGAAGTTCTATATAGAAGATAGAAGTTGGAAGACGAAAGAGGAAAATTCCAATGACGAGCATGACAGCAAGATAGACGAAGAAGCTATAAAGTTAAGCGAAGGAAACAAAGAAGAGAGAGGAATAGCAAGGGATGAAAAATTTACTTTTCAATGTAATGACGAAGAAATACATGTCGAAATGAAGATGAAAGAAGAAAGTTCCAGTGACGAGTCTCTGACGGAGGATGAAAAGAAGCATACACATAACCGAAGATGTAAACAAAGAAGGAAGAAAAGTAAAATGAGATTTAGATATATTCACGTAAAGACATGGAAGAAGAAGAAGAGAAAAAAATTAAAAATAGAAAAGAACCTGAAGAAAGTTAATAATATGCTAAGAAGGGTCGACATAGATCAAACGGATTTTGATTCTACTTCGCCAAAGAGAAGGAAGAAGAAGACGAGACGGAAAAGACAAGGAGAGCATGCATTTGATGAAGATCTAGAACAGAAGAAGTTTTGGCAGAAACCAGATTGGAAGAAGAGAGAAATGAAAGTAATTTCTTTATTGGAAGAAAGTTGGAAGAGGAGGAAGAAGAATCTTGAGAAAAATAGAAAAGAAAATAAAAGAAAGAGAAGAAAAAGAGGAAGAGAAAGAAAACAAGATAGTGACAAGCATCGAGTATTTGAAATCATTGGAAGAAACAAATAAGACTGACTAGTGCAAAGGAAGGAGATGTTATGATTTACAGACTGGCAAGCGTTTCTAGAATTAATAAAGTGTATGAAAAGTTTCCAGTTCACCAAAAGAAAAATTCGTGGAATTATTAGTTTGGGCAAATAGTAATGATCTATTTGAAAAAAGAAAATTTTAGTTCTTTAATGTTAGTTCCTGTAAAAAGATATACGTATATATATATATGATAGTCATCGTTGGAGGAAAATCTATTCAGCAAGTGATATCTTAAGAAAGAATGATAACTGCTAATTTATGTCACCACTCCATTAAACAATGAGACCTATAGTGAAAGATCAAACCTGTAAAAGGAAAGATGCCAAAGAAAGTAATATGTAAAGTGGAAATCAACTTTTCAATTGTACTACGAACAGAAGAACGAAGAAGATAGAACAGTTAGGCATTGAAGGAAGTTAATTACGAAGAAAACTCTCAGGAAAAGGAGAAGAAAATATGAAAGAAGATCGAATAGTATCAGTAAAATATATTCTTTGTAAGCTTAGACGATTAAGAGTCATCATGTATTTAGAAAAGTGCAAATGAAACGGGTTGTAATCCCAGAAGTTAAAGAAGAATCGGTTGTATTCCGAGAATGGGTTGTAATTACAGAAAATAAATATATCTAGATACATGCTGATATGAAATTAAGGCTGATGTGAAGAATTGTTGCAGCTGATAGAAACACTTAGATGGCCAACTTAGAGAAGAGAGAGAGAGTTCTTTGAAACGGAAAAATCTGAGCTAACTGATAATCTGTAGAGAGATTGCTGAAAGAAGAAAAGGGTGAAATGAAAATTACTTTTTTGGCAGGACATTGTCAGGTAAAGACTATATTGGAGAAGGTTAGACGAGCAGACTTGCATGAGATGAACAATTGAAGAATTGGAGTGGCCAGATATGATGGAGCAAAAGAGCGAATGAAGAAAGTTATATCAGAGCTGTATAAAAAGAGAAATAGAAGAAAAACAAAGGACGAGAAGAAGGTTAAGAAAATAGATATCAAGAAAGGAGATTTGGCGTTTTGTAAAACACATCCGGTGAGCAAAGCTTCAGAGAAAGCTATCAAAAAGCTATTTTTCATATATGAAGGCCCATATGAAGTGATAAGTACTTTTAGAAATACAGTTCCTCTAAAGCACATAAAAACAGATGTAGAAAGGAGAGAGAATTTAGATAACATTAGAAGATATAATTGTACAGAAGAGAAGAAAGAAAGCGTCAAGAAGAAATAATAGACTTGTACATATATAATTTGAAAAAAAATGTATCTGCATATATATATATATATATTACGACAATTTTTTTTTATGGCCAACGGGGGGAATATTGTGTTACGTACCCAATAGGACCAAGTAATGTGAATAGTTTGCCAAAGACGAATAGAGATGGCAGCACCAGGCGTGCAAGGTTAAGAATTGGCATAAAATATGTGAATAACTTTATAAATGAGAACAAAGCAAATTGGAAAGATGAAAAACAATAGAATATATTATAAGAAGACAAAGAATAAATATGAAAGAAGTAAATTAATATATATATTTTATAAATCAAATCAGTGATCACATGTAAGTTAATATGAAAATTAAGGAAGTCAAAGCACTGATACAAGTTTGTGTCTTTGAACAGATATTGCATCTGTATGATTGATTTACCATTCCTATAGGGGAAATTTTGTTTACATCAGTGGCGAGCGCGTTCTGATCGACGCCCCACAGCACTTTTTGGTTGCGCAGTTTAACTGTAGCACCTACTTGGATGCGCATGTCAATCGGCTGCACCAAGTATACACTCTGTTGTACCTAGTTAGTGGTGGCGCGTTCCAATTGCAGCCCCAAGGGAGGATATTAGTATTATTCCCAAAGCTTGGAGGAAAAAGTTGGAAAAGGATAAAGGCATTCGTTAAATAGTCAAAACCTAAATTGAAATCCAGAGGGAAGTTTACAAAGAAGATAAGAAGGAAGTCCCGATCCAGAACGTCCATTGAGAAGGAAGTCCATATCCTCCATATTAAGAAGGAAGTCTAGATCCAGACCGTCCATTGAGAAGGAAGTTCCGATCCAGGCCGTCCATCAAGAAGGAAGTCCCGACGCAGAACGTCCATTAAGAGGGAAGTCCAGACCGCCCATTGAGAAGGAAGTCCCGATCCAGATCTGCCCACTACGAAGGAAGTACATATAGAAGAATATCCAAATAAAGAAAATAAATAATAAAAAGAATATTGAGATGAAAATTGACTGTAACGAGAAAATTATAGAAAATGTAGCTTATCATGTAAAATTCTTACTCCATGTATCCTGTGTTTAAATAATATATTCGTTTAAACGTCTCCATTGGAAGGCATCCTGTCTGGTTTCGTTGTCTACAAAGAACCCTACCCTGTAGATAAGCTAGCTGAATTTTAAGATTAAGGTTTATGTACCTTTGCACCAAATGAAGGTAGCACGATATTGGATTTTCTGCCGATTTAATTTTATCCTCACTTTATATTAAAAAAATCCCTCCTTCTGAGAAAAATTCCCAACGACGGAGAACATCTACGTCGCACGAATAAGAATGTGACATCAAAGTTAACGATTCACCTTGAAGATTTCCCACTCACAGTGGGGACCCGTCTATACCGGACGACCTTCATCCAGAGCAGTGGTGCCCTCACGCGAGAAGGGAGAGAAACTGAAGAGGCTTTCTGAAACAATCTTCGATTCCGAAAACTAAAGATCTGCAGTTGAAAACTTGTAATTCGTTGGGCTTTAGAAATCTTTATATTTTACTTTTAACAATTAACGCGTCGAGATTATCTTTCCGCCATATATTTTTCTAGTGGAGCAGAATTGCAGTATTTTTTGATTATACGATTCACATTTGCCACCTTATCGATGCGATTATGCTTTGATTGTGTTAATTTGTTGCCATGCTAAATGCCTGTCCCGTTTTCGGTCTTGTCTCGATTTAAGAACACCTGTCTCGTTATCGTCTTAAAGAGCAAATCTTCGTTTCGTCTCGTGTCTCAAAATACGTAGTTTAAGAAGATGTGAAACATTTACAAGCTTTTACATCGTGTAAAGCCAACAAATTTTCTCAACGTTTTCTGCTTGACGTCTCGTTTCGATGCTACGAATCCTCGCAAATCGAAATGTTGTCCTGAACATGTGTAACCACGCCGTGCAGTTCACAGTTGTCACTAAATAATTTCGTAATTGCAACTAACAAAATATATGTCTAGAACTACCATAAGTAAAAATAGGACACACACTATACCAACTACCAAAAAACTAGGACTTTTAAGTCAAAATGCAGGACATTATCATTGAGAGTATCTTTAATTTGATTTTAATTTTTGTTATTTCGCGTCGTTTTCTTCCACTTTTGACTAATCGCGACGACGAAGACGAGTGATGATATGATGAATTGATGAAGAGGCACTCTCAAAGAACACCCATTGCTAGACCGGTATTCGAACACTGAACCCTTGGTGTCGTAGCACGGTATGCTAACCACTCTGCCACGAAGGTCGGCCCAGGTTGTATGTGCGTTTGATTGATTGATTGAGTTGGTGTTTAAAGTCCACTTTATGCACAGTAAGGCTAATTGGGACTAGACCTACAGTTTACAGTGGGATCCGAACCACCATGTGCCTCCACCGGGTATGAAACCCGGGACTCCTAGGTTGTATGTATATATGTATACATATATACATACATATACGTATATTGCTATGGAATGTTTGCAATTAATGTGATATACCATATTTCCCGAACATATAATCAGTGACTCCCAAATGCGCAATTTCGATATAATCAACTTAACGTTTTGTAAAATTAGAAAACTTTTCACTTTTACTACGAAGAGTTAAAGCTTAGTTACACAAAGTAAAAAATTATACTTTAAAAATAATGAAATAATACCGGTTAAACTGCACGTTGTACAAAATGCTGCATAAAGTAGTGAATACACATGTAATTACTAAAAAGGTCATGACACAACAAACTAAAGAAATCCAACAGTTGTATAAGGAACCTCTAGACGCATTGTAAATGACCTTCTCTCAGTTTTACCGTGACCTCTGTATAAAAGGGGTAAAACCCATCGCATGCTAAAACCTTACGAAATCAACGCCTTATAGCCTATTAACAACTGATGTCTTTACCTCTTTTTTTTACTACTGCGAGCAAAAACCATGATTGAGCAACCTGTTTATTGTTCTACAACATTGAAAGACGTGATTGTACACTGCAAAAAAGTTGCCTGCAGAAATGACAGTGTTAGACTGTTAATTTCCACTACCATCCAACTACCAAAAAAATGACCATGATAGTTTTAAAAAGCGTTAATAGCTAATTCCAAGTTAACAATAATTAAAGCAATTTTAAAGATTCAGTTATTAAAAATATATGTTTGGAGCACACAATTGTGTGATGAATATCAATTTTTATTTCTAAAAAAAAAAAATACAAATTTAAATTTGAAAGATTTTTCTTACATGTCTCTGCTACATTGCAGGCACACACACACTGGCGTACGCAGAGGGGTCTAATGGAGCTACAGCTCCCTCCGAGGTTTTTTAGAAAATCAACATTTTCAAATAATAGCAATGGACTCGTGAAGAACGAGAGTGGAAAATGCAAAATCCCCTTAAGATAACCTCCGAATGCCATTTTTGAGAGCAGAGTCTTAAATATACGTAATGTATTTTTGTGCATGCCGTTGTGCACAGCTTCAGCTTTGTAAGTCCACCCCCCACGAAAAATATCCTGCGTACGCCAGTGCACGTACACACTGGCGTACGTGACCTTCGTGGCGGACTGGTTAGCACAGCGTAGAGGGGCCCTGGGTTAGTAGTGTGTTTTGTACTACAACCAGGACGAGAAATGATGAGCCCCCCTGAGGCAGATTTGCCTACACTTAAAACTTGCTCAACATGCCCATATGAGCTTTTTGCTCAAGTGTGGAACCCTGTCTAATCCAAGATTTTTGTAAAAATGCCCTCGGGAAGTTCCTGTGAAATGATGAGCCCCCTCAGATTGATTTGTCCACACTTACAAAAGGCACTTCTGTCAGATTGTTGTCCATAATCCTGTCAAAAATATGCCCCTCTTGATATTTTTTTTTGCCCACACCTAAAACTAAGCCAAGATACACACACACACACATACATACACTTATACACATATACACACATACATATACACACATACACACACACACACACACACACAAAGCATATTGTTGAACCCAACTGATATTTTTTATTAAGTATTTTTGATTTGAACCCCAAGAAATTTTATATAAATACCAAAGCCAAAAAATATTAACACACATACACACACACACACACACTAAATATACAAAACACACTGCTCAACCCAACTGATATTTTTTTATTAAGCATAGAATTTTGATTTGAACCCCAAGAAATTTTATATAATAAACATAACAAAATTCTAATATTTATTTTTGTTTAACAGGAACAACAAGTTCTGAGCACATAAGCAGTTTCTGAGGAATACAAGGCAGCAGCAGCAGCAAGCAAATAACTTATAGAAGGCAGTGTGTATCATATCTAATTGCATGGATAATCTTGACACAGGATTTTTTGAGAGAAGATGTATTTCAAAATACATAAAATCTAAGTCACTTGTTGATGATTTAAAGCTTAGATTTTTTGGCCTGTCCGAGTATGACCTGTTTGCTGTGCAGAATGAAACTGAAATGCAGTGGGTGCTTGCCAGTGACAGGCCATTCCAATGCCTGTATCTCAATTTTATCAGTGAGTTTGAAAAATTTATGTACAGCAGGTTCAGGAGAATTGTTGGATTGTTTGTTAATTTTTATACAGACAGGTGCCATTATGATTTAAGGTTGAAATTGTTTGACAATTATTGGTTCAACAATTGCTATGAGCATTGTTTAGAGTATAGGATGTGCATGATTGCATCTCAGAGTTTAAATTGGAGACATTATAAATATTCAAATAAAATTATTAACAAGATATCTAAAAATAAGAAGATTGAATTTGTTACAACTGATAATGGGAATTTGTACAGTGGTGAAGATTTCAATCCAGAGTTTGTATCAAATTCCAACTATATATATTTGAATGAGCTTGTCATGTATTTTATAAGGCAAAAATTTAGAGATTGCACTTATGATTGTATTGTTGAGGCACTGGGGTAGAATAATTTGCATAACATATGCAACTGTGGGAGAGTTTTGTTCAGCCTCTCAGTGTGATTTCAGGCACAGGAATCTGGCAGTTGGGAATCAACCCGCAGCAGGCAGCCCTGATTATTTCAGCAGAGACAGCAATCAAGGCAAATAAATATTTGCTGCAAGTGTAATTTAATTCTCTTCTCATCAGTGTAACACATTTCCTGTCTTATGCAGTTCCAAATCCCTGCCCCATCAGTGCTGTAGAAATATCAGCCAGGCTCGGGTCTGTATGCAGGAAGAGGCAAGACATTTGTTTGAAATCTGTTTTGAAGCCTGTACCTCATCACAGCACAGCTCTGTCAGAGGATAGGGACAATGAGTAATATCTGTAATTAATAATTCAGTAATCATTTCTAACAAGTTTAATTTTCAATAGGCTCTTCTCATCAGTGTAACACATTTCCTGTCTTATGCAGTTCCAAATCCCTGCATAGCAGTGCTGTAGCCAGGCTCGGGTCTGTATGTAGGAAGAGGCATAGTTGAAATCTGCTTGGGTATAATTTTTTGAAGCCTGTACCTCATCACAGCATAGCTCTGTCAGAGGATAGGGACATTGAGTATAAAATCTGTAATCAATAAGTCAGTAATCAATTCTAACAAGTTTAATTTTTAATAGGATCTTCCTGTCTTGTTTCACATGCAGTTCCAAATCCCTGCCCCATCAGTGCTGTAGAAATATGAGCCAGGCTCGGGTCTGTATGTAGGAAGAGGCAAGACATTTGTTTGAAATCTGCTTGGGTATAATTTTCTGAAGCCTGTACCTAATCACAGCACAGCTCTGTCAGAGATAGGGACATTGAGTATAAAATCTGTAATCAATATTGTCAGTAATCAATTCTAACAAGTTTAATTCTCTTCTCATCAGTGTAACAAATTTCCTGTCTTGTTTCACATGCAAATCCCTGCTCATCAGTGCTGCAGCCAGGCTTGGGTCTGTATGCAGGAAGAGGCAAGATATTTGTTTGAAATCTGCTTGGGTATAATTTTCTGAAGCCTGTACCCATCACAGCATAGCTCTGTCATTGAGTAATAATTAATAATTATTCTTGTCAGTAATCAATTCTAACAAGTTTAATTTTTAATAGGTTCTTCTCATCAGTGTAACAAATTTCCTGTCTCATGCAGTTCCAAATCCCTACCCATCATCAGTGCTGTAGAAATATCAGCCAGGCTCGGGTCTGTATGCAGGAAGAGGCAAGACATTTCTTTGAAATCTGCTTGGGTATAATTTTCTGAAGCCTGTACCTAATCACAGCACAGCTCTGTCAGAGTGTAACAAATTTCCTGTCTTGTTTCACATGCAGTTCCAAATCCCTGCCCAGCAGTGCCGCAGCCAGGCTCGGGTCTGTATGCAGGAACAGGCATAATATTTGTGAAATCTGCTTGGGTATAATTTTCTGAAGCCTGTACGCATCACAGCTCAGCTCTGTCAGAGATAGGGACATTGAGTAATATCTGTAATCAATAATTAATAATTATTCTTGTCAGTAATCAATTCTAACAAGTTTAATTTTTAATAGGCTCTTCTCCTGTCTTGTTTCACATGCAGTTCCAAATCCCTGCCCATCAGTGCTGTAGAAATATCTTCCAGGCTCGGGTCTGTGTGTAGGAACAGGCAAGATATCTGCTTGGGCATAATTTTTTGAAGCCTGTACCCATCACAGCATAGCTCTGTCAGAGATAGGGACATTGAGTATGTATTATTACTGTACCTGCCCCATCTAACATGTTGCTGTGTTTCTTCAATACATTAGTCATAATCAATAAAATATTCAGAACAAACCTCTATAAGATATGACAACCTGCAACAATCTGGATGTATGAGATGTTTTATTTTCTGTATTTTTCAGGCTCTCTTGTTACAATCTTGTTTCTCTCTCCAACATTGCCATCACTATAATTCCACATGTTCTATGCTAACAACTTCAAACCTGAAAACATATCTGTAATCAATAATTAATAATTATTCTTGTCAGTAATCAATTCTAATATTTAATTTTTAATAGGTTCTTCTCATCAGTGTCCTGTCTTGTTTCACATGCAGTTCCAAATCCCTGCCCAGCAGTGCTGCAGCCAGGCTCTGGGTCTGTGTGCAGGAAGTTTGTAGTTGAAATCTGCTTGGGTATAATTTTCTGAAGCCTGTACCCATCACAGCACAGCTCTGTCAGAGATAGGGACATTGAGTATAAAATTATTACTGCACTATATTTTAAAACCTGCCCCATCTAACATTGCTGTGTTTCTTCATAATCAATAAAATATTCAGAACAAACCTCTATAAGATATGACAACCTGCAACAATCTGGATGTATGAGATGTTTTATTTTCTGTATTTTTCAGGCTCTCTTGTTACAATCTTGTTTCTCTCTTCAACATTGCCATCACTATAATAATATCTGCCACATGTTCTATGTTAACAACTTCATAATCGATGCAAAAAAAATAAACCTGAAAACATATCTGTAATCTAATCAATTCTAACATTTAATTTTCAATAGGTTCTTCTCCTGTCTTGTTTTACATACATTCCATCCCTGCTCATCAGTGCTGTAGAAATATCAGCCAGGCTCGGGGGTCTGTGTGTAGGAACAGGCAAGATATTTGTTTGAAATCTGCTTGGGTATAATTTTCTGAACCCTGTACCTAATAACAGAATCACAGCATAGCTCTGTCAGAGATAAGAACATTGAGTAATATCTGTAATCAACAATTAATAATTATTCTTGTCAGTAATCAATTCTAACAAGTTTAATTTTTAATAGGCTCTTTCTGTTTTGTTTTACATACAGTTCCAAATGCCCATCAGTGCTGTAGAAATATCAGCCAGGCTCGGGTCTGTGTGCAGGAAGAGGCATGATACCTGCAGTGGTACATAAAATTTTGAAATCTGCTTGGGTATAATTTCCTGAAGCCTGTACCTCATCACAGCACAGCTCTGTCAGAGATAGGGACATTGAGTATAAACTTAATTGAAAACATATCTGTAATCAATAAGTCACTAACAAGTTTAATTCTTAATAGGCATATGTATAACATATGTATAACATATGTTGAAACGTTTATATAGGAACAATGGTGGAAAATATCAGAATCAGATTATCAGCAGCAGCTATAAAGCAGCAACAGTGTCTTCTGGATTTACCTCCAGGGTCACTGTCTTGCCTGTCAATGTTTTCACAAATATCTGCATTATATGTATATTTATAATGGCTGCTTCTCTATCAGAGCTATGCTGTGATGCTATTATTAGGTACAGGCTTCAGAAAATTATACCCAAGCAGATTTCAAACAAATATCTTGCCTCTTCCTGCACACAGACCCAAGCTTGGCTGATATTTCTACAGCACTGATGGGCAGGGATTTGGAAATGTAAAACAAGACAGGAAATTTGTTACACTGATGAGTTAGAATTAATTACTGACAAGATTATTATTGATTACAGATATGTTTTCAGGTTTATTTTTTTGCATCGATTATGAAGTTGTTAGATAGAACATGTGGCAGATATTATTATAGTGATGGCAATGTTGCAGAGAGAAACAAGATTGTAACAAGAGAGCCTGAAAAATACAGAAACAAAACATCTCATACATCCAGATTGTTGCAGGTTGTCATATCTTATAGAGGTTTGTTCTGAATATAATTAAATTTATACTCAATGTCCCTATCTCTGACAGAGCTGTGCTGTGATGAGGTACAGACTTCAGAGCAGATTTCAAACAAATATCTTGCCTCTTCCTGCATACAGACCCGAGCCTGGCTGAGCACTGATGTGAAGGGATTTGGAACTGCATGTAAAACAAGAAGGAAATTTGTTACACTGATGAGAAGAAAATTAAACTTGTTAGAATTGATTATTGAGAATTATTGATTATAGATATATGTCCCTATCTCTGACAGAGCTGTGCTGTGATGAGGTACAGGCTTCAGAGCAAATTTCAAACAAATATCTTGCCTCTTCCTGCATACAGACCCGAGCCTGGCTGAGCACTGATGTGAAGGAATTTGGAAATGAGAAACTAAACAAGAAATTTGTTACACTGATGAGAAGAAAATTAAACTTGTTAGAATTGATTACTGACTTATTGATTACAGATATGTTTTCAATTAAATTTATACTCAATGTCCCTATCTCTGACAGAGTTATGCTGTGATGCTGTTATTAGGTACAGGCTTCAGAGCAGATTTCAAACAAATATCTTGCCTCTTCCTACATACAGACCCGAGCCTGGCTGAGCACTGATGGGTAGGGATTTGGAACTGCATGCAAAACAAGACAGGAAATTTGTTACACTGATGAGAAGAGCTACTGACAAGAAAAATTATTATTGATTACAGATAAGTTGTTAGAACATATAATCATAGAACATGAGGCAGGGCAATGAGATTGTAACAAGAGAGAACCTGAAAAATACAGAAACATAAAAACAATAAAACATCTCATACATCCAGATTGTTGCAGGTTGTCATATCTTATAGAGGTTTATACTCAATGTCCCTGTCTCTGACAGAGCTGTGCTGTGATGTTATTATTAGGTACGGGCTTCAGAAAATTATACCCAAGCAGATTTCAACTATGCCTGTTCCTGCATACAGACCCCCCGAGCCTGGCTGATATTTCTACAGCACTGATGGGCAGGGATGGAACTGCATGTGAAACAACACAGAGAAGAGCCTATTAAGAATTAAACTTGTTAGTGACTTACTGATTACAGATATGTTTTCAATTAAGTTTATACTCAATGTCCCTATCTCTGACAGAGCTGTGCTGTGATGAGGTACAGGCTTCAGGAAATTATACCCAAGCAGATTTCAAAATTTTATGTACCACTGCAGGTATCATGCCTCTTCCTGCACACAGACCCGAGCCTGGCTGATATTTCTACAGCACTGATGGGCATTTGGAACTGTATGTAAAACAAAACAGAAAGAGCCTATTAAAAATTAAACTTGTTAGAATTGATTACTGACAAGAATAATTATTAATTGTTGATTACAGATATTACTCAATGTTCTTATCTCTGACAGAGCTATGCTGTGATTCTGTTATTAGGTACAGGGTTCAGAAAATTATACCCAAGCAGATTTCAAACAAATATCTTGCCTGTTCCTACACACAGACCCCCGAGCCTGGCTGATATTTCTACAGCACTGATGAGCAGGGATGGAATGTATGTAAAACAAGACAGGAGAAGAACCTATTGAAAATTAAATGTTAGAATTGATTAGATTACAGATATGTTTTCAGGTTTATTTTTTTTGCATCGATTATGAAGTTGTTAACATAGAACATGTGGCAGATATTATTATAGTGATGGCAATGTTGAAGAGAGAAACAAGATTGTAACAAGAGAGCCTGAAAAATACAGAAAATAAAACATCTCATACATCCAGATTGTTGCAGGTTGTCATATCTTATAGAGGTTTGTTCTGAATATTTTATTGATTATGAAGAAACACAGCAATGTTAGATGGGGCAGGTTTTAAAATATAGTGCAGTAATAATTTTATACTCAATGTCCCTATCTCTGACAGAGCTGTGCTGTGATGGGTACAGGCTTCAGAAAATTATACCCAAGCAGATTTCAACTACAAACTTCCTGCACACAGACCCAGAGCCTGGCTGCAGCACTGCTGGGCAGGGATTTGGAACTGCATGTGAAACAAGACAGGACACTGATGAGAAGAACCTATTAAAAATTAAATATTAGAATTGATTACTGACAAGAATAATTATTAATTATTGATTACAGATATGTTTTCAGGTTTGAAGTTGTTAGCATAGAACATGTGGAATTATAGTGATGGCAATGTTGGAGAGAGAAACAAGATTGTAACAAGAGAGCCTGAAAAATACAGAAAATAAAACATCTCATACATCCAGATTGTTGCAGGTTGTCATATCTTATAGAGGTTTGTTCTGAATATTTTATTGATTATGACTAATGTATTGAAGAAACACAGCAACATGTTAGATGGGGCAGGTACAGTAATAATACATACTCAATGTCCCTATCTCTGACAGAGCTATGCTGTGATGGGTACAGGCTTCAAAAAATTATGCCCAAGCAGATATCTTGCCTGTTCCTACACACAGACCCGAGCCTGGAAGATATTTCTACAGCACTGATGGGCAGGGATTTGGAACTGCATGTGAAACAAGACAGGAGAAGAGCCTATTAAAAATTAAACTTGTTAGAATTGATTACTGACAAGAATAATTATTAATTATTGATTACAGATATTACTCAATGTCCCTATCTCTGACAGAGCTGAGCTGTGATGCGTACAGGCTTCAGAAAATTATACCCAAGCAGATTTCACAAATATTATGCCTGTTCCTGCATACAGACCCGAGCCTGGCTGCGGCACTGCTGGGCAGGGATTTGGAACTGCATGTGAAACAAGACAGGAAATTTGTTACACTCTGACAGAGCTGTGCTGTGATTAGGTACAGGCTTCAGAAAATTATACCCAAGCAGATTTCAAAGAAATGTCTTGCCTCTTCCTGCATACAGACCCGAGCCTGGCTGATATTTCTACAGCACTGATGATGGGTAGGGATTTGGAACTGCATGAGACAGGAAATTTGTTACACTGATGAGAAGAACCTATTAAAAATTAAACTTGTTAGAATTGATTACTGACAAGAATAATTATTAATTATTACTCAATGACAGAGCTATGCTGTGATGGGTACAGGCTTCAGAAAATTATACCCAAGCAGATTTCAAACAAATATCTTGCCTCTTCCTGCATACAGACCCAAGCCTGGCTGCAGCACTGATGAGCAGGGATTTGCATGTGAAACAAGACAGGAAATTTGTTACACTGATGAGAAGAGAATTAAACTTGTTAGAATTGATTACTGACAATATTGATTACAGATTTTATACTCAATGTCCCTATCTCTGACAGAGCTGTGCTGTGATTAGGTACAGGCTTCAGAAAATTATACCCAAGCAGATTTCAAACAAATGTCTTGCCTCTTCCTACATACAGACCCGAGCCTGGCTCATATTTCTACAGCACTGATGGGGCAGGGATTTGGAACTGCATGTGAAACAAGACAGGAAGATCCTATTAAAAATTAAACTTGTTAGAATTGATTACTGACTTATTGATTACAGATTTTATACTCAATGTCCCTATCCTCTGACAGAGCTATGCTGTGATGAGGTACAGGCTTCAAAAAATTATACCCAAGCAGATTTCAACTATGCCTCTTCCTACATACAGACCCGAGCCTGGCTACAGCACTGCTATGCAGGGATTTGGAACTGCATAAGACAGGAAATGTGTTACACTGATGAGAAGAGCCTATTGAAAATTAAACTTGTTAGAAATGATTACTGAATTATTAATTACAGATATTACTCATTGTCCCTATCCTCTGACAGAGCTGTGCTGTGATGAGGTACAGGCTTCAAAACAGATTTCAAACAAATGTCTTGCCTCTTCCTGCATACAGACCCGAGCCTGGCTGATATTTCTACAGCACTGATGGGGCAGGGATTTGGAACTGCATAAGACAGGAAATGGGTTACACTGATGAGAAGAGAATTAAATTACACTTGCAGCAAATATTTATTTACCTTGATTGCTGTCTCTGCTGAAATAATCAGGGCTGCCTGCTGCGGGTTGATTCCCAACTGCCAGATTCCTGTGCCTGAAATCACACTGAGAGGCTGAACAAAACTCTCCCACAGTTGCATATGTTATGCAAATTATTCTACCCCAGTGCCTCAACAATACAATCATAAGTGCAATCTCTAAATTTTTGCCTTATAAAATACATGACAAGCTCATTCAAATATATATAGTTGGAATTTGATACAAACTCTGGATTGAAATCTTCACCACTGTACAAATTCCCATTATCAGTTGTAACAAATTCAATCTTCTTATTTTTAGATATCTTGTTAATAATTTTATTTGAATATTTATAATGTCTCCAATTTAAACTCTGAGATGCAATCATGCACATCCTATACTCTAAACAATGCTCATAGCAATTGTTGAACCAATAATTGTCAAACAATTTCAACCTTAAATCATAATGGCACCTGTCTGTATAAAAATTAACAAACAATCCAACAATTCTCCTGAACCTGCTGTACATAAATTTTTCAAACTCACTGATAAAATTGAGATACAGGCATTAGAATGGCCTGTCACTGGCAAGCACCCACTGCATTTCAGTTTCATTCTGCACAGCAAACAGGTCATACTCGGACAGGCCAAAAAATCTAAGCTTTAAATCATCAACAAGTGACTTAGATTTTATGTATTTTGAAATACATCTTCTCTCAAAAAATCCTGTGTCAAGATTATCCATGCAATTAGATATGATACACACTGCCTTCTATAAGTTATTTGCTTGCTGCTGCTGCTGCCTTGTATTCCTCAGAAACTGCTTATGTGCTCAGAACTTGTTGTTCCTGTTAAACAAAAATAAATATTAGAATTTTGTTATGTTTATTATATAAAATTTCTTGGGGTTCAAATCAAAATTCTATGCTTAATAAAAAAATATCAGTTGGGTTGAGCAGTGTGTTTTGTATATTTAGTGTGTGTGTGTGTGTATGTGTGTTAATATTTTTTGGCTTTGGTATTTATATAAAATTTCTTGGGGTTCAAATCAAAAATACTTAATAAAAAATATCAGTTGGGTTCAACAATATGCTTTGTGTGTGTGTGTGTGTGTGTGTATGTGTGTATATGTATGTGTGTATATGTGTATAAGTGTATGTATGTGTGTGTGTGTATATTGGCTTAGTTTTAGGTGTGGGCAAAAAAAAATATCAAGAGGGGCATATTTTTGACAGGATTATGGACAACAATCTGACAGAAGTGCCTTTTGTAAGTGTGGACAAATCAATCTGAGGGGGCTCATCATTTCACAGGAACTTCCCGAGGGCATTTTTACAAAAATCTTGGATTAGACAGGGTTCCACACTTGAGCAGAAAGCTCATATGGGCATGTTGAGCAAGTTTTAAGTGTAGGCAAATCTGCCTCAGGGGGGCTCATCATTTCTCGTGCCAGTAATAGGTCAAATCACACTACTTGGGTTCGAATCCCGATATGGGTATGGGCGTTCTTTGTGAGTGTCCGTGCCCTGATCAATTTCATCGCTCATCCTCATCTTAGCCAAAACTGGCAGAAAAGTGGAGACACTTAATATTAAATTTGATAGTATATGTATATTTTTATTTAGCCTCGCTTTTCTGTAACTTTTGACTACTTGCGATGATGAAGATGAGTGATGAGTGATAATTAGATGGATTTGATGAAGGGACACTCACAATGAACACCAATGCCCAGGTTGACATGATTATAAATTATAGTTGTGCACAGAATTAATAGATATATATTATTAGAAAATTAATTAACCATTAAATTTATATTAATCAGATTAATTATTTAAAAATGTGTTAATTTCTTGTAGCTGAATGGCTATTTCTACAATCAAGTCTTTTATACTGTAGAGTAATTACCCTAGAATCTACTTAACCTATAATAGAGTATAAAAAATTCCCTGTCATTTTTGTTTGCTCAAATGAACGCCGTATTTTATTACTGCAAATTATGTGATGTTCAAATTTAAGAATATTTTTTTTCAAATTCCTCCCGGACGCTGGCCTTAAAACTAAAATGTAGATCATGTCTGAAATAAAAGGACGTCTGGCTGGCAACCCTTTCTACAGAGTAAATTACATTTATAGAGTTGGTGTTTTTGAGATTTGGAATTTTGTGTACGTTAGTTGTTCTGATTGATAACCTTTACCACATTTAAAAACAATAATAATTGTATATGTGATAAACAATGTATTTTTACTTTGGCAACAGTAAACGAATGGAGTTAAACCCCCTGGATTCCCTTTCAACACACCCTTGCCTTGGAGATCTGTCATCCTCGTGGTCAGTACCAGTGCAGATAGACTCAAGAGGAAGAACCTTGAATAGGGTACTTTTTCCCTTTCTTGTTACCAAACATAATAATTCTCTCTCTTCCATTTTTAAATGAAGTGTGCGTGACTAGACAACAGTCATCAAGAGATTATGACGTCAAGAGTAGGCTACTATTGTGTCAGAGGTAAATTAATTACAATGTTGTAACAAAAAAAATATACTTCTTGTGACAGCTCTTTTCGCTTACGGTGCAGTTCATTTTCAAACTGCAGGCATGGAGTTAAATTTAATGTACAAATTCCAGGAACCAACTACCAGTATTCGAATTGAAGAAAGGGAAGGAGGAATTTTCTCCTCTCTGAATTATTCTTCCCAGACAACACACTTTTAAAATTGCTTTCAACAGGGAAAAACTTTCCTTCCCTCTTTTGGTGGCACCTCTGGCATAAGCTTTTGGTGTAGTCGAATTTTGAAAATATTATACTCTTCGTAATCAATCACAAAACCGGCTTACATTGCCTAGCAAAGTGGCAGTTTTTAATCATACTAAATTATTATTTATATTACAATTCTCATGTGTTACGTTCCACTCGTTTTATACAAGACGTTGTAGTGAATTTAGTTTTTGGTTGTAAATTTACATTATGGTTTCCTCCTATAAATCAATGAATACTACATGTTAACTATTTTTCATTGAAGTATTTAGAGTAGATGTTTAGTGTAGTACTTGTTTATAATATGAGTAATATTATCTGCAAAATTTGATTTTAAGTTTGTCTTTTTTGGATGTTCATATAATATACTAGTGTATACATCACGAACCCAAAATGCTGATCGAACTAAATATTTTCCGCATTTTTATTTTATTTTAGCTGATCTGGTACTGTGGGATCCATGAGTATTATCGTACAAATTGTCCATAACCATATTCGTGCACTTTATTTGACCCAATAAGAGCTTCAAGAATTGAAAGAAAACTCAAAACAAGCTGTTGACAACTTCTACACCAGCGTACATAAAAATCCATCACTTAAAAACACACAGAATGTAAGAGAAAAAATAATGAAAATAGTCATTGACAATTTGCACGGTAATACTCATGGATCCCACTGTACAGTAACTAAGCCACGTGCCCCTCTAGCCCCCGTTCTGAGAAATATGATCTTTTCCGCTAAAGTTTGCTTGGTATTTGTCTTCTGGCTGGTAGCAGTGTTGCCCTATGCAGAAAGTGAAAAATAGTTAAAATTGTAATAACCCATTACTGGAACGTTGATCCAGCAAATAAAAATACCAAACAATATTTCGCGAGATATATCCTTTCTCAGCGCTGAAGTAAAATTTGAAAGTTGTCTGTCCATAGATTTTAAGATAATCATGATCAAAGTTCCCTCTTTAAACGTATGCAGAGAATGCTCAAAGCTTGACCTGGGTACAAAGCAGCTTTGACTAAAAGCAAGCATTGTCATGGGACGAAAGCAATTGAATGATAAAGAAAGATGTGAAAAATGACGACATACGTAGAGCAACTGCTCCTATTAATTTGTGAAGCTCGGCAGTTGCGTGTTGTGATCATTCACATTTCATGGATTCAGTTTGCAAATTACAATCTGAAGTTCAACTTCTGCTTCGTTCGAGACCGCTTCTGATTATTGACTGAAGTGAGTGAAGCCTCACTACTTCCCTAAACGAGTTGCAGAACCAAGGCTGTCGGTAATTAAAATCAAGATAGGGTGCACAGTTCCCGAAGACCTACCACATAGTCTTTCAGCCCACATCAAATATTCTGAGTGCTATGTAACAAATGAACCACGACATTAGTCGAACTTTCACACACTCCAATAGGTGGCAGCATTGAACGCGCTTACAACAGCTCAACGAAACGTTTCTTCCCACTTGGATCTTTTCATCGAGTTAATTTGATTAGCTATGAATAAAGGTTGCTCGAGGTTTAATCATACAGAAAAGTAGGAGTGTTCAAGTTGGAAAGTTGGGCTTACGTATCAGAAGACTAATTTAATTGTCTCATTTGATTACATAATTTATTTTTCTGTTACCTTTGACTATGTATTTTTCAATGACTTCCTCTTTCCATAATGATTCTGTTGATTTTTTTTTTTCACGAACGCGCGTAGAAGTTCTTTGGAATGCTGTGAGAAGGAACACAGTCTTCTTTTTTAGTAGTCAATACTGCAATTTCCAATTTCACATTTTTTGTTCAAATGAAATTTGCAGGAAATTATTTGCAAACGCATTCATCGCATGACCTGACGAGAATGGCCTTTTTTGTTTCCTTTTTTTAAAAATCTGGAGCCTCCACCCACAGCATAGTGATTGTAAACAATGGCTCCAAGGTTAGATTCTTGGTGTAGGCATATTTTAATGGTTCCCATCTCACTTTAAACTGTAGATCCAGTCTATAACCTATAAGCATAAAGAGCACTTCTAAACAAACGTTTCTTCTTTGTTCCATACATCTTCAAATAATGCTATAAATAAAAGTACGTATACATAATTCTTAGTTTTTATGGATAGTAGTAACAATACAAATTGGTTTCAGCAACAGTAGACTATAATTTGGTTTCCAAAGTAAGTCTTACATTGTAATTACAAGTTCAATACAAAATATAGAGGGCTTTTTGGGGGGTATCACGTGGTATCACTGTTCACATTTTGCGTCATATTTGAAACGTATCTGACCTCTGCCAGGGAAATCCGCTGTAACATAAAATGAACTCTGAGACTCAAAGCTGTATATTTTGCTTCGATTACATTTTGTACATAACGCGAACTGAAGAATATACTCACGACGATTTTGGTAATATATTGTGATCCCCCAGCATGCTAGATAATAGGGGAAATTTGAAGGTTGTATTATCTGCCTGCTTCTCAGAATGTTGCATCCGAACAATGCCCATGGCCTTCAGTTCTCATTACCCTTGACAATCGGTGAAAAACATTTTCTGGGGTTTTCTTCCTTATGTTGTTGACGTAAATGCTTATGGTTGACCTCTTCTATCCCACCATCGTATGTGATAAAAAAGGTTAATGTGTAATTAAATTCTTCCGGTTATTATTGTTGAGGTTTTCTATTCGTAATTATTTTTAAGAACAAACAAGTTAGTGAAAATCAAGGTGTATACATACAGGTAGGCTCTTAGGACATTTCTTGTGTTAGTGACGTAGGTTGGAGGACTTCGCAAAACTTTTTGGAAATGGGTAGATCAAAGAGGAGAGTGTATAGAGTATCCTCGTAGCCCTCCCCACTTACTATATTTAAGTTGAGGGTTTCAATTTACTGAAAAACACTTAAGGCCGAATCACAAGGAACTGGATATCCAGTTAGTTGGCGCTGAACTGGCTACCTGCCCGGGTGTGATGGATGCCTGGCTGGCTGCTTGACTGGTCTGGAGGAATAGGACATGTTCTACATAATTGCTACTGGCTTCCTCGACTGGATTCTGTGGAACAGCCAATCAGAGCAAAGTTTGGCCACAGGTTTGGCCATGTAAAGATAATTTGTGGTTTCCGAGTTTTGGCTGTTTTTGTTAGTTTCTCGATAAAAAAAAAAGAAAAGAGATGATGTGCAGTGCATTCGTGTTCAGTTCATTAATATTTAGGTATTTATGCAAAGCGATGAGATGTGTATACGTGACAAATATGATTAGCCGTAAATGAAAAACCTTATTATTACAAGTGTATTAAATTAAATGTTTGATTTTTTTAAAAAAATGTGAATGAATCCTGCAAATCGCATGTATGAATATGCATACCAGAGTTAATTAAAAAGCTTGTTCGGTACGCAGTGATTACCATATCTTTTCGAGCCAATCTTTAGTCCATACTTTTCTTTTTTAATTTTTAATAAAAGCACAAAGCAGTAATTCTCCTACAACATTCTTCAAATTGCTCGTCCATCTTTACAGATTGTCTGATCTGCGCAATGTCTTATGGGAACAAAAGTCTATCGACAAGTACGATAACAAGTATTGTGTGAGGCAAAAACTAGCAAATGGGTAGCCAGTCCAGCGCCAACTAGGGCATTCCTACTGGAAATCCAGTTCCGTGTGATTCAGGTTTTACAGAGAAATTCTTTCTCCGCATAACTAAATTACTTAAGAATAAGTTTAAGCACAGATTTGTGAGTATTTTTCTTATTTTATGTATTTTCCTAGCCTCTTCAGGCAAATCGCGACGAGGGTTAATGATGATTAAATGAATTGGTTGAGTGAAGAGTCACAAGGAAACATTCATGGGCAGGGCTAGATTTGAACCCGATACTTGGAGTGAGAAAATTGTTCGAAGCACTTCATTATCGAGGCTACGCTTTTGGTTTCTGTACATTTGATCGCGTCACGAAGTCACGTTGGGGGTGTTAAGTTAGGGCCTCAACGACAATGAGTTTCATTTTCCGTGTCATGGCAAATTCCTTCCTTTAGGCTTGAATTAGTAAGTTATAGGTCATTTATGTCTTCGTACACTTTCTCTCTTCGTCTGCACGTTGTATGTAAAGTTTTTAATGCGAAAATAATTCCAAAGAAGTTGTAAAACTGTAATAACTTGTGCATCTAAATTTGGACCAGAGTTCACAAAAAATTAATAATTTCTGAAAATTCCAAGTGTGAGAACATATTTAATACGATATTCCAAACTTACGAACTCTTTCGTTATCCTCCTCTAAAGGTAAAGGTAAAGTGCTCCTCTGTGCTTAGCACCACGCCATGAAGTCGTATAGGGGGTGTCGGGGTAACGCCCCACACTTTCTTGATCCGGTCGTGAGTGGGGGTGATGTGATCAGTATCACGCCCCTGACCGCCTTTACCCCCCAGGGTTTCCCCCAGGTACCCATGTCATCCTCCTCTACGTAAAACTTTCGAAAATTATCTTGTATGCGGAACTTGGGGCTGTAAGTTATTACACAGCAAATTAAATATATTAAATTAAGTATATGTACGCTGAGCACTCTTTACGAATTTAGAGTAAGTTTCAGACATAGTGTAAAATTTAATCTATATCGCTTTTCCCTTTGGTAATTTGAATTAAAAAGGTAGATTATGCAGAACGGTAAAGATTGGAATTTTCATTTATCAAAATTATTTACATATTATCTAGTGCTACATAATATTTCAAATGTTCTTGGAGGTGAAGGCAACATTAAGAGAAACTAGATATTACGCTTTTATAATTCGTTGTGTTAAATGTTGTAAATGAATTGTACCGGAGTCCTGTGACATCATCACAGAAGCTGATGTAAGACCATAGCATCTCGAAAACCCCGTTGGTGGCACACTGCACAGTGGTTAGGATCTCAATTTAAACTGTAGATCCAGTTTATGCACCCCAACTCTACATTCACGTGACGTCATCCGACCGTACCAGTTCAATACCCCAGACAAGCCCCCACATTATTCACAAATATGGAAAGATGGTGAACTTGACTAACTTCCGGTTTACCATGTTGAGAAACCGGAAGACGAGTGTTCATCGTCATGATTGTGGTAAGACACTGGTTGGCCTTCGAGATCTGGCCGAGACTGACCTATCGAAACGCTGGTCAAGAGTGAGATGATCACCTTACCAGTAACCTTCCTCAGAGGCTTAAATTTTTCGTTGTCATATTCTTAGAGTTTATGAGATAATTATTTTTGGGGAAATGTGAGTAAATACTGACTTGCCATAAACCGGATTGGAACTGAGCCAATTCATCAAAATAAAAAAAATATGACGAATTATTATAGTGAAAACGTACAGATTGTAGACCTACTAGTATATTTGCCGTCGTTGTACGAGATTACTTTAAGAAGTTTGGTCTGTTAGATAGGGTATGCGCATCAAGCCCCATTGCTAAATTATCTTAATCATATCTTTTGATTGGTGTTACACTAGTTCTCCTTGTATACTAACAACAAAAGCCACACACTTTGAACGTGTCAATATATGCTTTCTGTTGCAATGACCTAGTTTGATTTTCACTTTGAGCTCGTTGGCCAGCGGTAAAACTGGCTGATGCTCCTTGTCCGGCGAAGTTAAACCCAAGGGCAATGAGTTAACAGCTCTTTTTATTGAGTAACATGCTTAACCTTCGGTGTTGCGGAAGATAAGAACACTTCCTGCTAAGCTAACATTCACGCGATTTACCTTTTTTGTCAACTGCGGAAGCGATAGTGACAAAATGGCTGTAAAAATGACAGGCTGGTCAATAATACATTCGTAACCGGAAGTTCCGTGCAGGTTGTCTTAAGTTAGGTTTAATATATGCCATTTCCCATTGACTTGCCACATGGAAGAGGTCATTTAACTATCCTTCACAATCTGATCTTGACTAATTTAAAAGTTCTCTGAACTCAAATGGTGGGTGCAATACGTCCTTCCGAACAACTTGACTTCTCTCTCTCTCTCTCATATAAAAATACAAGTATAATAACCTTTTTCAGATGTAATTCTAAAGATATTGCAATAAACTTACTTCATGGGTGATTGTCTTTTTTCTTTCTTGCAAGCTTCTACGGGCAACAAAATTAATGTGATTCAGCTTATCATGTAAGTCACATACTACAAAGGTGATTTTCATTATATTTTAAATTCGAAAATCTATTGTTAGTTTTGGACGCTCAGGTGTCCCTGTAATTTCTCACAAGAAAGCTTTGGTTCGATTCCTGGTTGATCGCAGGCTTTTCCGTGGATGTTCATGCAAAAGCAGCTCTGGGGCCTATCCATCATTTCTCATTTCATTGTATCTGGTGATACGTAGCTAATAAAAAGTTGACTGGAGTAATGAAGGTCTAAGAAACTACGAACTACCGTTAAAAAATGGCAATGGCCGTTTTTTTAGTATTAACGGCCATCACATAGTTAACCTAATTAAAGTCAATTAAATTATTCAGTTTTAAAAGAATATAGGCCTATTTGTGGTTCACTCAACTGAAAGTTATAATCATTATCTATCTTTATAGATGAAACAATATTCAAATTTAACTAAAGACAGTTGGTCCCGTTCATGTGAATTAACAGGCAGACTGTTAAATCTTAACTATAACTTTACGGTATTTTAATTTTAACAGTGTGTTACAATAGCTGTTTTCTGGTTTCGAGCAGAGCAGAAGTTACGATAGGGTCAAGGGGGCGATCTACTTGGCTTTGAGCGCCGAACGAACAAAAAAATGAGATAAAATTCAAAAGAGTAAACATTGTGAAGGTAATGGTGTCCTATTAGATCAATATTATTGGCAGTTTGTCAAGAAATCAGTGGAGTGCCACCGTTTGGCCCAGCATTCCTAAAAAAAAATAGAACGGCAAAGGTAAGAATGTATGACAAAATTAGGGCTGACTACCAAGAAAAAGTATGCATAACCCCTCCCTTTCGGAAATCTTGGGCACACCACTGAAAGAAATAGATCGAAAAAAATTGTTCACGCGCTTCTCTCTCAATATGAAAATTTCTACAAGAGTCGCTTCAAGTTTAAACTTATCGCTTAAAGAGGTGCAAGATTTTTAACAAAGTTGTTCCATTAGAAATATCACATGTATTAATGATCTTCGATATGCTGTTATAGTTGCACTCATTTTATTGCAGAGTGAGGCAACATTAATATAAATTTTACTTACGGGGTCTTTAAGGTTGCTTGCAGCAGAATGTGATGAGTGTAGTTTTTCTAGTGATGCACCGCAATATTTGAAACTTGGGCCTAGGAACAGTGGCGCTAGTGTCGAATGTTAAATCACTTGGCAGCATGTAGTTCGGAGGGCACAGTACCGTGGCGCTATTGTAGGCACGATTCTGGTTAAGTCGGGACATTTGAAAACAACAATTACATATCTGCTTTTTAAAACGTGAAAGGATCGAGACATGGTCTCACTTCGTCTCGTATGCAGATGCATTCGTTTCACATTCAGTCTCTTCATTGAGCTGCTGTCGCTAATACTATTAAAGCAATCACGAGGGACAATTGTGCTAGCGACAAGTGGAAAGCGACAGGACCTCCAATTCAAAATGATAACGCAATCTCTTTGTCAGGCAAATGGAGGATCCTGTTCCTACAAAACAAGCCCTAAAGCCCGTATGACACGGAACTGGATTTCTAGTAGGAATGCCCTAGTTGGCGCTGAACTGACTTTCTAGGTAGAAATGAAGACTAAAATTGGTAAACCCTGTAAGTGCCACAAGAATTCAAACACCGTTTTCCACGTTAAACTGTGAAATGTGCCATGCTTGATAATGTGGTAAACGTGAAAAGTGGCTGGTAGCCTTCTAAGGTGTTCAAAGGGCGTGTAAAAAGGCACTAGTGTGAACTTTCGTACAGGCTGATGTGCTTAACGATGCGATTTCCCAAGACTTTCGCTTTTGGCACTTACAGCGTTTACCACTTTTAGTCCTCAAATCATGGCTGCCTGGCTGACTGCTTGACTGGTTTTGAGGAATAGGACATGTTCTTATTGCTACAAGCTTTCCTTGACTGGATTCTGTTGAACAGTCAATCAGAGCAAAGTTTGGCCATGTGAAGATAATCTGTGAGTTTGCAAAGGAGCGTTTTTTGATGTCTGTGGTTTCCGAGTGCTGGCTGTTTATGTTACAGTTTCTCCGTTTATCGATAAAAGAAAAGTAAAGAGATGGCGTGCAGTGCATTCGTGTTCAGTTCATTAATATTTAAGTATTTATGCAAAGCGATGAGATGTGCACGTGACAAATATAATTAGCTGAAAATGAAAATCCTTATTATTACAATACAAGTGTATTAATAAATGTTTGACTTTTTTGTGAATGAATCCTGCGAATCTCATGTATGAATAATGCAAACCCGAGTTAAAGAGCTTATTCGGTAGGCATTGATTACCATATCTTTTTTCGAGCCAATCTCTAGTACATACTTTTCCTTTTTTAATAAAAGCACAAAGCAGTAATTCTCCTACAACATTCTTCAAATTGCTCGTCCACGTCCACCTCAAAGCCGGTGGACGTGGCATAAATGCTACGTAAATCCTTCCAAAAATCTTATAACAGATAGTTCTTTACAGTTTTACACCAAAGCATTTCATGGATCATTTCGGTTAGCTGTTCCAATTACAATGTATAATACATACAGCACGAAAGGCACGTCGAGTTACACCGTCTATGGTGAGTGCACGGTGTTTACAATTGGAAAAGCTAAAATATTCTTCCATACGTGTACAGTGAACGTTGTAAAGTATGTATTTTATCACCACCATTCTTCTCTACCTAAAACCACTTAATACGAAGCGATATTCCTCTCGGTTGAATAGTTATGGTATTTTAAAAGTGTGAAGTGATACATCTCACGCGGCCGCCATTATGGGAACGAAACACTATCGACAAGTACGATGTAACAAGTACCGTGTGAGGCGAAAACTAGCAAATGGGTAGCCAGTCCAGCGTCAACTAGAGCGTTCCTACTGAATATCCAGTCCCGTGTGATTCAGGCTTAAGTTTCATTCTACATTACATTTCAAACTATTTTATTTGCTAGAACATACGGAAAGTTGAAAATTTTATCCGAGTATAGTTGTGAATAGTCTATGGCCCTGCCTAGCCTACTACAAATAATTGATTTCGCTGCGGTCCACACCAGTGGCGTAATTATGATATTCTTTCTTGGGAGGCTGTTTTTCTTAAACAGTACCTAATAGCATGTCTCCAATCCGTAGCTGTAACGTATGCATTACATATGTTCTATAGAAATGGTTATTATACAAGGTTAATGCCTAGTAAAATGTGATTTTACAAGCCAGCAAGTCGGACTTCCGTGGCGGAGTGGTTATCACAGCGAAAACGAAGCCAGAGGTCCCGAGTAAGACATGTTTGTCTTTGTCCTGAATGAAAAAAAAAACAACAGAGAATTGGGCAAACCTGTTTTAAAAGATAGCGGTAACCCTGTCACCTTGTAATCAAGGGGTCCCGGATTCTAGTGGAAGCACATAATGGTTCGCATCTCTCTTTAAACTGTAGACCCAGCGCGATTAGCCTATCAGTTCATAAATTAGACGTGGAGAAAACTTTATATAACAACTACAATAGAAATAAACAAATTGCGAATATTCCATTTATGGAGGGAATGTCATTAAACATTGTTTGAAATGGTCACTTTTTTACTCAATCACCACATAGACTTGCCTTACGCAATATGCAAATCATATTTTAACATACCACAACTGAAGAGATACAATAGTGCAATTCGATAACATGGCTTCATGGAGCACACCTAGCATATTGAAAGCCAATACATTATGCATAAGCAGAGCCAGTCAGATTTTAATTCAGATGAGTGATTGAATCAATAAAGCGTATTTCGTATGCAGATGCAATATTTGATTGCAACTGCAAATTAAAAATGACAAGAGTGTATTGAATGAAGTAGCATCGTGAATACCAACTAACTTTGCTGTTTCGACGTATCGAGTAACAGTAGCGTAGCTCCTGGAACAGCACTTTCCTTTTCGCTCCAGGCATTCATTTTGATTTGCGGCTAGACACCAGATGTCTCATCTGCATGCATTTCGTAAGGCACGCGGAGAAATCCTAAACACATCATCTGTCTTTGTGTCTGCAATAACCTTGATTACCCTTGCGAATTTGTAGGAAAAGTCGCTTGAGAAAGTCTGTCTGCTGAGATTAAAATTAGTTGTGGTAAAGTGCAGTAGGTATACGTTTGTAAAATTGTGATCGTCATGTTTATTGTTTGTTAAAAAACATATTAATTTACTAGGTATGCATACTTTGTTGTTGGATATACAATACAAACTATATAATGTTAGAGAAAACTTGCTTAAAAGTACGTATTCACAAAGATTTATGAACACTTGATTTTCAAGCAGTGCAAACGTGTCCCAACGTCCTATTTTCCTTTATTCTACACTACCTTTTACTTCTGTTATTTTGTGTTCGTGCTTATGTCCAAACAGAGAATAATCCACTCACGAATCAAGATATAGAATTGTTAAACGATCGCCTAAACTTTGAAAAATGCTTTCTTTCCATTCCAAACTCAACCATAATATAATGATAATGAATGTTTTGAATGCTGAATATATATATATATATATATTACGTGGTTAGATTCTGAAGTGTGCACATCTATGACGAACTTTATATTTAAGATGAGTTTGCTTAGGTTAAGCACGTTGTATTCGAGTTTTATGTTTTTTTGGTGTTATTTAGACTGATTGGCTTTCCATCTGTTAGGTCACTTTACGAAATGGAAGCTTATGTGTTGTTTTGTAGTGTTATATGGCAGCTAGGTTATGCATTTGAGGTGAAACTAAAATATCCCTTTTTGCTACGAATGGTGACGATTGAATTTTATTGCTAATCTTCTTTCCCTCTGTTGGGTATTTTGGATACTCTTTGTGTCATGCAAGTGGCATGATATACCTTAAGACAAGATGAGTTATGAATACGTTAGAGATGGTTGAGGTTGACAATAGGGATCCAAACCAGGTTCTTTATTATGTTTATCATTGAACTCAGTGCTGTTGTTATGAATGTGAGTATATATTATCTAGAATTAGCAACGCCTTAGATGATATGATAATGAAACTACACGGCACCCCTCATAAACGTCGTGACTGACAAGGCTGTACATGAAGGCAGATGTCACTTTCTAATCGGTGATTAATCTCGATGACAAGCATAGATGATAAAGCTGACTAAACAGACAAGAAAGCAGACAGTGTAACATAACGTCTTCCTGGTGATTCAATTTACTAGTCACTAGCGTGCGCAGGATTTTTCGGGAGGGGCTAGATAAAAGGACGTATTTGGGGGTCCGGACCCCCCGAGAGACTTACTAACTACAAAAATTAATAAATAAAATTAAATAATGAAAATATGCTTGTTGTTTAATCGAGGGTTACTTATTTACGCCAAACTTATTGGAAGCTAAGGATTATCTCGTATTGTCTTGTTTTATTGTTGTTTTTGTATTCTTATGCACAGTTTCAGTACAAAATTGTCTTTTAGCACTATATCTGAAACTTTAAGTAAATAAATAAATAGGAAATATATTGTGATCAAACGACTTTCAATGACAGTATCAAAGAAGATTTATGCAAGGTATATTACCACTTATAACGTAACATTCATAAAATATACCAGGAACTTCACTTTTGCTCAACTGGATCAAACATCCTTTCTTTACATTCAATAAATATTCAATTCTTTATCTATTTGACACAATATCTGAGACTCTTTGTCTCGTTTGTAAGAAAATGAAAATTACAAAATTACTTTACTACGTGACTTATTCAGACACACCAAGCAGATATCTACCACATTATTTATAGAAAGTATATAGTAATATTCTTTATAGTAATTGCAGCCGACCTCCGTGGCGGAGTGGTTAGTGTGGTGGCTACGACTTGAACCCGGCCTCTGCATGGGTGGTGTTTGTGAATGCCCCTACATCAATTTCATCATATCATCACTCATCGCCATCTTTGCTATTAGCAAAAAGTGGCAGAAAAGTGAATTAACATAAATCACATCAATCAATCTTTATTACAATTACAAAGTCAACCGGCTTCCCCGATGGCGCAGTGGTAGCGTCGTCGGCTTGTAATGAAGGAGTCCCGGGTTTGATACCCGGTGGAGGTACATCGTGGTACCACTTTAAACTGTAGGTCCAGTCCCGATTAGCCTATATGTGTATAAAGTGGACTTAAAACACTAACTCAAACCAAACCAAACAACCCATTAGTGGGAATCGGAAGCCTGTGCTGCTTGGTTGCATATATCCTGGATAAGACTTTGTTTTTCGAGGGTTGTTAGCGTCGAAAAGAGGAGTCAAATGTTAATCGTTAATAACCATTAAGGAAAGTAGTTTCCCTTGATGACCTTCATACACCGATAAGATAAAAGTTCCCCGTGCATACAGTATAGTGCCATTAAGGCACATTCAGGGGATGTGGAAGTCCCCACACATTCTTGATCTAGGCTATTTTTGAGGTGATGTGATCAGCACCACGCTCCCGCTGCCTTTATTCTCCAGGGTTGCCACCAGGGACCCATTGATTTGAGACTCGGTGAGCCCCAGAGCCGCTTATGTTGTATATTTCGAGACGATACCGAGACGGGTATTTAGACCATAAACGAGACAGGTATTTACAGTGGGTCTGGTGTGGGAGCACGCTCTAAATGCTTAGAGCTCTAAACCTGACCCTTCTAACCTAACAATTCCTTACCTACAATTCTACTTAGGTCTAATAATGCATATGTGGTTAGGTTAGGAGGGCTAGCTTTAGAGCTCTTAGCATTTAGTTTTAGCATTTGCTGCAAGCTGGGTGTGCCCCCCTCCCCCGCACCAGAGCCATTTAGAGGAAACCGAGAACGAGACAGACCCCTTTTCCAATTTTCTGCATTCGAAACTGAATCGTAACGAACAAATTATCCCGGTGGCACCTGAAATTCAATCATCAGTAAAGCTGCGAAACTATAAATGACATCATGGATCAGTAAAATGCATTATCAGCTTCATGAATATGTAAAGCAAAAGCACTAGAGAGCTACGGCCTTGACTTATTCGTAAATAGAAAAAACAAACCTGTTGATTTGCAAGTTTCTGTGCACGCGCGGCTTGATGCCTTTCAAATGCTATCAAATGCTAGCTTCGAAATCGAGAGTAAAATTGGTGGTGGTACTGGAAGCATCTAGGACGCTTATGTTGCTATTTTTTGACCAGTCAGGTTGTGTGAATATACGTCAAGGTAACTTAATATACTATAAGGTAGCGCCATCCGAAAATTGCCGATCATGCACGAGCGCATGACGTCATGTGGGAGGATCGGTTATGCTCGGTGCCCCTTCGGTTATGTTCGTTCGGGGCTTGGCCGAAGCAAACGGCCGCTATCATTTCTATGCGAGTTTCGGAGAGGGAAAGTCTCTAGTTTGATTTTGCCCCCCCCCCCCAAGTTAAGTTCCAAGTTTGATTTTGCACCCCCCCCCCCAAGTTTGATTATGCCCCTTCCCCACAAAATTAAGCCCCAAGTTTTGAGGGGTAAATATTAATTATCATACTTCGGGGTGGTATTGAGGTATTCCTTTAATGATTAGTAACATAATTAAAAATAAGCTACTTTTAAAAGAGGGAAAATTCCACATGCAAACGTATTGTAAAAATTCATGTTTCTGAAACCTGATCGATATATTACAAAGAAGGTTGTCCGTGTTCTCATTAGAATTTCAGATTTCATCATTTTATAAATCGCATTATGATTTTAATAAGAAACGTTGCATGCTAAAGAAGAATTGCATAGTGAAAGAGTTACAAAGAAATAATTGATTGACAGATTTGGTTTATTTTTGCTTTTCTGTCTTTTTTAAATATGAAAGTAAAACCCACAAGAGGATCTCTTTCTTTGTTTCCACAAGCCGGCCTCCTTGGCGTAGTGGTTAGCACATCAAACTTCAACGCCAGAGGTTTGGGTTCGAATCCTGGCTTGAGCATGAATGTTTGTGAGTGTTCATTCATCATTTCATCACTCATCCCTATCTTCGCAAATTAGCCAAAAGTGGCACAAGAAGCGAAGTAAATTAAGCAAATCAATCAATAAATATTTGTTTTCACATATACTATCACATTTACTAAATTCTCAATTTTCTCATTAAGGACAAACCAATGTCTGACCCGATTGGATTCGAATCAGGGACCCCTGGCGTCGATGCGCGATGTGCTAACCACTACGCCAAGGAGATCGACAGAGGCCTCCGAGGTACTACGGGCCTCACAGAACGTCACAGGAGTACTATCGGATTATGAATTATGGATATTAGAGTTTGGATAATAAATAAATAAACTATATAATATATAATCTATATATAAAAAAAACACCCGTTCTTTATTTATAGAATCTCAAAGAGAACGATAATTTGCCAAACTAAAAAATAATCCTATTTTGTTCTCACGATGATAAAAATAGAAGGCATAATCAAAAATAAACTGGTAACTATAGATTAACACAGAATTGAATAAGCTGAATTTTGATGTAACTCGTTTTTATGTGGTTCTACTGATTAACTTTTAATTGAGTCCAAACTTGAATATCCCTAATTTTTAATCCGATAGTAGTCCGGTATAATCTATTTACAACATTTAACACAACGCACTACAAAAGCCTAATATTTAGTTTTCTGACTGATTAGTTCCTTCTTATTCATTCAGAACGTTGCAATCATTTCCAGGAACATTTCAAATTTTACGTAACATCAGAAAGTATTAAAATTATACTGATATACTTAAAATCCAATCTTTACCATTCTCCATAATGTAACTTTATATTTGAAATTATCAAGTGAAAGAAGCAATATACAATCTAGATAAAATTTTACTCTGCATTTGAAACTTACTCTAAATTCGAAAGAATTCCCAACCTTCTTCATATATTTATTTACTGTACAATAATTTACGTACGGATCAAAGTTCCACATGCAAAATTTTTTTGGAAAGTTTTATGTAGAGGAAGAATGATGAAATAGTTTGTAAGATAGTAGTTTCAGACTTTGAAAACGCAATTCCAGTTTGTAATTTGCAGATATTTTAAATTTCTCTGGTTCAAATTTGGCTGCAAGTTATAGTTCTGAAAAGTATTTTTTCGTATTAAGAACTTTACATACAAACGCGTGCAGAAGACGAGACAAAGTGTACAAGTACTAATTTAACTAAGTTAACCTACTCGAAATACTTGATGAGTACTAGGAACATCAAACTTATATGTCTTAACCTACTAATTCAAGCCTATAGAAATAGATTCATGATCACACGGTAAATGAAACTCTTTGAGAATATCGATGAAAATATCTTAGTTCTTTGTTTAATTAAACAATAAAGGAGAAAAGTTACATGAACTCACAATGATTGGCCGTGCAAGTGTACAAATGATTAATCGTTAAAGAACTTTGTCCGCAGATTTTCAGTTTACATTTACATTTGTGTCTGAGTTGTATAACCGGAAATATACTCCAAGGCTGATATGCGACACACATTTGTACAATAACGAAGTAACTTGCATTACATTAATCATAGATCTTGCTCTTTTTTACAGAAATGTACTACAAAGAAATAATGTAACATCCATTGGTTTATATTGAGTACAAGGCTACAAAATTATCCACAATGTATTTGTAAATTACCAATATTGAACAAAGTTGCAAAAATTTCAATAATGGGTGTAATATTCACTCATGCAATATTTACCATCGTGCATACAACGCTATGTAACTCGAATTGAAGATGAAAGTAAATTTCATTTCCAATAGCGTGAAAGTTAATACGCGATCTTCGAAATGCCCATTTCCGACAACGTTCTTCACAATAATATGAACATACAAATCACAATCAACATCGGTCTGTGTTAAATGAAATTGTTAATAATTATAAATCCGACTTACATAAAATGTACTTAACAAATCAGTTAGGCTCACTACGTACTTCGCACTAGTTGAACACAGTTTCAAAATATTGATGACAACTCTTGTAGTACTGTCGGTTAGGTTACGTTCTAGATTTTGAACTTTTTTATTTGGTTAAAGCGGTTGAAAGAGGTTGTTTGTAATCTTTAATTTATTTGCTTCATTATGCAGATGTGTATTTCTCCTTTGTAAACGATCGAATATGTTTTCCAACAATGAAATATTGCTTGCAGTTTGTCTATATATTTTTCTCTTTTTGGGCAGCATCAGGCCCGTAGCTAGAGGGGGGGCAGGGGGGGCAACTGCCCCCCCTGAGAGCCTGCTTTGCCCCCCCCCTGTGAAAAATACAGAACATATTCCTACTGGAATTCTTACTAATCTTTCCAATTATATCCTCTATTAGGCTACTCTAGCAACATAACAAAGACACTTATTGATTTTGTGATTTATTAACGTGTGTGGGATTACGAATAATGTCGTACTAGGATTAGGTGGAGAAAATCCCTTCTAGATTCGACTTTGGGAAATGATTTCGTAATTTTCAGTACCTAGAACAGTTGTGACATTTTGAGAAGTCTTGTATGAAAGGTACCTAATGTGTTTGGATGTTTTTGTTGGATGTGTTGTTATGAAGTTTGAACTGCTTTATCTTTTGTTTCCGAAGTCTACCTATTGGTAATAGTGATTCATGTGGGAGAGAGAGGGAATGGATGTTCGATTTTTGTTACTTAGCATTGCCTTTCTGCCACTTCGAGCTAAATGTGACAATGAGTGATGACGTGAAATTGATGAAGAGACACTCACAAACGGTGCTGCAACCACAGCGGGGGACAGGGGCATTATCACCCCCCCCAATTTTAGTCGGAAGTCTAATCTAGGGGGGGGCAAACATTGAAGTAAAGAATCATGACTAGCAGAGTCTAAGAATAGCAGTACAAATGGATATTCAAGATGGAATTAGTTTTCAAGTTTTTCTTGCATTTTTCTTCCAGACGGCCAAGGGCAGTTGCAGGGGGCACAGAAGGGCAATTGCCCCCTCGCTTTCAAATTTTATACAAATAAAAATACATTTCGTAAAATTTTCTTGCTCGCTTCGCTCGCGAATACACATTTTCCTATTCTTATAGTCCAAAGCCCTGGGAGCCAAAACGATCTAAATAAAAGAAAAAGTTAAAGAGAATGCCATGGCACCCCGTGAAATTATTTGCACCCTGTTAAATCAATATTGTTTCAGTTTGCATATATTTGGATCTAAGATTTTCCTGCTCGCTTCGATCCCAAGATGATTTTTCTCTGTAATGCATTCTAAATTACCCGAGAGAGAAGTAAGTAAAAAAAAAAAAAAAGTAAAGTGCTCCCACACTTTCTTGATCCGGTCGTGAGTGGGGGTGATGTGATTAGCATCACGCCCCTGACCGCCTTTAGCCCCCAGGGTTTCCCTTAGGTATCCATGTCATTCGACGCTGGGTGGGTGCCGGGGCCGTTTCCAACGTTCCAGAGAGAGAAGTAAGGCCATATATATACTTCAGATTGTTGCTGCTTAAATGCATGAACAATTCTTTTGAGGAAAAGGAGCGTGCACATTTGAGAGAAAATTTGGCATATGAATTGATCACGTAATGTATTTTCATAATATATATATATATATATATATATATATATATATATATATATATATATATATATATATATATATATATATATATATACACACAGGTTTAGTCAAAAGTATCGGCACAGGCCAATAATAATGAGATGCGTGGACGGAGGAAAATCACATGTTGCAAGTGGGTATTGGTGCCATATTGGATATCACACACTATTTTCAAATAGAAAGGGATATGTATGACACATCAATTTAGGCTACAATCGTCCCACAAACGACAATCCGAACTCATTTTGGACCTATCGTGGAAGAGATAGGGTGTGCTACGTTTGACTGCAAAAAAATAGATTTGTCTGAAAGAATTGTTCACTGTATTCTTGTGGGTAACTGTACACTGCAAATTACAGAGAGCATGAACAAGAAAACATGACATTGACTTACAGAATGCCTCAAAGCAAGTGCTCACTCTGACAATGACAAATGACAATTTTCCACATAAAAAGATGAATTGAGAAAAACTGATCATTGTATGGAACTTATTTCAGCATTTTCTGATAGCTAACAAATAAGTGGTTCGTTGAAAAAAAAAGTTTTTCCCAAATAACAATCACATGTAAGTAACGGGTAGGTCTAAGCCTACTAGTGATGATAAAAAAATGCACTCTTAGTTTACTTGGCAACGTATTAATAACAAAAATGGTATGACAGGAAGCGTACAAATTACTTAAATTACTTCCACGTGTCATCTGCTATCCAACAAGGTACAAATGTTGCTAACATTCACATTTGTGTACAAGAAATAATACTTCATTCATCTTCATGTGAATGGAATCAATGAACAATACAATTAAAGAACATTACACGTCTTGCTCAAAGTTGGCACCTCCGTTACGAATGCAGGCACGCAGGTTTTAACGGACATTTGGTCTCTTAACTCGTGATGTGATGGTGTCCTTGATGTGTTGACCAGCTGTTAAGATTCTCTCCCCGAGCTCTTCTTGCGAGTTTACCGGTGGCTTGTCATGTGGCTCCAAATGTAAAAGTCGCAAGGCGTCAAATCCATCGGGGGATCGAGCTGGGCAGTCATCATGCTGATAAATCATGTCACGTCTTTATAGCTAGAGGCACATCCTCCAACAACATTGCCATCCCGTTCCTCAAAAAATGTTCATAAGTGATGCCATTTAAGATTTGGGGCAGGAAAAATGGCTCGATCAAATGATTGTTGATTACGCCCATCCATACTTCTGCCTGGGCGTGCGACAGTGGCTGGATGAAAATTACCCAAAGAAATGGATTGGCCGAGACGGCCCGATTTAATTAATTCGATTTTCCTTGCATAACAACACAATGGTGGTGTTGGCTTCTCGTTAGATTCCTTTGTGCGTAAAAATCTTGCATACTGGAAACTAAGCCAAGCGTCAGGTTAACCTTGCAGCAGGTTTTATGTATCAATCCGCGCGAGAACTGAGCTCAGAATCTTCCGTGCCAGTCTTTCCTCAACCGCCGAGCTGCTTACATCGGAGACACTGAGAAAATCTACAGTATTGCCAACCGCACAACACATCAAAACCCGCATGCATGTCAAGTGGATTGTATTTTTGCTTCTCTTTGTCTCCTGAAACATAACATTTTAAAAGTACTTTCTGCGCATATATTATTTAATAAATGTGTCATTAATATAAGAGCGAAACAACTTCTAAACATGAGAGCATGTGTGTATATTTCGAGCACGCAAAAATAAAAATAAACAAAGATAAAAGTAAACAACGATAGGCTCCTCTTGAATTTAATGACAAATTATTGTTTTTGGTTTAGAAAGAAATAGATTTATGAAAAACTTGGTTGCTTCGTTCGCAATACATCCGTTACTGTAAGACACACGCACTTCAAGTTGTACCACCAAAAAAGCATGATTTGTTATTGGTGATATATACAATCAGGTGCATTGTCTGTCGCTATTACTCTGGTTTCAATTTATGAATCACTTCACTAAACCAGGATTCAAATCTTGGTCTGTCCATTTCTTGCTGATAATCACCCTTCCCTTTCTTTGCGCGGAACAGTAAATATGCGCCTTCAACAAAGCTTTCATTGCCGCCAGTGGGTGAAACAATAAGCCTCCCCCTTCCCCTCATCGTCGGTTTCTTCAGCCCTGGCGGTGGTTTTGCATGGTGGTATCCTTCCATGTTTTATTACCCCTTCCCCCACCCACCGAGTTGAAGGACGTCTCGTCCAAATAATAAACATGTTTCTTCTCACTGCGATATATTTTAATACCGCGGAGATTCTTTTGTCGTCAAACAACAAACAATCGTTTCCTCTTGCTAAACTCAAACCGCAAATCATTCAACACCCGTGATACAATTCGTGTGCACATTGACGGCAAATCACCTCACGCCCTGTTTTACTTTGATCTTGTTGCCGCAAGGAGGATTATGCATTTAAAACAACTTGCTTGACTTTGAAGAACATTTCCTTTCGGATGAAGCCCAAAATAACATTCGGGTAAAACCGCGCGCTGAACAGGAGATTCAGCCATTCTCGCCGCTCTACAATAAACATAGGGTTAAAATAGTGGGAGGTGCAACACTGGTATCAGCGATTTCACGCGCTCTGCAACGCATTCAGTCTCGCTCGACTCGCTCTAAAGTTTCAATGTCTCTTCAACGCATTACAGATTCGAGTTGGCGAATCTGCGGTTCTAAGTTCGTCTGCACAGTGATTGCAACCAATTAAGTCCATACCTGCTAATCAATGTATTATTTTGTCTGTATATTACAAATTAAATAACTGTTTTCTTGCAAGTATGCAGTTGTGTCGGAATAGAACCCGTCTCAGTGGAACTATATTCTTGCGCGCACGTTTGGATCTACATATGCTAAAACCTGCTGCAAGGTTGACCTGACGCAGGGCTTAGAGGGAAACATTATGAAGCACGATTTATAAAGGACTTCCTTAATCAGTTCTGTAGAGAAGCCCAAAACTGTTGGTACATATTAATCGTCTATTAACCTTTTCAACCTGTAAACATAAAGTCGATACAGTCGCTATTTATGTTAAACTTTATCTTTGTATTCTTTGGTATTCCGAAGAGTCATTTTTTTGTTTATTGGAGTTTAAAGATATCATATCTTTCCTGTTACATATCACTTTTGGAGGAGGGGGACAAGTGCCCCTCTGTACCCTACTATATCTGCCAATGCAACACAATATATTAAAAATTTGCCCCCTCTAGGATTGAATTTGCCCCCCCTAGTAAGAATTCCTGGCTACGGGCCTGGGCAGCATAGTCTTTAGCCTGTTTAGGGCACGTCTCCTTATTGCATGTCTTTCGTAGCGTACATCTCTGCAAACCTTATCAACACGTCCTACAAGCGAATCATATTGTGAAGGTAAGTGCTTAGAAGAACTACACCATTTCCTCGATTATTTGGTTCTAAAGTAATTGGGTGTAATTTTAGCGATGGCACTGCAGTTGGCTTCAGCACGTTCTTTGGTGGAAAATACAGAAATTCTGCTTTTAGATCTCGCACATAGTCTTCTTCACAATAATTGGCACGGCACACTTGCGTTTTTTACATTTCGTCTACAAGCATGAATCCACTGTTTACTTACGCAATTATCGACTGGAAATCTATGATATTTTATGTCAGTTCCTTTAGTTTTCTGGTTATAGTTTTCATAGGTTGCTACAGCACAATTAGACATGATTGCAGTCTACAAGTACAAAAATACAATAAAAATAAATCGAACGCTACAAAATCAACAACCTGCTTGTTCCGATTTTTGCGACGTGTTAGTAGCTAAATGTACCCAGCACCAAACTTACTGCACATAGCAACGAGCACCGTCAAACCCGATCCTCCCAGATGACGTAATGCATACGTACTTCACATAGCAACGAGCACCCCCTGAATATACGTATCTGCTACCTATAGACCAAGAAAATGACTGTGAACGTTTGTGCAATGGGACGTCAAGGGAAGAATCTCTTTATCCTCCATTGAAATAGATTAATATCTACTTATTCGTATTTTCCAGCTTTTATTTTTATCTTTTCTTTCTGTTTTGCTTGTATCTTCTTTCTAGATTTTCGCCTTCCTTTCTCACTTTTAGTGACTATTTTTACTTGCTTCCACCTTCTTTTGTTTATTTTTCGATACTTTTTCTGATCATTTTCTTCTTACCTTCTCTCTTCCTCCCTATCTTATTTTATTTATTCCTTCTTTCATTGCACTTCCATTATTTTCTTCTGTAAGTCTCTGTCTTGTTTCTTTCAGTTCACTTATTCTCTCTCTTTCTCTGGGACTTAATTAAATATGGCCTATCGGCCTATCTTGAACATTTTCTACGGGTAACTATGACACTGTAATTTAGAAATTAAATGCACCTTCACCTTCTAAACTCCCATTTTGTGCTCCTTTGTTCTTTCTTAAGTTTCAGCTAAAGTTAAGCTAATATGATTCGTCTCAAAGTAAAACAATTCAACAATGTTCTTTCCATACTCCAATGAACTTTCATTTCCAGGCGTAGAATATTTAGACAAAGACAAGGGTTTTAAAAATTACCATATACGTAACTGTCCTGCCCAACTCCTGCTTGACTCTTGGCATGTTTCTATGTGTGTCCATCAATTTCATGTAGTCACTATTTCATCCTCATCGTCGCGATGAGCCTAGAGAGGTAGAAAAGCGAAGTACAATAACTTATACACACTATGTTCTACATAGAAATCAAATTTAAATTTATTGAGCAAATATTTAACAAACACTATAATCCTTCGCTTGTAAAAATGAAAGCAAAAAACTCAAGAAAAGTAACAATTGTTTTACACTAGCATATTGACATTTTAACAGATGGAATTAATTTATGTTAGAATCTGGTTTCTCTTTGCTTGTACGTAAGCCAATTCCAGTTTATTCTTTTCATGGTTCCTACTGAGATTTTAAAAAGCAACTAATTTCTTGATTATGTAGTACGATGCTCTAGTATTGTTTCGCTCAAGTTCGTCTTTTAAATCAGCTTGAAGCCAGTCTATGATACCTTTTATCTCATAGCTTTGAAGCTTTTTGTATCTTGTCAAGTCACTTTCCTTAGCCTCGTAATCGTGGTCAATTATCCTTTCGATTTTGTGTTTCAAGTTAGACATCTCGTGATCCATCCTTTTCACGAAGAGACGTTCGATTGTGTAGACCTTCCTCGTGAACAGATTGCGATCATGTTTATATAATTTCTTATCCTTGATTTTCACAATGTACTTTGATGTTTTCGTGCGAATTTGCTCTTCAAAATTCTCACGAGCTTCCGATCTCTCTTGGGTTAACTTTGCCTTCAAAACTTTTCGAGTTTTCTCTGTTCGTTGCGCTGCAGCGACGCTAGTGGCAGGAGTTGTAAGTTCGGTAGAAGCCAAGGGCGATATTTTCTTGTTGCCAGCTTGAATGTCTATGGATAGTTCGTTAGAAGTCAAGGGCGAAATCTCAGGCTTGCTAACTTTAATGTCTGTGGATAGACGCCACTTCTTTTGCATGACGCATGGGTTGTTCAAGAAGTTATTAGCGGCTGAAGCAGATGAAAACTCAATTCTGCTGCACGTTGGGTTTAGCTCTGATGTATGCTTAACTCCAGAAACTTGCTTCTCGTTCAGGAATGTTTGAAGATTCGGCAAATATTTGAGGCTTTCACTAGCACGAACATTGTCTGAAGATGTATCTTGATACGAAGATTGACGCTCTAATCTCGAGTTTTTGGCTGTAGAGAATCGTGAATCACTAAAGGTAAGCTTCCTCACGTAGTTGCTGAATTTCTTCGATAAGGTATCATTCTCCTTAAACGCCATTTTTCCTTACTTAATTTGTTGGTCGAAAATGCACCGCAAAAGCAGGAAGGAACTTAAAAACTTGCAAGGGTTGCATAACAAAAATTAACACTCATTGTGTAGATTCCACGGTGCTATGGAATCGTCTTGTTTAGTCTTTGTTGCTGAACAGCACATGTCAGTCCAATAAACGTCCTTCAAAACCACACTATCTATACATTGTTGAACGCTTTGTTATCAAAACCAACAATGCAAGTACATTTCAATACAATAACAATTTCTTTTTTCAATTTTATATGGATATGCACGCAAATGTCAACGTCAAATATAATCAGAACAGACAGTGTAAAAGTGCAAGAATCATGTTTTGTTTCCAAAATATTGTAAATCTCATAAATGCATTAACATTACACAGGAACTGAAAACTGATTTGCTACAAGGAACAGGAACATTGGTCAAAGTCGACAGGTTTTTATTTGACAGTGTTAGAAGAATAAATGAATGAATGACATTTCTTTTTAAAGTAGGCGGTGTTTAAACTGAAATCTACAAGGAACAGGAACGTTGGCCAAAGTCGACAGTCTTTTGTTTGGCAGGGCCAGAACAAGAAATGTGATGGATAATAAGTGGTGCTTACGAACATTACCGAAAACCTATTTAACAAATATAACAAAATTCAAATACCTATAAAATGAGCATAATTCTAAAGTTTGCTCAGATAAAAAAAAGTTATTTTCACTCTCAATTTTCTTTTTTATCATATTCAAAATCAATAATAGAAAATATCAAAATTAGGATATGTATATCGTTAAAGTCCTGGCTTGAGGATGATTCATCGTAAGTATCCTTTCAACAATTTTATCCTAATTTTCATTTTTGTAGTAGTGAGTAGCGTAAGGAAATTAAAGTGTGAGGTAGAACAGGACAAATACAAAATTCAATCTTCCTCAACGCATGTTTTCGGAGAAAAGCGTCGTTTCCAAATAGCATATAAGCATGAAAGCGTAAATTATTTTTATTTCTTTTCAATCATGATCGGATTATTTCCTGACTATCATTAACATAATGGAAATTAAAAGAAAAGTACCAAATACCATACTAATGGAAGAGTATGAGGGTGCCTTACAAGTACGTTTGGAGTTTCATTTTATCCTGTGCTGGCGAACAATGGATCAAACATTCCCTTCCGCCTTGAACAACGTCAATTGTGACTTTCTGTTTGATGACGTATGCTAATCTGTACTACATGTTTACCTGGATCCTTGCATTACACGTAACTTACTAATTACACATATACATAATGAATACAAAGCCTGGACACATAGGCAAATCTGTCTTGTAGGCGAAAATCTAGCAAGAGATGCAATATGAGCACATTAAAGCAATTTTTTAGTCTCGTTGCATAAAACATATTTTCATCCTGGATATTTATCCAACTACGCATCACTGGTTCACAGTTGAAACTAATTGACTCACTGCACAATTGTTATGAACAAAACATACGACTTATCTATAAACAATCAGGTGGACATCCATTTGATATGTCTAAATAAGTTTTGTAGGAAAGTAAATTTGGTTGAGATAAATTTTTCATGTATCATATGTAAGAGTCTCGGACACCAAGTCTGTTCCGAATTGATTTTAGAGGGTTCTGTATTGTTCTCAGTCTTGTCTCGATAAGTCTAGAAGGGTCTGACATCGTTTTCGTCTCGATTTCTACAAGGCTATCTCGGACTCGTGTCGTTTCTACATAGGCTGATTTTTAAGTAGTAGCAATTATTTATTTTCTAGGCACATAGCATACATACGTGGTTCTAAGTTTTACAGGTCTTCGATGTAGTCCCCAGGCCCCAACGTTGCGCACTGCGTACGGGCATGGAGTGGGAAGACTGAGTTCATTTGCTCTGAGGGAGGGTACGCATGTAACTAACCTTTGATATAAACGACATTGCCTGGCTCCGTTGCACGGTGTCACTATAGTATCCACTACTAAAAGATCAGCCCCCGTATAATTGAGGTTTTAACAAGAAAACGTCTGTAAGAAAAGATGTTCCTCAGATGTCTTCTATTCACTTTAGAAACTTATTAATGTTACAGAGAATATTATTCTGATGAAATATGACCGTTATCGTGATATGAATACGGCCCCTGTGGCGGTATGGTTAGCACATCGCGCTACGACGCCAGGGGTCCCGGGTTCGAATCCTGGCCAGGGCATGGATATTTGTGAGTGTCCATTCATCAATTTCATCATGTCATCACTCATCCTCATCTTCGCAAATTAGCCAAAAGTGGCACAAAAAGCAAAGTAAAATAAAGCAAATCAAAATCGTGGTATGAATACAAATTTCGTATGATTTTGATATCAGTTGTACAGTCAAAGGCAAATATAATGATAGGCAAATTGTTCACCGCTATTTTAATTACCTTTTTATTCTACATCCTGTGTTGCTTTAAGGAAGGAAACTATGTTGATTCGAAGCAGGCATTGTTATCTGCTTATTGACGTCATTATTTCAATTCATTGTCATCCCAATGTGTAATACAGACCGAATTAAAATGGTGGTGGACATTTCGCCGTTGGGTGTACGTTACGGAATATATCTGATGTCTAGACACATATGTAGCTGAGTCTTTCAACCGTGGCCGAAGTTAAGACCCACTGAATGTGGAATGTGGAGCAGACGTTGCATCCGAATTCTTGCCCCAGAGGAAAGCTATTTTTGAGAACCCCATTTGCATTCTTGGGTGTGTTTGTAAACACTCGCTGAAATCAAAAATGTGCTTTCAAACAACAGAGGAAACCCACGCTGCAAGGCACAGTGAACGGATAATTGTTGTAGCCACCCTTATATCTCCTCTATCACATCCACATGAATTTTGATCATTGGATGTTGGATGTTTCTTGTGGATGGGGAACTGCGATCTTGCGACCTAACGTGACTTTACTGTCTGCACCTACAACCAGTATAATCGTCAGTATAAACTCCTTTTATGTAGAGAAAGGCTAATCGGTACTGGATCTAGAGTTCATCTTCTTCTCTACCCTTATGCCTTTATGGTATTGACAATGCCCTAGGCGCCGACTCCATGGGGCTTGGGGGCTCGAACCCCACCAATGTTAACGATGTGGGGGCAGAGCCCCCCCAAATAATTTTGCTTAAGAGGATCTAATGTATTATTTTCTTCTCCTGTAAAGTTTACTCTGAATTGTGCCACATGAACTTAACTTTAAATACACATTTGAAGTGTTCTAGACCATCAACTTTGGGGGGGCTGAGACCGCTAAACCATCAACTTTGGGGGGGGGGGCTATGACCAGAGACAGCAAAACACATGACTTATTACTATATACTAAGTATGTAATTATGGGTATTGTTAAAAATTTTACTAAAAAGAGTTTCAAGAGACGATGTGCATGAACTAGGGTAGTTCTGGTTACAAATGGCTCTCACATGACATTCAGAACGAGATCATTGATATATTAGGGAGATCTGTTTTGCGCTCCGTGGTAGCAGATATTAAAAGTCAGGAATATTTTGCTATTATGATTGACGAAAATTGTGACATATCCATCCCTGGACAATTGATATACTGCATTCGAACTGTGAATAAAAATGTTGATATTTTTGAGGAAGTCATGGACTTTTATGAGATTCCGAACACTGAGGCCAAAACTTTAAAAAGAGAGAGAGAGGTAGTCATACATTAATTTATTTCAGTGATCAGAGCCCCCCTCCCCAAGAACGAGAGAGTAGAAAGAGGAAGGGAAATAAATATGACAAGAGTGAGAGACTGGTAACAAGAGGAAGACAGAGGGGTGGGGGGAGGGGGGACTGAAAAATGTTATCTTCCCAATCAAGCGGCAGGCAAGCGAGAGTCAACTGCTCCTGGTGTTGATTTTGGATTAACTGGTCCAAGGATTCTTGAGATATTAAAGAAATGTGTGCTTGAAACTCATTCAAGTATCCCATCTTACCTAAAAATAGTAGAAGCTCTGACATGTTCCACGAGAAATTCATTCACCAGATAAATATGCTTGGATTAGGTTCAATGTTACAGTAGGCTTCTTTTTTTTCACTTTTCGTCCAAGTTCATCAAGTGTATTGGATTACATCCCTCAGGTTTGTTAGTCTCCGTGGTGCAGTCTTTACCACTACGCACTGTGAAATCGGGGGGGGGGGGGGGGCTAGTCATTTTAAGAAAAGGTTGTTTTTTTAACATCATGAATGATCAAAAATTAATAAGTGATTGAATTTTTTATTGAAAGTTACATCTTTTTTCACATTTTACCAGTGACCGCTTACAAAACCCAATTTTATACTTACAGGTATACATACACGTGCAATGATTTCTGTCTGGTTTACATCTGAAGAAGACACGTGACAGGTAAGTGAACTGTTTGCATTATATTGTTATATTTGCACAAGAAGTCTTGGCATATAATATTCATTGGCAAGCTCTTTATATATATATTCTCTACTCTTGTAGGAATATTTCAATATAATTACTCGATAATAAATTATGTTTTATTTGTAAAGAATTAAACGAGAAGTTTGCAAAATTTTAAATCCACGAACTGTTATCCAAATTTCGAATCGACACAATCAGTTACAATATGGACGGGTTAAAGTTACAGTGGTGTAAGTCACTTCGTAAAAAATATACTTAGACACAGACCAGATCGAGTTAAGTCAATCTGTAAACAGAAAACGTGAAGTAAGTCATAGATGCATTCAACTAGCAACAGATGACAGTTGAAGTACTTGTTAAAGAGGAAACAGCTGTTGTGTTGATCAGCAAAGTGCTGTGAGTCAGACTCTTTGCTTTTCTAAAGAAAGTGACTTACGCCACTGTAACTTTAACCGTCCATATGTTACATGTGGCACGAATGGGAGAGGAAAGAACAGTATACTGGATTCTTGTTGGGAAACCTGATGGTAAGAAACCTGCAGGAAGACCAAGACGAAGATGGAGGGATACGGTTGAGATGGACCTAAAGGGAGTCGATAAGGATGGAAAAAGAGTGGATTGATCTTGCCCAGGATAGGGACAGATGGAAAACATGTTTTGCTGCTGCCATAAACCTTCGGGTTTAAGAAGACTTGAGAGTTAGTTAGCACAAGGTCCAAATTTCAAACTCACGATCTTTTAACCTAATAGAAGACCGTTATTCCAATTTCGAGTGCACTCTTAATCTTTAATCGGGAACCGTCAGCCAAATTTCCAGTATAATTCAAAGCTATTTTATCAAGCTGTAAAGGTTTGCCAAACTCAGCAATCCCGCACCCGTTATTTCGGCAATGAAATCGAATTCATCCGAATTCGTATTCTGTAGGCGAATCCCACTTGGTGCTACCCTTTATTTGGTTCAAATGGAGGCAGATGTTTCAGCGCACAGAACGTAATTATTATCTGTGACGCTACTATGCACTCATATCCCACCTTCCTTTCGGTCTAACTTGCTCTTCTGAAAGTCAAATCGACTTGTTTTTTGCTCATGTGCGTCGTAGTACAGTTACAGGAGCTAAGCATTGGTGCGGAATTGCTTGTCCTTGAGTACAATAACCAGGGAGGTTATTGCAGCATGCCACCGCTTCAGCATCGGCCGCTTGCCGGCCCAGTCATGCAACAGGTGCCGGCAAATTGCGTAACAGATAGCCCGTAACAGAAACCGCTTGTTTTGTAATGTTTCCACTTTTCACAATTACAGTTACAATTACAATTGAAATAAGCACGTACCTTGTCGCACGGATGCAGGAAAAGGTGTCCTCCCAAATACAAATATTTCTGGCACCTTATTTCTGACGTCTAATCTTAGATTAGTCATCGCTACTTTATTCTCAGTTGTCGCGACAGCGCCTGCAGCTTATCGGGGGTTGGGTGAGTTGTCAGCCGCGAGATGGCGCTTCATACTGCACGTGTCGGCAGTGATGCCAACCGTAGGGACATGTCCCTACGCATAGGGACTTTTCACTAAATTTCGCCCGCGTAGGAACGTAGGGACAGATTTTGCCAAATGAGGGAAAACGTAGGTACTTTTTTCAATCTTGGTAAATTACATTTTATGAATTAGTTTATCTGGATACTTTAGCGAGGAGGAGAAAAAAGAACTAACTAACAGATCTCCATCAGAATTTTGGAACATGTTATCGGTTACCAAAAACTTTCAAGGCAAGTTCCTTTTTGAAAACATTTCCACTCTCGCGAAAATAGTGCTAACATTGCCGCATTCTAACGCGGAAACGGAAAGAATATTTTCAATGTTAAGTGATACAAAAACAAAAAAGGGAAATAAAATGGGACCAAAATTGTTAAAGAATGCAGGAAATACAGCATCACCAACCAACATCTATCTCTTCACAGCAGCAGCATGTATGACTTCAAATAACATAATCAACAGTAAACGACTCAACGTTATTCATTAGGGGTGTGCTGGATTCTTTACTTTAAAAAGTCGTTAATTCTCGACGTTTTCTGCCTTGTAAGTTTCTGGAACTTATCGAAAGTTGTAAGTTTTTATTCTAGAAATGCAAAAACAATCACTTAAAGTGAAAATGACTTGTAAAATTCGAGATTTCCAGTGCTTCGGGAAATTTCGAACATTTCCCGTCCAGAAAATTTTCCGACTTGGTCGGGAAATTGCAAATTTTTCAGTCCCGAATGTCGGGATTTAAAAAAATTACCGTCCCGATCCCGTCCCGACCCAAAAAATTCTGTCCAGCACACCCCTATTATTCATTAAGGCAAGAATTTACAATACCGGACCCTTCTGTAATTTCTATGCTACGTCTTATACTCACGAAATAATTATTCGTGATGATTTATCTCAAGTTAACATGTTGGGGTGAGGGGGAAAAAATGTTCATTAACGTGTAGAAGTTGTAAAATAAGCTTTTCAATTCTCGCAATGATTCTCCGTATACAAGTATGGTAGCCATATTTGTTGATATGAACAAATTAAAATTAGTTACGCTGTCTACAGCGTTGCCACACTGTTGATTTCATACTTGGAGAGCATGGATCGTGTAAGAATGGCGGAAGAGAACAGTAAAAAAGTTGTTAATGTTGTACAGATTGTTAGGTGGAGTGTGCAGGAGGATGGCTGTGGGCTAATTAATAAACTTATGGATTTCAGTATATTGCCCAAAGAACGTGCTTACATGTGACAGCGACAATCACGATGTAGAAGAACTGATTTGATTACAGGTAAATTTGGCAACAGTACATCAATCATAAAATTGCAGGATACGAAAATGGCCTTCGATGATGAACGTTTGCCGTTAAAGTGCTACGAAAATAATATTTTTTATCGGTTCGTAATCACAATTACCGCAAAACCATTCAGGAATAGCCCCACTGACCATTCTCGGTAAGTTTAGGTTAAGTTAGGTTAGGCAAACATAGTTAAAATTTGGGCTCGAAAAAAACATGCACGGGTAGCCCAACAAACCATTGACGGATAGCCCCACGAACCATTCAGGTACGGTTAGGTTAGGTTAGGATAGGCAAACATAGTTAAAATTTGGGGTCGTAGTAATATCAGGAATGTATATTTCGTTTTTTAAGTATTGGAAACACAAAATCTTCCGGTAAATAATAAGCAATCGTGCCGATCGCGGACCACTCAATGTCACTTATTTTGCAATTTCTACACGTGACCCCCCAAATTTTAACTTCAAATTCGTGATTAGGAGGCCTCAATTAGTGAGTATGCGAAATATTACAAAAAATCGGGGAGAGGTCCTGTATTGTAAATTCGCTCCTTCATTAATTGTGGAAGCACCGAGCAGAAAGATTTGGTAAGTAAATGTGTATATTTTATCTTCTGTTTGCATGCTCATGAGGTGTTTTTTTTTTTAGTCACTTTACTTGGCGTAGGGACATTTGGTCAGTTGTAGGGACATTTTGACTACGTCTGTAGGGACATTGCCGAAAAATGGTTAGCAACACTGTCGGCTACCAGACAGTGAGTCTACGCTCATTCATGTTCACTTCTGTTCGCGTTTATCAGTACGCGTTTTGTTTATACTGTGTTATTGAGTTGGTGTGCTAGTGCTTTATTGTGTGTTAATTGTTATTCATTCATTACTTATGTCGTTAAACAAATATAGTCTTGAACATAGAGTTTTTATGTACGATAATTACGTGAAAACGAATTCTTGCAGAAAAGTGGTCAGGGATTACGATAGACAGGATCTCTTGAACCTAAGAATCGTGTTGTATTGCTGTTGAAGGAAGTAATTTTCAACATCTCTTATAACACAGGAGGTTAGTGATCATCATTATTATTACTTTTAAATATCATTTTACGCTTTCGGTTTGCTTTATGCGCCGGGATGCTGTCTTCCCTTTCTGTCAACTGAGGATAAAGTAGCGATGTCTAATCTAAGATTAGATGTCAGAAATAAGGTGCCGGAAATATTTGTATTTGGGAGGACACCTTTTCCTGCATCCGTGCGACAAGGTACGTGCTTATTTCAATTGTAATTGTAACTGTAATTGTGAAAAGTGGAAACATTACAAAACAAGCGGTTTCTGTTACGGGCTATCTGTTACGCAATTTGCCGGCACCTGTTGCATGACTGGGCCGGCAAGCGGCCGATGCTGAAGCGGTGGCATGCTGCAATAACCTCCCTGTAGAAACTTCACGTGCGTGTATGCAGATTCTCGAGGGGGGAGGGGGCCAACGAGCGTCGGCCTTTCATATTCCTCTTCTCACCCTGAAGAACCATATCCCGGTGCTTGTTCGTAGGACGTCTGGGTTTTTTGTTGATTCCTCGCCTTCCACATCCTTCCAGACGCGAAAAGTGAGGTTTAGCTTCACTTCGTGAGCAGACGAGATCTGCGAGGACTTCATGTTTTACGTTGTTTAAGTGCAGACCTGTTTGGCACGGAGACCTTGACCAGCTTCTCGTCGAAAGCAAATACACGAGCTGTTTGCTTAGCCTATTTAGATCGTGTAATGTTGGCCGGACGTGTGAAGAACGCTCAATGAAAAGTTGAGTTTACACATTTCATTAACTCTTCCCATTTATTGAGTGTACCGAACGGAAGGTGGCAATATCGGGCACTGTAAATCTGCGGTGGACTCTTTCCGAACTAGGAGAATGGGGTAATGTGTGATGAGGCTTTGTCACGAGTAGATTATCATGACACATTTTTGATTGCATTATCTTTTATTGGATTAGATAATTTGAACCATAGATTGGTTTGGTTTCATTTTATAGTCGCGAAGATGAGGCTGAGTGATGTGATAAAATTGATGAAGATACACTCACAAACAACATCCATTCCCAGGCCGGGATTCCAACCCGGGATTTCTGGCGTCGTAGCGCGTTGTGCTAACCACTCCACCTCGGAGGTTGGAATTTGAACCGAATAAGGGGGGGGGGTTCAAAATGGCAGACGAGTCTGTGCTACAATATTCACATTTAAACAATAACGATTAGTGAATTGAGCATCTGTTCTGTTCCTTTAGTTCCAATGCATTTACACTTTCAGAGTTTTAAAAATGCTCTGTAGAACAGGATTCGACAAAGACGCAGGTATCTCTGTCAAGAAAGGAGCAAACAAAGCAGATATTATTTCACAGAACTTTATTTAAAACAAATTTTATAGCTGCGATTTATATACTGTATACTACATTTCACTGTTAACAAGACAATATTTTCATTAAATATTTTTTCTCTCATTTCACACACACATAACGTAACGGATTTTGACACAATGTTTTTCACGGCAGCACTAGATGATTTGGAGACAATGAATTCAACTCCATAGGGAGTTGCGGGTCAGTTCCCTTCATATAATTATTTCTCCAAAGCGAATTAACAAATGAACAGAGCACTATAATTATTTCGATCCTCTTTCTGTTTACAGGAAATTGGATTCTTTTTCCAGTTACACGTCCCATCCCCTTTAAATATTTTGAGTCGCCTATGCCTTGTGACCTACTTGGTGCAACACGCTTCGATGTTGTTCTGTGGATTGTATTTGTATCTGGTTATTTTACCTCGCTTTTCTACCTCCTTGGGCTAATAGCGACGTGATGGCGATTGGGTCCCAAATCGGGGTGGGGGGGGGGTGGGCAAGGTGTCAAAACTAGTAGGGCAAAGACAGTATATTTCCCTTTGTAGATAAGATTTAGAATAGTGCGGGGGCAAAAGTGGCGAAAATTGGGGGGCAACTGTCCCCCCTCGCCCCCCTAATCGCTGCCACTGAGTATGAGTGGTGAAGGGATGAAATAGATGAATGAATAAATATCGCTGCTCAGGATTAGAAACAGATGAGTAGCCAGATGTTCGGGTGGAGCCCATCCTTCAACACCACGAAAGGAAATAATTCTTGTGTGTACTCATTGCTTGCATTGTAGAATTGAGGACTAAAAGTGGTAAACGTTGTAAGTGCCAAAAGCGAAAGTGTTGGAAAATCGCATCGTTCAGCACATCAGGCCGTAAGAACGTGCACACTAGTCACCTCTTTACACGCCCTTTGAACTACTTAGAGGGCTACCAGCCACTTTTCACGTTTACCACATTATAAAGCATGGCACATTTCTTAACGTGGAAAACGGTGTTTGAATTATTTTGGCACTTACAGCGTTTACCAATTTTAGTCGTGAATTTTTCCTCTTGAAGGAATAAACGGCGTTAAATGCTTATAACAACTGTAACCTAGAAGAGAAATAAAAATAAATAGTTATATGTGTAATTGATGTCTACCCATATAAGTACACGGAGGGTAGCATAATCTACCTATATTTTAGAAAAAAATATTTCTGTTGTATGCTTTACAGTTAATGTACTTTTCTTCTTTCAGAAGACCATTCGAAAAATTTATTGTACTTCTTACTAAAATACACAACAATAGTTCACATGAGCACACCTCTGCCTTCTCCCATCTTCAGGTGAATACATTTCTTTCTGCTGGTTGTGTTGATCTAACTTACGACAGTCTTGTGTGTTTGTTTACTTCCAATCCGATGTGCTAACCAACTACTCTACTTCAAGGAGAAATGGCCCCTGAGTATGGTTCAAGTCCTCATTGGAACGCCAGTTCGGTATCTTTGACATAGCTCGAGAGAAAGCCGACCTGTTTCCGAGCCAGCGCCTGTTTTTCTGAGAAGCGCAGTTGTCACTTTTACAGTGTTCAGGCATCCATTTATTCAGTGTGACGTTATACTTCCAAGGTCTCACATTGCGTAAAGAAATAGGTTCAACACAATAACACAACCTTGTAAAGATAACCGCAATCTCACGTTGTAAAATCTCTAAAGAAACTGAATTGGCAACACGCATTTACTCCACATGGACAAGTACTGTAAGTTCCTAGAACGGACGCTATTGGTGGGAAAGGTTTGAGGGGAGCAGGGCTCCATGCGGACTTGACATATGGTTGTCAGTTGGAAGCTGATCTTTCGGAACTTTCTTTGAAGTAAAGTGGCGTTCCAATGAGGACTGAGACTTTAGCAATCCAGCATTAACCTGGAGTGTCGGAGGGACAATCGTGTCAGGACTTCGGGATTTCATTTTCAAGAACGCTCCATTCAATAGTCGTTGGCTGACCTCTGTGGGCCACTGTTCAGCTCAACACTCTGCATTGCTGATTTTGGCTGAAACAAAAACATTTCAAGGTCGAACAGCGAGATACCACCTTAATGTTTTCTCCCGTCCTGCTTTAATAGTCCCAGCGTGCTCTTGTGGGTAGTACTTGGCAACATTTCAACAAGACGAGGCCTGGCAACTCTTGCTATAAACCGTTCCTGAATACCACGAACCCGCTTCGTGCTCTCGTACTTTATCAAGGCTAGGGTCGAACTCAAGGCCTTTTCCGTCCTGCCGTATATATATATATTTCCTTATAATTCTACCTCTTTTATTTAATGTGGAGAAGCAATGCAATGTTATGCATGATTTGTTCGATAAACTCGCTCTCTTGTTTCTTATATAGCTGAAGTTCGCGTGTGCGGAATACGTGTTGCGTGTTGGTGTATCAAAGCCATACATCAAAAGTTGACCACGTGTCTTTCCTGGGCATCGTGCCAAAGGTTACCACAGCGGTGCAGATTTTATCCGGTTATGGTTCTGATGTTTCTGCTGTTTTCCTCCTTGGGATCCAGTAGAAAATGTTTTAAAGGGTGTTGGGGGTGTCATGGCCCCCTCATGTCATTTAAGCTGCAAAATCCATATCTTCACTGCTGCTGATTCTTGAAATAGTGTCATCCACATTATCAATTTCTTGGATTACAAATTCTCCAATGTAATGTAGCACATTACAATTTCATTATTTAAGGATAACTTCCTAAAATATAATAATATTGAGTAAACAATTTAGTATCATTACTTTTTTTTACTGTCAGGAACCTAAAAAAAAGCAGCTGGTAAATGAGGAATAATATGCTTATTGTTTATTGATTTGCTTAATTTTACTTCGCTTTTTATACCACTTTTGGCAAATTTGCGAAAATGGGAATGAGTGATGATGAAATTGATGAATGGACCCTCACAAACATCCATGCCCAGGTCGGGATTCAAACCCGGGACCACTGGCGTTGCAGCGCGATGTGCTAACCGCTCCGCCACGGGGGCCGGTGAGGAATATTATGCATATTCGATATTAATATCCGTACATATTTTAGTATATACAGGCCTGCCTATTTTGCACATATTTCATCGATTGTTTCTACATATTCATGTACATATTTCACATGTTTTGGATACATAAAAATCCAGACCGTAGTTTCTATCATATCTAGGGAGCGGAAGTTGCTGACCTAAAAATATAGGTATATGACTTATAGAATGTCCTAAAAAAAATGGGAAAAAATGATGTAAAAATGCAAAAAATGACCATTAAATTTGTTAGTTTCAGGTTAAAAATTGAAATGAAAAGGAAATTAAACAAAATGCAATCTTGTTCTTTTTTTTTTTTTTTTAAAAAAAGGCACCAAATTATACCTAATGCACATTCAATCGTGCAACGAGGATTTTCAATTAGTGTTGCCCACGAGACGAGACTTTGGCCTGTCTCGTCTCGTGGAGTCTCGTGGAAATGCTGTCTCGTCTCGAAAATATTCGTTTGTCTTATGACACATGGTCAATCTCGTCTCGTCTCGAATTTTTAAAAGCCTGTCCCGTCTCGTCCCGTGGGCAACACTATTTTCAATGGAAACAACCGAATACTTTTTAAACAATTTAATGAAAAAATCGTATACACTGAATGAATTGGTGTAAAATGCATTAATTTCCCGCATCTGTGCTTGTAAATTGCAATTCTGCGAGATCTATATACGCCTATGTTCACCTTGGTGAAAAGACTCAAGAATATTACCAAAATGAAAAAAGTGATAAAATATGACGAAACAATACACCGAATATTGCGAAAAATGACGGGAAAATGCCTAAAATCGGGGAAAATGACCTAAAACCTGAAAATTGGCAAAAAAAATGCACTTTAAAATTACCTTTTTTGGGTTCTAGACGAAATGTAATATTGTGTATATTTAATGGGCATCGTGTCCGAGATGTCAGAAAAAAGATGACATTTCATCAACTTCCGCTCCCTAATCATATCCCTTCATATTTAAAGGATGCAAATAGTTTCAGTGCTACAATTATTTGCAACAGGCACGAATAGAAGTGTGCGAACGGGTTTCCGGAACTGTTCTTCTTCGCGAACGGTTCGCGGGATGAGGCGAAAGGTTCAAGCAGTTTTCTCGCGTGCGTTGCACTCACTCCAGTCTAATTCCTTTGCTTTTCTTCGCTGCCTCGACCAGAAGCCAGCGCCGGGCAATCGTGTCCGATGCAATTTCCTTCTTTCGTGTCGGCGAGTGCAGGGGTTCGGCGCCAGGCTGTCACGGTAGCTCGGCGTCTGGCATCTGGCGAGCTCACTCCCCTTCGCTCAGCGTCGATTAAAGACAGATATCACAAAACTCCCCGTGCAAGGGAGATACTTTCCACGTTCGAAAATACAGGGTGTCCCAGTAGTCACTGTTTAAATTTTGAACATTTCCGTCCGTAAAACTTCCCGATTTTGTCTGGAAATGGTGAATTACTCCCGTCCCGAACGTCGGGATTTTAAAAATTAGACGTTCCAATTCTGTCCCGCACACCCCTAGTATTTTTAACAGGGTTGTTGAAGGTCCAGGAGACTATAAATTCTATTGGGTCCCGTAACAGGACTGGAACCCTTTTTCTAGTACAATTTAAATTCGGTCCAAGTTACGTATTGTTTCATTTCAATATGGAATTTGGACCGTATTTAAATTGCTCTGGAAAGAAGATCCCTGAACCGTATTAAAGTTGATCCGGAAGAACGGTTCCTGGACGGTATTTAAATACTTTACAGATAAAAAGGTTCTTTAAGGTCCAGAACCCATTTGAGCTTGCTGGTTTTCTCTCCTGGAACGGAATTGAATGTATTTAAAATTCCTGGACCCTGGCATCAGGGGTGCCCACAGGCGGGGGATTATGGTGCAGATTTTTTGGGGGGGATTTTTTTACCTTCAAATAATATAGAATTCAACATTTATATATTTTTCTAAAATATATGTAAAACGTTTACACCTTAAATCCACCATATTGAATCCATTAGATGAAGGAAAAAAGTATACAGGGGTAGGGGAGCCCACAAGTCTGTTTCTCGACGTATGTTGTGTCCACTCAACTTTGGAGCTTTGGGGGGGGGGATATTTTTATAATTGAAATTTCAATGGTAATTCAAACTTGTGTCCAATGCTACATTGTTCACGTCAATTAACCATTGCTGCTATACCTAGGTATAGATATCAATTTGTAGACTTCCAAGGGAATTGTAACGGGTAATATGTGTTATGGGGGGGGCAATATCCAAATCTTACATATTAGGCCTTAAATTGACACTTGTATTTTGGGGGGGGTTGAAAATTAAATGTTGGGAGGGACAATACATCCAACTCTTTTCAATATCAGCATTAAGTCTTTGATTATGGTGGGTATTTTAGTTATACCAGAGGCGTCTCGTGAACGCATGCGGTGCATGCTGCGCATGCGTCAATTGTGGGAAAAAGGACAGCTTGCTCTGCGACGACATTCATGAGCATTTCTACATTCTAATTTCTTCATATAGGAGAAGTATTTATTTTACGCGAGAGCGCTGAACGAAGCTTATATTACATTTCTTGTATCTGTGACGCATGCATCAATGGTGGGAAAAGAATTATTACTTTCTTTCACTTCGGTTTCCAAGAAATGTAATATAAGCTTAGGCTCTGTCCGAAAGGTACAAAGTACAGACTTGAAGTATGGTCTTGGCGGAAGTGACGTCACCTAGTAGAGTTCGAAAGCGCCAAGAACAGAAGCACGCAAGTACACAGCTCGCAGTACAGATGGTTGGTGACTAGGTCACGTTGTTTCCGCACTCGTTGTTCATTTGATTATAATCACGGAGGTAGAAAGCCAGCGACACAGGTATATATGTTATGGGCCAGCAAGTTGTTGGTTATAGTTCTTCTAATGTGTAGAAACGTATGTGTACGAACATTTGAAAATTCTATGTGATTTCTATGGTGAAAAATAAGTGTTTAAAACGCGAGGAAAACAACGAGTACTCAGTTTTATCTACTGATCGTATTTTGCGCTGCAGTCGAAGTGCAATTCGAAAGACATTCACTTCCAGTTCACGACTTGAAGACCGCACTCCAAGACCATACTCGGAGGATGCTCGCTTCAAGTAAGGTCTTGCACCTTTCGGACACAGCCTTAGTTCAGCGCTCTCGTGTAAAATAAATACTTCTCCTATATGAAGAAATTAAAATGTAGAAAAGCTCATGAATGTCGTCGCAGAGCAAGCTGTCCTTTCTCCAACAATTGACGCATGCGCAGCATGCACCGCATGCGTTCACGAGACGCCTCTGAGTTATACCCTGGAGCCGGCGAACGAGAATGCGTCTGAGCAAGAAGTGGCCTGAGACGGCTCCGCCAATGAACATGTGAGAGTATTGGGATTGCATGGAAGGGGGTGGGGGGGGGGAGCGACTGCAGTTACCAGCTTTCCCAGCAGCGTGTACTGCTTCGCTCTGCCCAGTCGATTTCCCCCCTTCTCTGCCGCTATGCGCGACCTTCCTCCGGAGATTTTCCGGGACAGAGTATAGGGGGAATTGAGCATTCAATTAAGGGGGCATCCAATTCTTGTGTATTACTCTTGTCTTAGACTGTTGCGCAAATTCTGGTGCGGGGATTGAGAAATATTTGTTTTGGAGGAGGGAATATCCACTCTTCAACATAAACAGTAAGTCTAAAATTGTCATGGAAATTTTGGTGGGAGGATTGAGTATTAAATTTAAGGGGGGAGATATGAAGCTCTTGATAAAGAGTTATGTCTTGGATTGTTAAGGGATTTCTGTAGTGGGGGGGGGAGTTCGAATATTATATCACAGACAAACTCACGTTTTCGGCGCCGAACGTTCGAAAATAGTAACTATTGCGGGATCCTAAGAAAGTATTGACACCCCATTAAATTAATATTCTTGAAAGCCTGCAAAGAAACGGTTTCATGTTTACTCGGGTGAATGTGAAGTTTTATACTATCGCTACATTACAAAACATTGACGATATTCTCGATATTTATGAATAACATCATTTCTTAAAACATAATGCTTAGTGTTGGTATACTGCTTAATTTAAAGCAGGTGCATCATTTGGACGGTGTACTTCTATTAGCAATATTATTGTATTATTGATTTCCTGTATGCTGTAATAGTTGCACTAAGTGTACTTCATATGTTAACACCTTGCACGTTACCCGATAAAACAGAAAAATAAATATTTTCAAATTCACATTTCTAACTTCTTGTCACAGGACAATGTTACGTTAACAAGTGAGATTTGCATTGAAGATAAAATCCAGGTAATTATTGTTATGTATTACCAAAATAATTATATTTACCTCAAGCAGAGGGAGCGAGTTCTTTGAAGGAGGAAACGTATTATATTCTCACCCTGAGCTTAGAGACTTCTATCTAAGCCTCGCGACAGGTTACGTTTGCAGCAAGGTTTATGTATTAATCCGCGCGAGAACGGCGATCAGCATCTCCCGTGCCAGCCTTGCCTCAACCGTCGAGCTGTTCATGTCACAGGCAGCGAGGAAATCAGCAGTATTGCAGCGGAACTGTATTCTGCGCGCACGTTTGGGTCTACATGTGTGAAATGTTCCTGCAAAGTTAACCTGTCGCGGGGCTGCAGCAAGTTGTTTGGCTAGGTTGAATTTTCTATCTTAAGTTGTGTAACAATTTGTGTTAAACGTGTGGATTTTATAAATCTTATTCTCCAATTCACAAACACTGTTTAAATGCATATTTATATAATTTAATTTATTATATTTAAGCACTATAGTGTTCAGTAAAGCTAAAAAAATAGTTACTGTCAGTAGACACGCTGTCGTAATTAAATACTTTATGGAGATTATAACATGGTTTGAGGGGACGAATGACATGATTCGGGGCCCGTGGGGACGCATTATGTGATTTGAGGGGGATTGTGCCATTAGCCTTGGGGGGGATGGGCACAATGACCATGTGCCGACGCATCCAAAAATTTTAATTAATTAATTCATTCATTCTAATCCGTGGTCGGTGGATCATGGCAGTTCACACCAGAGTACGGCACCAGTGTGACTACTCACATGTATTTATGTATGCTGTTTTCCATTGTGGAACACCAGTGTAAAATTTCGACCAGCGTGACCATACCCTTAGCAGCTATGACCATCGAAGTATAGCCAACGTGAAAATATTTCGTCCACTCTCTGTCGAGTCACCACCATTCTCTGCCATCGTCTCGAAAACAAAAGTTTTAATTCGCACATCGTGTTCCTGTGTGATATACCCTGGGGGAAATATACGCAACGTGATGTTTACAGACCGCACGGATTCCCCGCCCCGCGCAAGACATGTAGCGCATTGCGTGGATATATCGATCCGATGCTTAGGGGTGGGAGACAATGCGAGGATCAAGGTAGCTTGCTTACACTCGAGCCAGCTTAAGGGAGATAGTCAGGTGTCCTGAAAAACTCGTGGCTTCTTGTGTGTGGTGGAGTGCTTTCTTCTGATAAGGAAACCGATTCGGTTCTTTCATCTGCATTTAGCCATCAGGACAGTCGACATGAAGATGCAGGTAGGTGACGAATTTAGGGCGTGACCTCGCGTGTGTGAATGCAGGATTCTTGTCGCCGTGATGTTTCTGTGTCGGTTGTGTTATGATGTTTTCGATGTTGCTGCTTCCTGCAGCGCGTATTTTGACTTATTGGTTGACCGCAACGGTGAAAATATTTGGACGAAAATGTTCTAAACGTCAAAATACTTATACTCTTTGGATCCAGTGACTTCTGTTTACTTAAGACTTCTTTCAGCCCAGGTTAGCTAATTGGGACTGGACCCACAGTTTAAAGAGGGATCCGAACCAATGTGCCTTCACCGGGGATCCAACCAGAGACCCCTTCATTGGAAGGCGAGAGCGTTACCACTATGCCACCGTGCAGGTCTCAGACCTTAGACCCATGGCAAGTTTTATTTGCAGTTCACTTTTATTGAGACTGGGCATACAGGTCATTGAAATGCCTCACTAGGATTCAAATCCGGAATGCTCTGGTTTACAATGCTCCATTCTAGAGCCCACAAAGCCCGTATAATAAGGAAATAAATGAGAACTAGTATTGTGTTGTTCCTGTTTAATCAACAGATATTCTCTAGTCTTATAGCAATAGTCTAATAGTCGTGTACCTCATAGTACTTTGCTATGACTGATGTTTCTATTTCACGATAACAATTTCTTCCATAACGTTCCAAGGTAGCTATAAATTCGAAAAGAAAAACGTAGACTTGGATTCAAGATTGAGTCTGTAAGTTAGTGTGACGTGTCGTGTTGCAAGTGGTCTTGGGTTTGAGTCTCGGATAAAGTATGCATGTCTATGTTTGCTGTCGCAGCGGTATATCTCCAATTCTAATGGCAGCAATTAGTCTCAATAAACTTTAAGAAATAGCTTAAAATAATGACAATGCATTTCAGTAACTTGTTGCAATATGTAATGTAAATATGTTTACCATATTCAGATGTGACGCATTTCTTTATATTGGTAGTGATTCGTATAGATTCGGTTTGGCAAACCCCTGTATATTCCACCAATTTGAGCTACTTTATTTTACGATTTCCATTCAAAGATGGGTAAAAATCTAGTAGTAATTGCAGTCCAATGACAGGTATAAAGTTTGTAAATGGATCTGAGCGGACGGCGTCACGCTGTCTGCAATGATTGGTCCTCTCCACGATGCGGGATTTCCCGTTAGCCAGTCACATCTGTCGTTTCAGAGCTGGCCGGCATTTGCCCTTCGCAAAGGCTTTGATATTGTTGCGGTTAAGGGGGCGCCGACGTAACCCAGTTACAGAGACAGGAAGCGTGCTAGTAAATTATTAAAATGCAGATCGACTGTTTTCTAGGCGCCAATTCCGAACTCCCATGTGGATATTGCAGATACTCGATTCTTGTTTTGGTGACAGAAGACGCAAAACTATTCGTTCATTTTACATTTTGGTGTTAATGTTAGTCAATAATGTTGTAAATGAAAGTAGATGTACCTTGCATGCTGTACTAGTGATGTCCCCGGAATATCATAGCGTCTGGCTCAATAGTGAATATGGATTCCCCGATAGCGTAGTGGTAATTTCCCTGTGGTGGCACATAGTGGTTCGGATCTCACTTAAACTTTTTCTCTATTTCTTCCTCCCTATTTTTAACTTCCTTCTGTCAATCTTCCTTATTCCTTCTGTTTCTTCACCTCAACTTCTCTCTCCTTCTTGATATAATTTTCTTTCTCTCTACAATAATGTCTCTCTACTTCGTTGGGTAAGGGATGGTCTGAAAAGACCAGGGTTGTTAAAAGTCCAGGAACCCATAAATTCTAAAGGGTTCTATTGGGTTCCGCTGCAGGATCGGAAACTTTTTCCTCGCACAATTTAAATTCGGTTCAGGTTGCCTATTGTTTAATTGAAAAAGGTATTTAAATTGCTCCGGAAAAAAGATTCCTGGACAGTATTTAAATTCATCCGGAGAATAGGTTCCTGGACCTTATTTAAATTCATCCGGGGAAAAGAATGTTCCTGGACCTTATTTAAATTCATCCGGGGAAAAGAAGGTTCCTGGACCTTATTTAAATTCATCCGGGAAAAAGAAGGTTCCTGGACCTTATTTAAATTCATCCGGGGAAAAGAAGGTTCCTGGACCTTATTTAAATTCATCCGGGGAAAAGAAGGTTCCTGGACCTTATTTAAATTCATCCGGGGAAAAGAAGGTTCCTGGACCTTATTTAAATTCATCCGGGGAAAAGGAGGTTCCTGGACCTTATTTAAATTCATCCGGAAAAAAGGTTCCTGGACCTTATTTAAATTCATCCGGGGAAAAGAAGGTTCCTGGACCTTATTTAAATTCATCCGGAAAAAAGGTTCCTGGACCTTATTTAAATTCATCCGGAAAAAAGGTTCCTGGACCTTATTTAAATTCATCCGGGGAAAAGGAGGTTCCTGGACCTTATTTAAATTCATCCGGAAAAAAGGTTCCTGGACCTTATTTAAATTCATCCGGAAAAAAGGTTCCTGGACCTTATTTAAATTCATCCGGGGAAAAGAAGGTTCCTGGACCTTATTTAAATTCATCCGGGGAAAAGAAGGTTCCTGGACCTTATTTAAATTCATCCGGGGAAAAGGAGGTTCCTGGACCTTATTTAAATTCATCCGGAAAAAAGGTTCCTGGACCTTATTTAAATTCATCCGGAAAAAAGGTTCCTGGACCTTATTTAAATTCATCCGGGGAAAAGAAGGTTCCTGGACCTTATTTAAATTCATCCGGAGAATAGGTTCCTGGACCTTATTTAAATTCATCCGGGGAAAAGAAGGTTCCTGGACCTTATTTAAATTCATCCGGAAAAAAGATTCCTGGACCTTATTTAAATTCATCCGGGGAAAAGAAGGTTCCTGGACCTTATTTAAATTCATCCGGAGAATAGGTTCCTGGACCTTATTTAAATTCATCCGGGGAAAAGAAGGTTCCTGGACCTTATTTAAATTCATCCGGAAAAAAGGTTCCTGGACCTTATTTAAATTCATCCGGAGAATAGGTTCCTGGACCTTATTTAAATTCATCCGGGGAAAACAAGGTTCCTGGACCTTATTTAAATTCATCCGGAAAAAAGGTTCCTGGACCTTATTTAAATTCATCCGGAGAATAGGTTCCTGGACCTTATTTAAATTCATCCGGGGAAAAGAAGGTTCCTGTACCTTATTTAAATTCATCCGGAAAAAAGGTTCCTGGACCTTATTTAAATTCATCCGGAGAATAGGTTCCTGGACCTTATTTAAATTCATCCGGAGAATAGGTTCCTGGACCTTATTTAAATTCATCCGGGGAAAAGAAGTTCCTGGACCTTATTTAAATTCATCCGGAAAAAAGGTTCCTGGACCTTATTTAAATTCATCCGGGGAAAAGAAGGTTCCTGGACCTTATTTAAATTCATCCGGAAAAAAGGTTCCTGGACCTTATTTAAATTCATCCGGGGGAAAGGAGGTTCCTGGACCTTATTTAAATTCATCCGGAAAAAAGGTTCCTGGACCTTATTTAAATTCATCCGGGTAAAAGGAGGTTCCTGGACCTTATTTAAATTCATCCGGAAAAAAGGTTCCTGGACCTTATTTAAATTCATCCGGGGAAAAGGAGGTTCCTGGACCTTATTTAAATTCATCCGGAAAAAAGGTTCCTGGACCTTATTTAAATTCATCCGGAAAAAAGGTTCCTGGACCTTATTTAAATTCATCCGGGGAAAAGAAGGTTCCTGGACCTTATTTAAATTCATCCGGAAAAAAGGTTCCTGGACCTTATTTAAATCATCCGGGGAAAAGGAGGTTCCTGGACCTTATTTAAATTCATCCGGAAAAAAGATTCCTGGACAGTATTTAAATTCATCCGGAGAATAGGTTCCTGGACCTTATTTAAATTCATCCGGGGAAAAGAATGTTCCTGGACGTTATTTAAATTCATCCGGGGAAAGGAAGGTTCCTGGACCTTATTTAAATTCATCCGGAAAAAAGATTCCTGGACCTTATTTAAATTCATCCGGAAAAAAGATTCCTGGACAGAATCGAAACACTTTACAGATAGAAAGGTTCTTTACGGTCCAGATTTTCTCTCCTGGACCGGAATTGAATCTATTTAAAATTCCTGAACCTTTAACAACCCTGGAAAAGGCAAATCAACCTCACTTTCCCGTATTACACCCCGGTAGAAGTTTATCCACATTTTTTTCTTTTCTTATCAGGGGGTTGTACGTTCGTATTTAGAAGTGCGCAAGGATAAATTTAGAGCCAAAGTGACCATAAATTGGGCATTTGTGAAAAAGTTATTGGGTGTTGAAGAAATTCTGGAGGGTGTTGGGGGAGTGATGAGTGTATTGGTGCATCACTGTAACCCGGCATTGTTTCTTGTTGGCCAACGAGGCTTTGGCGACTGGACCCACTGCTATACCATCTAATTATTTTTGAAAGCGAAAGCACGTTGATCCCGGGTTCGACCTTGGCACGGTTGTTTTTTGTGAATGTCCCTTCATCCTCATCTTCGCGATTACCCAAAAATTGCATAGGAGCGAAATAAAATAAACCAAGTCAATGAAAGTGCCTACTTGTGGTTCTTTTTGTTTTTGCATAGACCCTTGCATCATATATTGTGTTCAAGATATTGCCATTTGCGATACGATACGAAACTTTTTGTAAATCATGATGTTGGGGACATATCGTATCGCCTATAGTAGTGTCCACGATATTTACGGTGTTTATCATCTATATATGGGCTTATTAAAGAATGTTTAAAATAATCTTTATAGTTATAAAACCCAATAGTGCTTACTGCGCATGTCTAGAAACAATAGTTGACCAGAAGGACGAATTTAGAGCTTCTGCGCTGCTGACTAGAATGAATCTTGAACACATTCCTATTGATGCTTATGCACGAATGGTATTATTAGTGGACACGATATCGTGATCTGGATATATTTTGCAAACGTCACGTACAGGATATCGTTTCAATATCGTGATATCGCCAACAGCTACCCTCAACGTGAGACGTGTTGGCTATTTTTATCATGACGCATGCGCAGAGAGTGCCTCCGAAGGAAAGAGGAAGACCAGTGCGCGCATGAGGAATATCAATTCGCCACGGCCGTCAAAACTTGGTTAGTTTCTTGGACCCTGTAGGAAGGATGTAGTCCAATAGTGTGACGTCACAGCAGACGACGCGCTGGGACTGAATCTTCACAACGAGAGAACGTGTTTTCTTCCTATCCAATTCAATGCTATTTTCCTTCGGAAGGGGTAGCTTTAATTATTGTGACAGCAGTTATGAAACAAAATTATGATGCGTATCGTACATCAGTGTACACGTTCTCTCGTTGTGAAGACTCAGTCAAGCTCGTCGTCTGCTTGTGACGTCACCACTAATGGACTCAATTGCTTGGAGCGATTTCGCGCGGAAAGCCTTGGCGTGTGTATAAATAGCAACAAAGTACGGAAGCGATTCTTTCTCTTATGGCCTTTAGTTTTAGATACGCAAACACGCAACCGCGTGCGAGTGCGTGCTTTTGAAAGAGTTGCTTCGAGTGAACTGCTACATGAGATGAAGTAGGCATGGAGTAATTTTATTCTGGAGAAATAGCTTGGTTATTATTACTTTAGGCTAGGATTTGCGTACAAAACACATACACACATATTATATATTCGCTGCTAAGATCGAAAGTCGAATTGGAATTTTTGTTTTAAGTCCGCTTTATGCACAGAAAGGCTAATCGAGGCTAGACCTACAGTTTAAGGTGCCTCCACCGAGTATCGAACCCGGGACCCCTTGATTACAAAGCAACGACGGTATCGGAGGGGGCCCGATTGAAAGTCGACCACTTGACGCTTTATGTATGTATGTTCTACGGCCGTGTCCGAAAGGTGCAAGACCGTACATGAAGCGAGCATCCTCCGAGTATGGTATTGGGAGTGCGGTCTTCAAATCGTGGACTGGAAGTGAAAGTCCTTAGTCTTTCGAATTGTACTTCGACTGCAGCGCCAAATACGATCAGTAGATAGAACTGGTGACACTTTGTTTCCCTCACGTTTTAAACACTTGTTTATAACCATAGATATCACATAGCATTTTCAAATGTTCGTACACATACATTTCCACACATTAGAAGAACTTTAACCAACAACTTGCTGACCCATAACACATATTTAACCCGTGTTGCTGGCTTTCTATCTCCGCGATTCAAAACAAATGAACAACGAGTGTGGATATCGCGTGACCTAGTCACCAAGCATCTGTGTTGAGAGCTGCGTACTTGCGTGCTTCTGTTCTTGGCACTTTCGAACTGTAATAGGTGACGTCACACCTTTCGGACAGAGCCTATGTATGTATGTGTGTATGTTCTGGTGTATATGTGTATGTATGTATATTCCGTGGATATATGTTCGTATGTATGTTCTGTGTATATATTATGTATGTATGTACTTTGTATGAATGTGCTGGTAACGTCGTAGCTTTGTAAGTAAGGGGTCCAGGGTTCGATATCCGGTGGAGGTACATAGTGGTTCGGGTCAAGAGGACTTAAATGAAACTCAATACACTACAAAATGTGAGCATGCAAATCACACACACGGGTTAATATGTAAAGTTATCCAAATCTTGGAGTGGAAAATGTTAGCTAGGGGGTGCTTGGTCGAGCCTTGGGGTTAGCTGGAGAGATTATTCTATGGTTTAATATGATGACAAGGAGACCGCTTGACATCTGGGGGGGCTTTACTAGGCCCGTATCCCCCCTCACGTAGAGCACTGAAGTTGTTCCCTGTGAATGACAAGACACATAGGGATTATTCAGGTATAGGGCAGTGTTGCCACAATCTGAGAGCACAATTTCCCTATCCAAGGGGCAAAATTTCCCTTTTGAACCATTTTTTCCCTTCACCTAAACAAATATAATAATAATAATTATTATTAATACTATTATAAGCAGTGATAGTAGTAGTAGCAGCAGCAGCAGTAGTAGTAGTAGTAGTAAAATTTCCGTTGGTACATGATCGTATGAATAAAAAATGTTATACAATTTTTTCACATAGATGTAAGCTTCATATTTTATATTCAAGGGAGCAGAAATAAGAAGGATCAGAAAATAATAAAAATGTGAATATGAATCTGGAACTTAACAAACTGTAATAATGTAGAGTCAGAAGTCTTAAAATTTCCCTGAAATTGTGATATTTTTCATCAAAATTCCCTTTTGGCTAAAATTTCGGTCCGAATTTCCCTGCAAAAGGGAAATTTCCCTTCATGTGGCAACACTGATATAGGGTCCACACATTCTTGAAGATGCGATACTGGAGATGATGGGATCATCACCACGTTTCGGCCGCCTTCAGCCTGTAATTCTTTGGAGCCCCAGACTTCGAGAATCGAATTCGGATCCAGCTGAGGTTAGTTCTGATCTGACCAGTGGCGGCGGTTGAGTCCCAAAACGGGGGGGGGGGGATAAGATGCCAACACTGGGGGCAAGGACAGTTTACTTTCCCTTGGTAGATAAGGTTTAGCATACTGCGGGAGCAAAAGTGGGGGCAGGCGCCCCCACGTCCCCCTCAACTAGCCGCCACTGGCTATTAATATCCTTGAACTAATTGCGCTCTCCTGTTCCCACTTACACAGGCATCCCTTTCGTTGAACTTCAAGATCAGCGACTCCTGGATCAAAGCCGACAATGAAAGGATCTCCACAGAACAGTCGGTGCCTTCTTCGTGTTGTCGCACCAAAGCTTCCGGCATTTCGGCTCCTTCCGTGGAAACCCCGAGTCAACAAACGCATCCCTTCGGTTGCTGGGAACCGGGATGGAAATCGGTTCAAAAGAGAAGCAGGCGGAAGCGAAAACAAGATCTCATCCACATGTTCTCGCTCGCGGAAGACAAAGAGGCAGTCATATAATATTTTTGCCTCCTGAATCCTCCCATTGTCTGCCTCCAATCCGCGGCGCCCACTCTGGTTCGGTTTTTAGATCTTGCTGAAGCAAAGCATTGATGCGTGGGAGGATTCTGGCTGCTTCGTGCTCCAAAACAAACACGCCGGCTTCTATCGTTCCGAAATATCCCCGTGCGGTTTTCCTGCTGTTGCCGGGGTCCTGCTTCCTGGTGTTCCCGTCGTGGAGAGAAATAATTCCCCTATAAGACTACTGGTGTCAAGGCTCTATGGGGACGTACTTGTATCCATGACTGTACCTTCCTCCTCTAACCATGGCGTTCTTTTTTTTTTTTTTTTTTAATATAAGTTTGATTTGGTGTTTTAATCCACTTTATGCACAGTAAGGATAATTGGGACTGGTCCTACAGTTCAAAGTGGGATCCGAACCACTATGTGCCTCCGCCGGGTATCGAACCCGGGACCCTTTGATTACAAGGCGACGACGCTTTTTTTTAAATGTAATTGCAGCCTTTGATGTAGAACTACAAAAAGTTATCATTTTTCCTTGTGTCTGCTGACAAAATTGTTGCCTGCTAATATTATAAACGCCTCTATTCTTAAAGATGCCGTATTTATGATTTCATTTCCGGGGGGGAGAGGGGAGAGGTCCTTTTTTAGGTATGCCAATTTATATATGTTTCCAGTTAGTAAAGTCTACGTCTACTATTAACTTCTAGTTGTAAGTATCCAGGACATTAAATCTTATGATAACATTTAGACGTAATTTAGAAGCAGTATATTTACATTCTAGAAAAACCCACACCCAGTGGCGGTGATTGGGTTCCAAAACGGTGTGGGGCAAGGACAGTTTACCTCGCTTGGTAGATAAGATCTAGCATAGTGCGGGGGCAAAAGTGGGAAAAGGTAGGGGGAACTGCCCCTCCCCCGAAGGCCCCCTGCCGCTGCCACTACACCGAGAAAACTTGCCCATTTTTTT